>NW_024080693.1:3371238-3528738 GCF_003009895.1 Hyaena hyaena
GATGTGTGTAACTCAGGGGGTGATACTGCTGATGAAAATTTGGAGGCAGTGCCTCTTAAGCCCTAAGGAGGTTTATTAGACACAACAGCCCAAACTCAGCTGACATTTTAAAAAGTCCCTTGATACTCAGAACAAAGAGTCCTCAAGCATACACTTTCGCCAAAGCCAGGAACTCAAGACACACAGAAAAACTAAATAAATAGAATCCAAAATCTAGGCGTGGGTGATAGGAGGGACGAGTTACTAACCCAGAGCGAACGTGGACATTGTTCTCCAGATATGTGCAAGGCACCTGTACAGACCCAAACGGGGAGCCAGCAGCTGGGGGCAGCAGCAGCCCGGCCACAGCCCTCCAATCCTTAATCTACTGGGCATCGAATCCTCAGAATGAATTTTATGCTCAGGCATGGTTATTTTGCTGGCTTCACTTTTCCTGGCAGCCATAAACACATTGTTCTGCTCTTAAAAAAAAAAAAATAAAGTAAAACATTACCAGCTTCCTATACACATAATAAAATCAATCTTCTGGCTCTAGTACATTAAATGAAATAGCATGTCCCCAGAAAATACATAATAGTCAGTGTCTACAAGAATCATGCAAATAAAAGTAAAAATAAGAATCCAAAGGTCAGAATACAATACTAAGCATATCGTACAGAAATAGATCTAAATATTTGCATGCATTTTATAAATCATGTGTCCTGAAAGTGCCCCTAACAAAATGCATTCTAGAATTCCCAACCCGTAGTCCCCTTTTGTGGTTGAATGAAGTCAATCTTCTAATCTCCCCGAGATATAGACATTGTACACATGGACAGTAAATAGACCTTTTTAATTGAGCTGATACGTTGAAAGTGAACCTGTCCTTGAATTTGAATTTACACTGAAAGTTAGACAGTGACCATTTATAAGAAGGAATTTAGCCACCCACTCCCCTTTTGTAAGGCAAGGACTTAGTTTATCAACAGACATACTTAAGTAAATCGTGCCCAATAAGATAAATTCTGCACTAAAGAACGAACGTCTCCCCAGGTCAGATGTGGGCGGCAGAACGCTCCTTTGACACCCTGCCCCGTGCACAAGAAAGGAGGCCAGCCCAGCGAGAGCTCAAATTCATCAAAGTTAAGATCTGACTGGCTCCTTGCAAGCCAAATGTGGGAATGTGGCAATCTGCAATTTATTTAATTTTAATTCAATTTTGTTTCACATCCTGTTTTGCAAGTCAGCGAGATGGGCTAGGGTTGCCAAAAAGGGGGTGAAATGAAGAAGAGAAAGAAGTTCCCCCGTGTAGGCATGTATTAGCAGCCCAGTGTTTGCCCGGCCAGCGGGAAGCCTTTCTCCAGAATCCACCACTCGGTCTATGGAGCCTGTCTTGCCCATAGTATCTCAGCCTCACTATCTCCTCGCTGAAGGGCCTATTTGTCTGCTTTAAGTGAAATCACTCAATTCTCAAAAGTCAGTGGAGGACTTTAGAAGGGGGAGGGTTCGGATAGGCTACTCCAAATAAGTTCCATTAATCAAAAGACACAGTGTAATGTAACTAATATTTTACAATTAGGGGAGACAAGATGGAACTAAAAGCCATCTATCTCTCTTATACCACATGATCATCGATTCATAATCGGAGACTGAGAGTTGCACAAAGATGCATTTACTGGACGGGGGGGAGCGGGGGGAGGGCCGGTCTGTGCCGAGATAATGAACACGATGAGAGAGCGCGACGCTGAAGGCTGAGGAGAGATGACAGAAGAGCTCAATGCTGACGGATGACATGAAGACACAGCAGATACCTGACAGACAGCCCGCGGGAACCGCCGCGCTCCTTCCCCGGCATTATGATCCTCAATTATCTTGGTGAGGGACTAAGAGGGGAGAAGGAGGAGGCTGGCGGAGTCGCGGGTCACTGAGCGCCCGGCCGGTGTGCGACGGTGCTCCGCTGCCCGGGGAGGCCGCCGGCCCCAGGTGGACACCACTTTGCGGGGCTGTGCTTTCCATTGTCAGCGCTCCTGGGCACACGGGGACAACGGGACGCTCGTTTCTCCATCTGTTTTGTAATAAAATTCCTAAATCTTCAGAGGGAGTCATTTTTTTTCTTTCACTGCCACCTTCAGGAAAATAAAAGAGTTGGCACTTTCCAAAAAAAAAAATAATAATAATAAAATAAAATGAAAGGTGGGGGGGTGCGGGTTTCCTGGGAGTTGGGGGGAAGCTGCGGTGGCTGCAGAATGGGCTGCTGGAGACCGCTCCCTCCCTCCCGAAGCGATCTTTGCAGAAGTCAGCCAGTGAGTTTCTCCAGGAGGGGAGGGGCCAGCAGGAGCCAGGGAAATGGCAGAGCGAGCCAGGAGGGAAGTTTGCAGGCCCCTCCGCGGACACGCCGAGTCCAGCAAGGAGAACTTTCTCCGGCCCTCGCCGGGCCACGCTGCCAGCCGCAGACAAGGGGCATGCCTGCACGGTCCCCACCCTGCCCCATTATTTCTTTATAAAGATACAGATGGCCTCACACAAATGCTCATGTAGCGTGTCTTCCGAACAAAGAAAAACAAATGATGTTCCAGGCGGTGCAGGAACTTGGGAACTCAGCAAAATGGCAGGACCGTGGGGCAGGTGGTGAGCATGACGGGGCCCCTAGCCGGTGATGGAGGTTGAGGGCTGTGGGGCCGGGCTGCATCCCATTCCCTTTACTGCATTTCCACAGAGCCATCTCTTGACCACACAACACTGTAGTGACTGATTATGTCATGTGCACAAATCCCAGATTGACGCTGGCTGTCCAGGGAAGCCATGATTTTTCCTGCATTTATTTCTTCAAATCCTAATTTGACTCCTGCACGTGTTCCCTGCCTCCCCCACTCCTGGCCGCCCTCCCTCTCTACCTGGAGGAAGTCTCTAGGCTGCTGAAAGTTCCTGTTTGCAAAGCAGCAACCCTGATGGGGACCCTAGAGTCTGATTTCCCCACAAAGCAGTAGGGGTTCTTGTGTGTGTCAAGCGCGTGTGCACACACTCGACACACACAACTAAAAACATTCCTCAGTCCTAACAGCCTCCAGACGTCCAAACGTCTGGGGCTTCTCTGTCCATCTGGCATCTTCACCAGCGAGGGTAGGGCCACAGTGAGGGCAGGAAATGACACCACCAAGAGACTGGTTCCAAAGCACCCGCCTCACTGTCATTTCACCCCTGGGGCAGATGGGCAAAGCACGGGAAACCAAGATGCAGTGCCCATGCTCAGAGGAGCCCAGTGACCGCGGGCATCAGATGGGATGCACTCATTGGTCTTTGGTGTTTTACCCAATGCTTTCTGAGGACCTGGCAAAGCTCCTCCACAATGGGATCTAAGGTTAATAAGGATAAGAGGCTCTGGGAACCCAAGGAAGGTATTGAGTCCAACCTGGTAGGCTGACCAGAGGGCAAAGGTATTAAATAAAGTCAATTTGTGTGGCCTGAGTAGCCGTAATGGAGACCCACCCTACCCACACTTAACCCCCGGAAGCTGCACCAATGCCATAACCAGCCCCAGGAGGGACCAGTCTGAGAGTCCCAGACATATATAGGGTGCAAATGCGGTTGCCCTCCCAGGCTCGGTGAGGGCCGCTTAGCCGGTCAGTGAGGTCAGGTCTCGGCCGCTGCACACGGCTCTCCTACCACATCAATCAGCCCCTATGAGGTCATCCCGCGAAGCGCAACAGCCCTCTCCCTCGCCCCAACTAAAGATTTCCTAGTTTACATGCAGACCCTTTAATTCGAAACGACTGAACCAAGCCGTAGCTGGATAAAATAAAGCACGAAGAAAGTCAAAGCCAAGCCTTTAAAAGGGAAGTTCCAGGAATACAGTTCGTGCACATGGCTTTACCCTCTCCCTTGCCGTGATTTTGCCCTTAAGCAGAAATGAGAATCGAGCATTTTCAGGTAGAATGAACATATTTACCAAAACCTGCTTCATTCATCCATGGAAATTCGATGTATTGTCTTTGGAAGCCGTCTGTGCACCGATACTTTTACACACATGTGGATCACGCTTGGTGTTGGTTCAACACATGGCTCCTTTATTTGTGGTCTGATCAGATGCAGGACGGGGAAGATATACAAGGTTTCAAGAGGATTTCTAAAGGGAGATATTCTTAGGGAAAACATATATATGGAATATGCTGCAAGGTTTTCTTAATGTATCCAAAAACAACAATGACAACAAACCCAGCAGTGTTAAAGGTATGAATTCTTAAGTTGAATGAGGTATGAGTAAAAGTATGGATTTCACATTGCTCTAATTAACCAAGCTGTGTCCATTGACAGGAAACCTTAGTCAGATGTGTCCAAGATGCACTCTCTTCTGTTGAAGGAGTTATGGGCCGGGTTGCAAAGGGGCTAGGGGGGCAGGGGTGGATTGAGCAACAACCAAGTGCATTTATTCATCTTCCAAAGGTTCTGGAAAATTCACCCCCCCCCCCCCCCGTCTGTGATCATGGGTTGTGGCCACCTGCTTCTCTGTTTCCTTCATTAGAAAGATCTCGTCTCTGAAAAGATATTTAGCCAAGCAATTTCTGTCCCCTATCTGGGGACTTTTGGTTCTCAACTCTCAGCGCTAAGTATCGACCTGGTGAAAGGCAGGTGGAAAACATGGAGAGGAAATGAGAAAGTCCACTTAGCTTTGCCTCCTAGTCCCAGACTAGGTGGGCTGGCAGCCACTAGAAATTAAATAGCAGAGGTTTTCAAAATGAAAACAGAACATTTCCACAATTATAAAAAAAAAAAAAAAAAAAGGCTCTAACGTTGTAATACTCCTTGAACTCCAAACAAATTATTTGGGAGGATATTAAGCCTGGAAGGTCTTTCAAATTTCTTATTAGAATGGAGATTACTTAGAGCTCGTGGCCAAATCACATACAATTTGACCCAATTCTTCTCCACCCTTTCACATCATTTGATATTAGGCAGAAACTATTGTTCCAATGCTGAAATTCATTATCCTCTCCTGCAGCCGTGGCCAGACTGGGAAAATTCCCCAAGACCTGGCTTTCAACCTTTTACCGCAGCCTTAAAAGTGGTCTTTTGTGCCACCTAGAGGACACACGGCAGCATGGCATGTGAGTCACCAGGAGGAAAATTAAATACAGCTGAATAATTGAATGAGAGGGCAAGTTGAATCAGGGGTCACCATCTGTTTGACTAGAATTGTTGGCACATTTCAGCTAAGCCTCACGCGCCTCGTAAACATGCTTACAGTTATCATAGCTCGCATTGCCCTAAAATAAAAGAAAATTGGTCCTAAAATAAGCCTGAACTAATTAAACATATACCATCTTGTCGTCATGGAGACCAGAGTGAAGGTCACCAGTTTCTCATGGCATTCAGGAGGGTGTTGGTGCCAAATTGAGACAGGTGATTCTTTCAGCTCGGAGGAGAGGGCAACTCAGGGGCTGGAGGTGCTGGCCGCGGGGCGGCGGCCAGGGAGACAGTGTGCCACCAACCGCTCCATTCCCCAGGCCACTCTTCCTCTCCGAGGCGGGGGTAGAGGGCAAAAAAGAAATGACACCATCTTAGCAGACTCCAGAAGCAGTGTCAGGAAGGACCCCAGGTGCCCCCTGCCAGTGTTACTTAATGTTATGCCCAATTGGCACATTCAGCCCTGGGGATGGGGGTGGGGAAGGCATCTTTCCAAAGAAATGGGTGTCATGTCTGAATTGGATCCCTCTGCCAGCTTCATCTGAGAGCTGGTCCTTTACCAAGAATCTAGATGCGGCTGCTTGTGCGTGCCTGTGTGAATTATACTGTACCCTGTGTGCGCGCGCAACCGGCACGGATGTATATTTTGGGAGAGAAATCAATTCCAATAGTACATCTCGTATTCTTCTTAATTTATCCCTCCCGCCTTAGGGAAATGCACACCTGTGCGTGTGTCCTCAGCACACAGTGGGTTTACGCTGGGGGCAACTGGGGACAGTTGTGTGCAAACCCAAAACATGTTGGGGGGGCTCAAGAGCTGGGCTTGAGACTCAAGAGATTAAGGTTTAGGGACTTGAAGAGGTGGCTTTTCTGCCCAGGAGGCCCTCGAGCTCCTCCCCAGATTCTCTCCCCAAGGTAAAGTCCTCTCTTCCTCTCCCCCACCCTTCCCGCCCTGCAAGGCAGCCCTGCCTTCCTCCTTCCCTTTTGCACTGTCGATTATGCACAAATCACTTAGGAAAGACACAGTGGAATGACCCCAACTTCAGGGAACCTCCTTGGGGACACAATTAGCGTCTGTTGCATCCCACAACGGCTGGACTGACACCTTCGTGGACTCTGGAGGTGCTGTTCTCTCTCACAGGCAGAGATGCCATGGGGTTGGGGAGGGGTGGTACCCAGAGACCAGAATGTGGAAATGGACCGGGGAATGGAGCCACTCTGCTCCTCAGTAATTAGGACCCATCAAACGAGGCTGGTTTGCAGCAGTCTCCAGCCTTGTAAACCACGCTGCAGGCTGGCTTTCTGGAATCCAAATTATGACAATAGGCCAGAAAGGAGAAAAGAAAGGATTCAGTGACACCGTATCGGCTGGGCTGGTGGGCTGGGAGGGGGGCTGCCCTAAGAGCTGGGAGGAAGGAAGGACCCTTTGGCCCCAGGGAGCTTCTAGGCTAGCGTTCCAACAAAAGCAGGGAAGGAAGGACTTCTCGTGCCCTGTGCCAAGTACTCTCTCTTCCTTTGTACTTCCTGCTAGGGATGCCCCCACCTTGCCAGCATGGATGGCCCCTCCTCCAGGAAGCCCTCTCAGATGCTCCTCAGTATACAGGCGCTCCTCCCATGCTCCCTCCACCATGTCGCACGCGTGCCTGTTTATTCAGACTTGCATGTCAGCACCTTGAATGTGTCTGTCTGAAGCCTGGAGAACCAAGACCCTTCCAGGTTACTTTACCCTCAGAAAACTGAGGAGTGGTCGTGCTGTACACTCCATGGGTCTCAATGCCAAAAGTAGAGTTTGCATATCCTCAAAGAATCTAGGATCAAGCAAGGCTTCCCCCGGGGTTTGGAAGATTTGCAGAACTTGGGAAATGGACATGTTTGGGGGGAGTGCGGTGTGCTTGGGGTGGGGCAGGCAGCACACCTGGCAGATATTCTGCAGCGATGGTCACGTGGACCAGTTGGGGTAGGGCAGTCTGTGGGTGGACCCCTGCCTCTCCCTCTTTGGTTATGACACAGGCGCCAAAATTGTCCTGTGTGGCCTCCCAGACCTGCCAGTGTCTGTCCCCACTCTGGCCACGCCATCCACCCTGTTCCGTGCCCCTGCCCCTCCCTGCCTCCTCCCAGTGCCCAGGGCCTTTGCCAGAATGCTCATTGGAGACAGGGGCATTGGGTAAACCAAGCCCAGGTAAACCATGGCCAGAAATTTGCTTGCCTGTCCACCAAGCAAGTAGCTGCAGCTCCTGACATGGGTTGGGAGGGTGGGGGACTGGGGACCACTGAGACCTCAGCACCGTTGGAGGGACAGCAGCCGCCCAGCTCAGGGCTAACCACTGCTTTGGTAGAAAAACAGACCGAAGGTTGCAAGTCTTCTAAACTTTCCAGAGGAGCCAGAAATGCAGATTTTTATGTGAAATCCCTTGAGTTTTAAATGTTAACTACCAATTCCAAGCTTGAGAGGCTCTGTAGGGGCCAAGCTGATGGAGTCTGCAGACTGCTGGGAGCCAGCACACACCTACCCGTAACCTTCCTACTGAGCCACCACACAGGGGCTGCCTGAGCCTCCGCCCTGGCCCGCGGCCATTCCCCAGCCTGTCCCTTCCCTTCTGTCCCACACCAAGGGCTTGTCCTCAACGCCCCAGGCAGCCTCCTCCTTGCAGGAAGGATGCTCCGAAGAGGTCCCGGGGGCAGCTTTTGAGGGGGTCACACTGACCTCAGCACCCCCCCCCAAGGTACTCATGGTGACGGGCTTTGGTCCCGGTTCCAGCGCCGGTGATCCACCCCCCAAAGGTCTCCTGGCTCCCCAAACCAGCAGGTCTTGTTCCTGCCGCAGTCGAGGACACCCATCTCTTCTCTTCCACCTGTGCTGCCCTGGGCCTCGCCTCCATAATGTAGCCATGGGCACTGAAACTGCCCTCTGTTGAGACATCATTGCTGAACAGTGGTTAAGGGCAAGGAGCTATTGACGATCCACCTCACGGATGGATTAACTTTCACAAATAAAAAATCATGCTGGTGTTCAGATGAAGGGAACCCTGAGCCTTTATTGAACCACCCCGCACAGCTGGGTGTCTGCAGGACTCGGGGCCACTCCACCCTCTCTTCTGCGTGGAACAATAAGTCACCTCTTGCCACCAGAGCAGTCACTCCTACCCCGGCTGGTTCTGTGCCCAGGAGGGCTGCAGGGAGTCCAGCTATTTCCTGGGACTCATCTTATCCGTTAAATGCTCCTCCCTTTATTTCTGACCGAAGATTGACAGATTGCTAGAGGGCAGAAAGCAAAACTAAACCCTAAGCAGTAAGGGTATGGATGGGGTGAGAGGGGGCTGGGTTTGGGGGGGGGGCCGAGAAGTTCCCAGGAACCCAAGAGAATGTCTTGCAGTGCAGGTTGCCCCAGGCTCTGTTATGCCCACCAGAGTCTCTGACGTTGAGAGTTCGTTCCCTTTGCCCTATGACCCCCATGCTCCCAAGTAGAAGAATCGCCTGGGTGGGGGAGGGGGCGTGCGGTCCTCCATATCAGCATTGCCCTGCCTGTTCTCGAGGCTGGGGGTTGCCGCCGTGCCTGCGACTTGAAGTCCGAAAAGCCCTGGGCTTCCTCTTGTCTCAAGTTCCCACCGTGCTGTCACCAGTGCTATGAGCTGAACACTCGGCTGGGGCCAGTGGCCAGTTGCCGGGAGGTGACGCCATGTGTGATGGGCCAGCTGGGGCCTAGGGGCTCAGCCCTGTGTGCGTTTCTGTGTAGCTGGACCACCCTTCCTTAGCTCTGCCAGCCTCTGGCCCATGTCATGAGGGAGGCCCTGGAAGGGAGACCTTGCAGGTCCTGAACCTAGTGACTCCAGCCAAGGTCCCTGAGCCCCCGGTGCTGGCCCTGCCCCCGTGTCCTGAGCGCTTCTCACTGATTCCCATAACTTGGTCCAGCCTTCTGGGGAAGAAAGCTGTGGATCCTTACGAGGCTTCCCACAGGCCCCTGCTTCTCTTTACAATTGTTGATTATTTCTTGATGTTCCACTCACAGCCTCACAGTCTGACTTCTTACCTCTAGCCCTCTGGACATATCTCCTTCCTTAAATATAAACTCCCATCAGACGCTCAATTTTGATGTTCTCCCCCATGTCAGGGATGAGTCTCTACACTCTGTCTCCTCCGCTCCCAGGGAAGGGAACTTTGTGATCCAGGGTGACCCCTGGGGGCCACCTGTGCCTGTCAGAGCACCCCGCTCCTGGGAGTGGACATGGGGGCCTCATTCCTTGCCAACAGCCCTTGGCTTTCCTGGGCAGGGCGCCCCATGCAGATCCCCCCACACCAGAAAGGGTGACCATGCACAGCACCCTGACTTGGGTCTCGGCTATGTGGTGGAGTTCTGATGGGGCTTTTTTTTCTCTTTCTTCCTTTTTTCCTTTCTTCCTTCCTTCCTTCCTTCCTTCCTTCCTTCCTTCCTTCCTTCCTTCCTTCCTTCCTTTCTTTCTTTCTTTCTTTCTTTCTTTCTTTCTTTCTTTCTTTCATTTTTCAGAGAGGGGCACTCTATTTGCTTATTTATTTTAAATAATTTATTGTCAAGTGAACTAACATACAGTGTGTACAGTGTGCTCTTGGCTTCGGGAGTAGATTCCTGTGATTCATGGCTTACATACAACACCCAGCACTCATCCTGACAAGTGCCCTCCTCAAGGCCCATCACCCATTTTTCCCTCTCCCTTGCCCCACCCCCATCAACTCTGTTCATTTTCTGTGTTTAAGAGTCTCTTATGGTTTGCCTCTGTTTGTAATTTATTTTTCCTTCCCTTCCCCATCATCTTCTGTTAAATTTCTCAAATTCCACATATGGGTGAAAACATATGATATCTGTCTTTCTCTGCTGATATTTCACTCAGCATAATACCCTCGAGTTCCATCCACGTTGTTACAAATAGCAGGATTTCATTCTTTCTCATTGCCAAGTAGTATTCCAATGTATATATAAACTACATCTCTATCCATTCATCAGTTGATGTACATTTGGGCTCTTCCCGCAATGGCTATTGTTGAAAACACTGCTATAAACATGGGGTATATAAACAGGAGTGAATCAGCACTCCTGTATCCTTTGGATAAATTCCTAGTAGGGCTACTGCTGGGTTGTAGGGTAATTCTATTTTTAATTTTTTGAGGAACCTCCACACTGTTCTCCAGAGCGGCTGCACCACTTCTCGTTCCCACCAACAGCACAAGAGGGTTCCTGTTTCTCCACATCCTCACCAGCATCTGCTGTTTCCTGAGTTGTTAGTTTTAGCCACTCTGACGGGTGTGAGGTGGTGTCTCAACATGGTTTTGATTTGTATTTCCTTAGGGATGGGAGTTAAAAGGGGGTTTTGGAGCTGGAGAAGACAAAATTCACAAGTGATGGAGCCCTTGGCTGCCTCTGTCTCTGTACTCATAAACAATTCACAAAAGGAGCGGTTTACGCCCTCTCCGGTTTCCGATGGTCAGCCCCAGACACACCCGAGAACACCGTGTGCTGCTGCTATTCCTGCTCCCCAGGGAGGCTGTTCCTAGTGAGAATTTAACCCAGGAGACATGTCCCACCTTGGGCAGCAGCAGATACCCCTGGATGCACCCAAAGTAGACTGCTCAGCGGGGAAGTGTCGTGACCACAGCCTAGTGCAGACAGCAGAATGGCCAAGGGTGGCCCAACATGGCCAGGGAGGTGAATGGCCAGTGTCCTTTCCTTGCAGCCTGAGATTTGCTCTGGAGGGGAACTTGCACGTTGGCCACCTGCCTGTTGAGATCACAACTACTAAACCCAGGCCAAACTGAGAAGTAGACAATCCTTAGATAGCCTGGGTAGCCACGCACACAGAAGCTGGGCCCATGAAGCCCAAATTTCCCCCAAGTTCCCACCAGCTGTCTGGGCTCCCCCATAGATCCAGCCTCACCCTCCTCTGAATAATCACCACAACCCGCTGGGCACAAATCAAAGTTGACTTTAATTTGGGCTCATAATACTTGGAAACCATTTCTAGAAGCTTCAGAACTTTCTTCAATTATAGAAAAAGTATTAGGTCACTGATCTCACAAACAAACCCTTTTTCTTAGAAACTGTTGGTTTACCTTTGTCTCAAAAGAAACTTTTGAGAAGATACTTCCATGTAAGTCCTTGTTAAAAGGGTTTCCCTGCAAGAAGTTCCTCAAAAATATATTAAAAATCATATTAAAATCATTTTCATAAAATATGTGTTGAGAAAAGACAAGTTTAATTCTCAAAGGCTCCATTATTGAAGCAAAAATTAATATTTGTACTGTTTCTAAATTGGAATAAAATTGCAAAGATGCAAACATCATCCTATATCATAATCTATAAACCATTCACAAATGTTAAATCAACTGTAAAAATGATTTAAAATCTACTTGAATAATTTTATTAAACTGATTTAAAATCATATTTTGTGCTACCTTCATTTATTAACTGCATCTCCAACAACAATAGGGTTATAATGGATTTTTGCAGATACAGATATGTTCCCAAATAACGCTGTGGACGGAAGGGCTCCCCTCTGCTGGCGGGCACATGACTTCTTAGCACAGGGTGCAGGGAGTGAACTTGCAGAGTGAAAGCCACATTATTTACAAATGCACACACACCGGGCTGTCCCATTCAGTGTGCATAAGGTCTTATACCCAAAGGTTCACATATTGAAGCACAGTGGAGACAAAGAAGTCATTTCTTATGAGCACCCAGAATGCACTTCCCCTGAAAACCCTAAGTGTTACCAATTTCTCAGCATTTGGAACTTAAAAGCAAGTGTATATTTGTGGAAGAGTGTACTACTGAACACCCACTTCATGGGAGAAGCTCACAGACGGCTCTCATCTCTACGTTCCTGAATGTACCTCTTCTGGGTGCAGAATAGCTATATCAGGGAAGTCAACTAATGTTTCATCCTTCCTCTGGGCGGATGGACACTCACTGCCTTTGCCTCTGAAAACGAGGTGGCACCATACAGAAGTCTCAAGCCCAGAACACTGACAGGAAGGTGTCCGGCTCTACTAATGGATCTACCAGATGTCTCTCTGCATGGCTTTTTCTCACTGGCCACCAGGCAATAGAAACCTGCTTTGGGGACTCCAGGCACATGGCCCCACAAATGTTGGAATTAGTAAACTCAAGGGTGAATCCGTTTGCCATTCTACACTGCAGAAATGAAGACGAGCTATTGCTAATCCTGGCACAATTCTCTACGCAGGTATCTAATGGCACTCAGTGACATAACCACTTCTCCAGAGGTAGGACGAAAAATTCCAATATCAGTAGGCAACACCCTTTGGATAGCTACAGGAATTAAAGCCACAAAATTGGAAGGGAACTGAGCCTCATGAGGCTTTGGACTGTTATCTGTGTCTCTTGGGGAGCTCTAAAAAGCATAGCCTCCCAGCCACCTTCAGTGTCTACAGTTTCCTAGGGGAGGAGAGTTTGGAAAGACAGGAAGGTGGGCAGCGGAGCCCATCCTGGTCCCCATGTGGTCTGCTTGAACAGTCACACATCATTCTCCTCCTGGGCTCTGAGTATGGCTGGAGGGACCATCTCTGAGAGTGCTTGCCCTGTGCCCTTGTTCCTCATGTCTAATGCCAATGGCTGCCTCCTTTGAGCAATAATACTTCCCTGAGGCTTTTGCTGACCCTTTTCTGGGCTGTAGAGTCATGCTCGGCCAATGGACTGAAAGTCAATGCCCCTCCCTCACACCTCCCCAGAAGGTGCACCTTACCAGTGCTGGCAGCACTTTGCAAATGCAATCCCCCTCATTTGCAATAACTGAAGAGTGCTCCACATTGGCCCCAGAGTCATCCCAAGCTCCAGACGCCCATGGGGCTCGATAAAGCACACTTGATTGGCTTCTTTCCCTTTCCCTACAGGTCATCAGTCCACTGTACAAATAAACCCTGGGCATTTGAATCTTTAACTCTGGTTCAGCTTCCAGAGACCACACTGTGCATAGAGGACAAACAGAATTCCATGGCATCCACTCTCTCTCCGTCCTTCCCCCAACCACAGAGCTCCTGGGACAGCGACGCCCAGAGCCACACCGGCACTACTCCAAGGGACCTTCCTGGACCAAGAGATGCCATTTGCTATGAGGAGCGCTGCCTCTGAGGGTGGTCCACACCCAGACCCCTGTCAAACCTCCTGCTGCCACTCCGCCAGCCGCCTCTTGAGGATAAATATTCCAGAGCGCTTCATCTCTGAAACATAATATCTGCCTCTTCGAGATGTTGTGTGACCTTTCACATCATTTCCCCCAAAAGTTAATTTCTGTGATGAATGCAATGTACTCAACCCCATAAATCTGACTGTCTGAAGGATTCAAATTAGGAATTATTGACAGCTGATGGAACCCAAGTGCAGAGATGAAGCGGATTTTCCCATCTGTCCATCTAAATGTTGGAATGTGTATTGATTAAAATATGACGCGCTACAGAACCCAACATAAATCTAAACTCTATTAGATTAACACGAGCATTCAATTAACATAAAATGACAACGTAGGAGAAAGGGGCTGCGTGGCAGTCATCGGTAATATTTTAGCCATAAACACGGGGACCCTGAAATCGGGAGGCATGCCTGTCAGAGTAGGGCCCCAACTGAGGGCAAGGGTGGGCTGCTCTCACCAAAGCAGGAGGAGGGCACAGAGCCTTGGCTGAGAGGCCATGAGAAGGAAAGGGTTGAAGAGGCAGCCTGAAGAATCAACTTCACCATCCCCTTGATTTGGGACTTGGCCTGGGAGCAGGGACAGGGCTTATGTTGGGGACAGATGAGCCCGGCCCTCTGGAAGGCCCAGCACAGCAGAGTAAAATTCAAGTCAGCTTCTAGGATACAAAGATGATGCTGTGGATGTGTTCAGGCCCCCAGGGTGGGGCACCTAAAATTGTTCCAGGAAGGGGAGAACCTGGATTTGAGAATGAGCTGAAAGGGGAGGACTGGGGTCTGAAGAGGAAGACCACCCAGCTAAGTGGTGTCGTGTGGTGCCTCCAAAGTGCCAGCCCTGAGCTTGCCTTCCGGTCCCGTCCAGCACCGTGTCACACACATCACCCTGGAAGGGTCCTGGGAGGAGGGGAGCCTCTGGCTTTGCAGACGAGGAAACTGAGGCTTCAGAGGGTACGTTCCCGTGTGTCCAGAAACGCGGGGCTGCCCCAGCCAACTGTTCCCACACATGCCCAAAGTTTCTGGGTCCTTGAGGTCTTCCCAGCCACGGGATCACACTGGATCGAGGTGCCAGACTATTCATCCAACCGAGCAAGGATGAACTTGGCTTATAAACAGCTTCTGCATGGACATCGGACAGCCCTGGGACATGCCCCACGGGGGCCTTCGGTGGGACCCCATTTCCCACAGCATTACCTGCTCTAAAATCCGCCTGTCCTGCGTCCTCACCACACCCTGTGCTTCCTGGGATCTCTTCCTGAGAAAATAACATGTGTCTCAAGTCTGATTCTACAAAAATCCAAGCAAACGCCTGGGTCACAGAGGTAATAAGTGGTGGTGGGTTTTGTTGGTTTTCTTGCTTGCTTGCCTGTGTCTTGTCTTTAACCAGAGCTTCTCAGGAATACCCAGTGTTCTTTCTAACAGATCCTCAAATTCGGAACTCTGAGCCCAGAGTAAAAGATCATTATGGGGGTTTGGAGGGAGACTGTACCTCTCAGCTTTGACCGTTTTCTACATGGATCTTAAAATGCTCTTTTTCCATAGAAATAATATCCTAAATATAATGAGAAGACCAGCCATCAAAATTTAGCATCTGGTTTATGT
Organism: Hyaena hyaena; assembly: GCF_003009895.1. Classification (NCBI taxonomy): domain Eukaryota; kingdom Metazoa; phylum Chordata; class Mammalia; order Carnivora; family Hyaenidae; genus Hyaena; species Hyaena hyaena. The sequence goes on from NW_024080693.1 coordinate 3,386,168, forward strand.
AGTTAATTGTACTACTCCACACGCATGTATTATTGTATAAAATATTACATTTGGGGGTACATCTTGGGAAGCCCGGGCACAGTAACGAGAGTCTGTACGTTGTCAGGGTAGTCGTGACCTCTGCCAGCACACAGGGGTGCCTCTAAGGAGGAGGACACCTTCAACCGGTCGCTGGTCAGAAGTTCTGAATTTGCGGCATAAAGAGAGGGGACTGCCTCTGTCTACGTTCGGTTTGCCTGGCCATGTAATTAATCTTGCAGTGATAAAATATTCTCAACCCACGTGAAGGCCTTGGGTGGCTCTAGTGGGTGGTGAGGGCTTGGCTGCATGGGTGGAAGTCCCAGCGTGTCGACCTCACTTCTCGGAATCTAAACAGGCAGATTCTGGACAGGCTCTCTGGATGCCTGGAGGGCAGTCCCATGGGCTGGGCAGCCGGGATGCTCTCAGCTGTTTGTACTCGCAGCAGCAAATGTCTACTTGAGTATCTGTTTTTAGGTCATGCCTCGTGAACCCGGATGTCGCTGCACACCGCCCACCTCCTCCTTACCTCTGGTGGCTGAGAAGAAGACGCCTCCTATAGCCTCAGTGCCTGTCCCCTCTCCTGCTCCCCCAGTTGTCCTTGCCCCGCGCTCTGCAAGCCAGAGCCACTTGGACAAAGCCAGCATCATCTCCGTGACCTGGCCTCCTTCTCTCCCCAGCCATGTCCCTCAGGCCTGCCGTCACCTCCTAAAATGCCCTCGTGCATCAGCTCCAGGACACAGCTCTGAGCCCTCTGGCTGGGCTGCTCCCTCCCCCGGCATGAAGCCCTCACCTCTGTCACCATCTCCCAGCCAATTCCTCCAGGATTCAGATCAGCCACTTCCTTCCAGAACTTTCCTTCTCCTCTTCCCCAATCTCAGGCCTGCATGTTTGTCCCCCCCCCCACACACACACCGCCCACACCACAGCTCCCTCCTCGTGGACAGGAATAACGTTTTGCCTGGCCTTGCTCCCCCAGGGCCGTTCGTGGGCCCGGCAGGTGTGTGTTGAGGGAGTGAGTAAACGGATGCATGAATGAAGGCTGAGGCGCAGCGCTGAGCAGGCACAGGATCTGATGGGGAAAAGGGTGCAGGACGGAAGAGCAGGGCTTTCTTGGCTGTGACTTGGCCACCACACGTGCACTCACCCCCCAGGGGCCAGCACCTGCAGCCTCTCAGTGCCAACAGCTGATGCTGCCTCCTCACGTTCCGTGCTGGTGGGGCCGGCCCGGGAATGGCTCCCGCCTTCGCCTGCACCAGGGGCCATCCCAGAAAGGTCCCTTGGGGACAGAAGGCCTTGGTCCCTGGGATATGCTCTCACAAGATGCTCCCCTGGTGCAACAAGGCTCACTCTGCCCTCATCGTGAACGACACTGGCCACAGCTGCTCTCTGGAACCTGCCCACTCCCCCTGGCAGAGCCCAGGATGACAACGATGCCCACCGCAGCCGACGCTGAGAAGTTCTGACTGTGTGCAGGCACCCGGGGGACAGCGACAGGCCTACCTCTGCTGGAACAAGACATGTGAGTCGGCCAGTTTTACAGACAGGATACCGTGGCTTCCCGCCGTGGCTGCACCTGGGCAACCTGACCCCGGAGCACCACGAACCTCCCTCCTACCCGGCCTCACACCATCCCGATAATCCCCACATCCTCCACCTAGATGGACACTGGGGCCTACAGGGACGCCAACTGTGGGTGTGGCTCCCACCTCCAGGACCCGCCGTCCAAGCCAGGGCACAGGGGAGGGCAGGACAGAGCAGGACACGCTAGTTTGGGCCTGACTCTGGGTCCAGCTCTTTCCATCTCCTGCCCTTCAGAGAGGAAGGATCGATGCCATTTTACTCAAATTGTCCCCTTAAGCTTTGCACACAGGTGGTGCAGCATAAATGCATGTTGTCTCCATGAATCCTTAATTAATTAAGTAATCATTCTCAGGAGTAGAATGATTTTACACCTGCATGCTTCCCCAGTACCCCACTCATAGTGAACTGGGACATTTGTCAGCTGAAGACACCTGTCTCCCACACAACCCCCTCACCTTCCAGGTTTTATGAAGAGAACCTGAGCCTACGGCGGGTCTCGGGTGCCCCCTTGTGGCCATTTCAGGTTCCCAGCGCTCTGGCCTCTCAGTTTGGGAAGTCATGGGCTCCTCCCCGCCCCAGCAGGAGCCTCCAGACCCCAGACTCTCAAGGGGCCTGTCCTTCCTTTCTTCAGCCCTGCGGGACACTGACACTGCGTTCTCAGGGACCCTCCCCGAGAGAGTGGGGCTGGGGTCCATCAGCAGTCTCCAGGGGTCTTCAGAACACATCTGCACAGCTTAGTCTGCTGGATGCCCGGTTTGGGAGACTGAGCGAGGAGCAGAAATGGGGGGCCCACTGGCCCGAAGGCACTTCCCATAACTGCTTGTAGTGTCATTTCCTCTCCAGAAGCAGCTAAGACGCCTCTGCCAGCTTGGGCATCACCTCAGTGTAACATGACTCTGGGCACTGCTCCTGATGTGCGTCCACCCCATCCCAGGAACCATCCAGCTGCGCTCTGAGGAGCCTCGGGCCTGCCACACCGATGACCGGGGGCATGGAATGCCATGGGGACGCTGCCCTGTGCATAGAAGCCCCCCTGCCACACACACACACCACCTGCTCCTAATGCTCACCCAGGGCCCACACCCACTGAGCTAGAAGGTGTCTGGGCCCTGCCCCTCAGCAGCCCTGTCCTTCTGAGCCTGGCCTGGCACCTTCTGAAATTAAGGCTGTGGGTCCTTTTCCTACTTAAACGGAAGCTCCACAGATACCTTGATTTTTGCCCTGGCAAGGCACGGGTGGGCCCGCAGGGGGCCCTAAGCAAGGTGAGCAAAGTTAGAGGGGGGTAGGACTGGTGAGCGTGTTGCCGGCCCCCACCACCAAGCAGATAAGGGCTTTTTCACTGGCGAGGAACCGAGTCCTCAGGTATTGCTCCCTCCTGCATCCAGGAGACATGAGTCCACTTGTAAGGGCCACACACATCGCCTATGAAGAGCATCAGTGGTAAGAGGCAGGTAGGGGCTGGAGCCAGCCTCCAGGCCCCAACACAGGTCGTGTGAACCCTAATGCAAGGAACTTGGGCTGGCCCTTCCTGACCGGGGCTTGGCTGCCAGGCTGCCAAGGGCTTTTCCTCAGAGCTCTCCAGGGCTGCAATGACCTCCCCACGGGATCCCAGGGCTTCCTCCAGAAGGACCCCACACCCATATACACCAGGCTATATAGCCTGGTCGGGGCCCAAGGTATGCAGCATGTTGGGGAGAAAAGGTTAGAGGGATCGATGATTGACCCAGGGATGCAGGAACCATCCGTAGGCAAAAGGAAAGTCAACCCTTCCCCTCCCAGGAGAGCTACTCAGATCTCCACTCAAGGTCAGGAACTGCCACTCTAGGGGACTCAGCAAAGCTTGGGGGGGAATCTCTAGGGCAAACGTTCTAATTTTACAAAACCCTTTTTCCTGGAGAGAGAGAAAACGCAGCCAAGACCATTACTGTGAACCAAAAAATTAAATTGATTTTTTTCTAATATTATGCTTAACATCCAGGAGGAATCCAGATAGCTAGGGCATCAAGCACTTCTAAAGGGCCCTGCAGTCACTTCAGGCGAATAATGTGCCCGTTGAAATGAAATGCCTTGAAATGATGGTGCCCTGTGGACCTGGTTTCAAATCTGACTCCACTGATTACCAACTGTGTGAACTTAGACCAGTCACTTAACCTCTCTGAGCCTGCATTTCCCCAGCTGTGAAATGAGAATAATAATAATTCATTCGTCACAAGGTTTGAGAATAAAATAAACTAATATATGCGAGGCCCAGAGCAGAGATCCGAGCGCACCGTAGGATGTCAGGAACTACAGGAGTAGATGGTAACAGTTATCTACCGGTCGACTGTTCTCCCTCACTATCGCTGTGGCCGCAATGCCTGCGCTGCCGGTGTTCAAGCCCCACTCTACCTCTGGGACAATCCGGCACGCCCCAAGCCCTCAGGGCACGTGGTTTTTCATCTAGTCTGGGAAGCTGAAAATGCGAGATTACCTTATTTCTTGTTATTTAAAACAAAACCAGAAACTAGCTGAAGGCTAGTCTTCTCACATTGTCTTATACAGGGTCTCTGTCAGTTACTTTGATTAACCTTGAATTCAGGCCTATGGGGGGCTTGTCGTCTGAGGTTTCTGAACCACCCCCCTGAGCAGGCAGAATGCCTTGGCGTCTGACGGACTCTGCGGACATGAAAGCCAGGAGGACAGCCCTTCCAGGTAGGAGGAGACCCACACAGCCCAGCGGCACCCTTGCACCTGGCCGCTGAGCTGGCCTTTCCACACAGGCAGGCCTGCAGACAGGTCCTTGCTCTGCTACTGGTAAGCTCCTCTGAACCTCAGTTTCCCCTGCCATGAAATGGGGGTAATGACACTTGTCCCAAGGTGCAAACGGGCTAATGTGAGGCAGGCCCCCAGTTCCCGGGGTTGGGAGCCAAGACCCACAGTGAGCATCCAGTAAACAGGTGTCATCTTACAAAAACACTCACAAGGATACTTTTGATGTGAGGTCCCCACCTCACGGGACAGCCTGCAGCTGTCCAGCGTGAACTGCCCAGAGGGACAGAGGGCCCCTTGTACCCGTCCCCTTGTGTTCCCAGGGACGAGTCTGGTGTTACCACATCTTCTGACTTTTACAGAGATAGCCTGTGATGCTCTGTTAAATATTCTGGATTTTAAATGTGGACAAGTCTTTTTTTTTTAACCAGTGGAAAAATTAAGACATGTCCCTGAGCCCCAGCTCTGAGGCAGGGGACCAGACCGGTGACATCCCCAGCACCCCCTCATCCCCAGGTGTAAGCTCCCGGAGATTCTGTGTGCCCCCGCAGGACACAGGGCTCTTCCTAGAATACCTGCAACTCTACCCCGTAATGTTCAGAATGTCCAGTGCCCAAAGGGAGCAGAGCCACTTGGAGTTTACCCTAAACCGAAATGTGGGTCTCATTGCTGCGCAGAGACCGCCATCTGCTGGAAGAAGGAGGTAAGAGCAGCCATGCCTGCTACATCTCCAGAAGACCAGGAAAGAGGACTGTAGGAAGAGGCGAAGGGTGCCCGGCCCATCCACCCACTGACCTGGAAAAGAACCTGACAACAGGGGCCTGAGCCCCTGAGGCACCAAGGATGCTGAGGTATCCGTCCTTAGTGAGTGCAGGGTGAAGCAGAAGGTGGCCTGCACCTGCTGCTGGGAGGGGCTGGGCTTGGGCCCAGTATCTCCAGGAGACAAGCATAAGGTGATTCAGTGAGCATGCACACCCACGAATGTCTGTGGCATGTCTTCTGTCCCTGGCCAATGACCCCAGTTTCCCTCAGCCCTCTGGCCCCAAGGGAAAAGTTCACTCTGCTGCTGACTTCCCCACCACCTTTGCAGGCTTGTCCGGCTGGAGGGAACTGGGCTTAGTCCCTCAGGCCTGGCAGGGACACATAAGTACCTTTCAGTGGAAGAAAGAGTTTACCCAGTGCTTCCCGTTCCTGGGCCAGCCACACAGCCCTCGAACAGCCAGATCTCCAGGCTCCACCTCCAGGAGACCTGTCCCAGCAAGGAGGTAACCCTGGGGAACTCCAAGCCCGGGGAGGCCAGGAGTGGAGGGTGTTCCTTCCCAACAGGACCTTTTACTCATGGACAGGCTGAGCCACCTCCCCTGGCCCCTATTTCACTATCTGCAAAGTGCAGTAGAGAAAAGCCTGCCAAGCCAGCTATTAAAATAATGCATTACTGCTTATTGATTTTAACTTTATTTTTGAGAGAAACAGAGAGAGGATGTGCGCTTACAAGCTGGGGAGGTGCAGAGAAAGTGAGAGAATCCCAAGCAGGCTCTGTGTGTTCAGCCCAGAGCCCCGATGCAGGGTTCGATCCCACAAATTGAGATCCTAGGCTGAGTTGAAATCATGAGTCAGACGCTTAACCAACTGAGGCATCCAGGTGCCCCTGTTTATTGTTTTTTTTAACTTCCTTTTGTTTTTCCATTGGATATCGTTTTTTAGATCCAAAGGGTTTCCTATTGATTAAGTCTCTTTCTTGACCTCACAGATCCCCCCCCCCGCCCCAGAGGCATTATTGTGCCCTGTTTGCAGATAGATAAACAGAGGCCTGGAGTGGTTAAATGAGAATTTGCCCGCAGCTGGTGGCTCAGCACTCCCAGCTGAGAGGGGTCAGGACCACACGCAGGGTCAGAACTTTTTATAACAGAGCGCGTTCGTTGATGGCAGCCACACTGACTCCACAGCAAGCAGAGGGTGTTCAGAGGCCCATATTTTATTCCTACCCCCCCACTCTCACTGAGGTTTCCCACTTTGCAATAAAAGAAAAAAAAAAAAAAAACGGCCTAAATCAAAGTACACATGTACGCGCGTGCATGCACACACACACACACTGTTTAAGGCAACCACTGATGGAGGTATTTTTACTTCCCCCAGTTTTAGATAAGGCATGTGAGACTCAGAGACATTAAGCAACTGGCCTGAGATCACACAGACAGCAAGAGTGGAGCCGGAGTGTGGGTCCAATGATCCCAGTCTGTACACCCCTATCCTCTAGAAAGCAGCCCAGCATGATTCAAACACCAAGATTCTGTGTTCCTAAAACACAGAGTGTTCCTAGAATGGCAACCCAAGGTCAGGTTTATTACAGTGCACACAACTACAATCACCAAGTAATATACGAGACCAGCAGATTCTGGCAGCTGCTGAGAGAGAGGGAGACAGAAAGAGAGAGAAAGAGAGAGAGAAAGAGAAAGAGAAAGAGAGAGAGAGAAAGAGAGAGAGGGAGGGAGGGAGAGATGAATTCCTTCAGATAGCACTGTTTGAAACCTTCCCATGATGACATTAAAAGTGGGCTTTAAGTGATTTATTTTTTCAATCTGTGAATCTAAACAAATGATCTCCCTTCTAGATACATCGATCATATGATCTCCTTCACAGCTGTGAAAAAATGCTATTAGTGCTTTCAAAGCAGTTTTATCACAGATTAAAGAAGCCCAGGAAAAAAAATTGGCAACCGGAGACAGCCATATGCCTCCTTGACCTAGGACCATAAACCTGTTGTTCATTCCAGAGAGGGGATTACGGCATTACTTTTAGTAAGTTCCTTTTCATATGGAAATTTCTTTTCATAGTAAAGATCTGTCTTTAATAGCATCATCCTAAAAACATGCCTATTTTTTAATTCCCTGATCATGGACATATAGATTTTTATAGTGTCTGCAAGCATACATTAATGTTAATTTCACCGTTCTCCTTTGTATTTTGTTAATGTCACAATCTGCTGTAAAACCTTGCCAAGTTTCTTAACTGTCATGTTAATTCCAAGACCTATTCTGCACTCTTTGACATTTCAGGACAGAACAAGGCAGTAAAAATAGATTAGAAACAGCTTATAAGTATTATAAAATCTAGAACTTTGCAGATGGCGGAATTAGGTCTGCTGAATGGAAATTTAGCAACTCTGAGGACAATAATATTAGAAAAGCCTATTCATTTCTAAGGTAAATATTTGGAAGGGGTTGCATAATGGTGGCTGGAGGAATGTGGGGGGAGCACTTATAAAATGCAACAGAGTTATGTTATTTTAAGCAACTTACTGGATACATATACTATATCTTGAAGAGTTTTGAGTTTCAAAGGTTTCTCTACCATATAAATAAGGGCACAGAGTAAGAGCTTGATTTTATTCATGGTCAGTTCAAAGATCACACAAATTATTTCACGCAGAGGATTTGTCTGCATTTTCCTAAGTCAAAGCAGAGCATTACTGTACTTAGATATTAAATGACACTACCACATGCTAAGAAATTTGCACGAATGGACAGGAAATTAGACACTGTTTTCTTAACCTGATTGCTAAAGAATGCCCACTGTTTAAATGTGCACTATCCATTTCAAAGAGAAGCACTGGTTGATTTCAGGAAGTTTAAAATCAGCTCATGGAGAAGCAGGACAAAGGTGGGTTAAATGTGTCCCCCTCCCCCACCCACCAGGGGAAACGATTTCTTTAAAAAAAAGGAAAGAAAGAGAAAGGAAAAGAAAAAACTTTTCCTTTTTTCTTTAGGGACGACTTATTTTTTCCATCATCCTTGTTGAGTTGTTGATGAATTGTTCACATCCCTTGCCAAGCCCCACCCTCTGCCTTTCTTCTAAGCGCCTTCCTCATTATTTGCTCCGTCTTTTTCCCACAGCTCGGACAGGCCGTCAGGGCAGCTTAAATGCAGCACAGTATTAACATGGGGAAATGGCTTGCAGTTCCCAATTGATCTCCTAATACGTTATGTTGAAATGATAATTGGTACACTCCTCATTGAAAAATAAGAGAGAAAAACTACTTTTCAGTCACCACAAGGTATTATCTTAGCTCATGTATTCAGAACGAACAGATACATTAAAAAAAAAAAAGACCCTGTTTCCTCCCCCCCCTCCCCATCTGCGGGAGACACTGGAGTCTGCAATTCTTTTCAGCTGACATAATCCAGATTGATTCGTTCAGCAGATAAAATTCAGGCCACTTCTGCCCTTTATGGGAGCAACATAATACCAGTCTTTATTCAGTAACAATGTAACATAATGGGATTGGAATGTGCAAAATGACTGTTCTTAAATTACTGCGCCTCACAAGGGCCCAACACAAGCTGGGGCTTAATGTAAAAAATCATTAGGCACAGATTACTAAAGTGCTCGTGCATTAAGGAGGTCAAACCGAGCCTGTTTGTGGTATTTTTCAGGACAGAAACTCTTTGCTAATATCTTGATTACAACTGTGTTCTGGGGGGCCCATCCCAGCACCCACAGCTCAGTACCGTGGCTTCTGTAAACAGGGAACAGGGAGAGAGGGGTGGCGGGCAGGCTCAGGAGCTGGGTGTGAGACGGGGTCAAGAAGAGCCCCCGCAATCACAAACCATTTTCGAGAAAGTTTGATGCACCAAATAATTTAAGCTCTGAGCTATTAAACTATGCTAGTTTCAAGATCGTTGGGGGTTGGTTATTAAAATATATAGGAGATTTGGAAAATAAAGGAAAGCATAAAGACGGAAGGAGTAATACCCTTCTATCATCCCAATACCTGAAATGGGCCCTGGGAATTCTGAACGTAAATCCAAGCCTCTTCTTTTGTGCATAACTATAGAATATGTTTTTACAAAATTCATGCTTCAAATATAGATTTCACTAACTCTTATAGGTACTGTCAATATTTCTCCACATGACTAATTATTCTTCTGCTATATAATTTTATGGCTACATGGTCTTCCTTCATGTGAAGGTACCTCATTTACTTAATTTTATCCACATTTGTGGGCATACAGCTTGCTTTCTAAGTTTTCTCCATTATTAGAGGATGTGTCGATTAATATCCTTAATAGAAAAACATTTCCCCAAATGTCAGGTCATTTTCTTTTGGGTTCCTAGAAATGGCATTGCTGAGTGAAAAGAAATGCATATTTTGTATCTATTTGATCCATATTTCTTCCTCGGCCTCCAGAAAGCTTGCACCCATTTGTGCCATCATGTCTATAGGACCACACACTCCAGGGGATGGGTCCAGAACCAGTTACACCAGCTTCATAAACACACTCCAAGGATTTCTTGAACACTGCATCACATCTACAGACTCTCATCAAGCAAGAAGACCGTGCCCACTGTTTGCGTCCACACACCCACACACAAAACCCTCATCAGGAGAAAGGTTAAATTAAGAGAAGTAGTCAGGGCAGCCTCTTACAAACCTGAGATTGCCTAAGAAGATTCTAGAAAAGTAAAATAGGACAAAACAGAGCAGAAAAGAGTTCCCTTGAATTGAAATGACTTTTTTTTTTCAACTTGCAAGTCTAAGCTTCATGCAATTTAATTTTTGCATTTGAGAGCCTTGCTAGTCTCTTATCTTATTTAAATAGAAGACTTCCAAAATTTGAATCACTGAATCACCAGGTGGCCTCAGAGATGATGCAGTTACTCTTCGGAACAGTGGGCTCACGTCTGGAGTGGGGCCTGTTATTTGGTCAATGTTTGCACTAAATGAAGCAGGCACCATGTGTGTATGCACAGGGGTGTGGGAGTGCATGCATGAAGCAGAGGTTTTGTGTATGTTATATATAAACATGTGCACATAAATCTGTCTGCAAAATGAGCATCACCATTGTAGCCTCATCATTGAAACTCACACCATCTGAAATATTTGCATGTGATTACAAGTCTCCACTGTCAATCATGACAGCACAAATCCGATATTCAGGCCATATGGCCTTGAAACTTTCAATCGATAGGAACCTTTTAAAGCTGAAGCTTCAAAAAGTTGTATCAAATATATATTCAATGAGAAGAAGGTTAATTGAATAATTGATTACTCAGTAACAATTAAGTGCTCTTCAGATATCTTTGGGAAATCTTGAAATATAATGGTGATAGATATTTATTAGTTTATCAGTTATTATTGCATTATACATTTTTTTAGGCCTGAAGTCAATTTCTTTCATTTATATATTTTAACATCAGGATCCCCAGGGTGAAATGATACATATATTTTTACTACTGCAAAACTGAGGAGACGGCAAGATGGACAGAACTCTATCTGATCTAGGGTACCGGCTTTAAAACAGCTGCTTTGTGACAACTCTTGGGTAGATAGTCAGACACTGCCTCTCACGAGCGCATACCTCAAAATGCAGTCATTCTTGCAAGGGGCATAGGGGTGCTGATATCAGCATCGTTGGATCTTCCTACCACCTATTTTCTCTTCTAAAGCACCCAGATCTATGGATCCCCACAGACAAAACGCCAATAATTAGGTCTCCAGGGAAAAGTGGAGTGACCCTGTCTGTTACCAACATTTGTTAGCAAATAGCTGAGATTTGTTATCTATATCCTTTTCAAAGGAGGTAAATAGATGGAGCTTTATGAAATCACTGATAATCTATCAAAGAAGATCACCATCCATGCACACACACAAAACACACACACACACACACACACACACACACCTCTGCCCCCACTTGAGGCAAGGACAGAATCTGACTTGACTCTTCAGAAAGAGGAGTCCAAACACTCAAACCACACTTGCCTACATCACCTCCAGCCTTGCCAAGAGCTCAGGGGAGCTCCTCTGCTGTAAGACATGTCTGAACCATCTCCCATGCAATTGGTAAAGTTAGATTTCCTTGACACTAAGGTGTCAACGTCCATAACAGGCTCACTTAAGAAATGGCTAAGTGGACACAAGAAACCTATTCTAAACAGTAGTGAAAACTAATGTTTGAGTAAGTGATTACCACAAACAAATGTTATGCATTATTTATCTCTCTATATATTTTCCCATTCATTCATTCATTCATTCATTCAAGAAACACATTCCAAACCTCATCTATGGGCTGGGCACTGTGGTACCCAGATGGGAGAAAAGAGCACACAGGACAGATAGGCTCTTTGCTTGGCATTCTCGGTTTGATGGGAGAATCAGACAAACAAAAAATAATGAAGAAACTGAGAAATATAATTTTGATTACCTGCTAAGAAGTAAGTGAAGGACCGAGAGAGTAAATACTAGAGTAATAAGCAATTTCTAAGCCTTGTTTTTGAGAACAAGGTATTTGAAGTGAGAGCTAATGAATGAGAAGGAGTTGCCACACAAAGCTCTGTGCGTGTGTGTGTCCGTGTGTGTGTGTGTTAACAGGATAGGTTATCATTCATTCTAGGCAGTGAAAACTGTATATTCAAATGTCCTGAGGTATAAAATTGCTAGAAATGTTTAACGATCAGAACGAAGGCCCATGTAGTTGGATCAGAGCCTAGAGGTGAGGTCGTGGGTCAGATAAGGACCTGACCACTCTGAGCTTTGTGGCCAAGGGGGGGGGGGGGGGGGGGGGGGGGGGGGGGGGGGGGGGGGGGGGCGTGACGGCTTAATCGAAAGGAAATGGGAAGCCATTAAAAAGTGTTAGGAGAGTAAGTTAGGAGAGTCTTTTATATAACTTTAGGGGCTCACTGCAGCTCAAGGGTATAGAGCAGTTTGGAAGCAGGCCTGGGAGATCCAGTAAGCATTACCCAGTATGAGATAATGGCCACCCACAATAGAAGGGTGAAGATGGGAGGAAAAGGGGACTCCTGGTTTATTTGGAGACAGACTTGGCAGGATTTTGGAGGTGGATTGGATGCATGTGCTGAGGAAAGGGAGGGCTCAAGGAAACTCCTGGGTTTGGTGCTATGAAATATCTAAGTGGAAAACTCCAATAGAAACTTAGAAGAGAAGTTTTGGAGAAGAGAAGGGGCCGCAGGTTTGTGTCTGAGAACCTTGCAAAAGAGTGGTATGGAATCTGTATGGAAGGGTGAGATGTCCCAGGAGGAGGAGAGGAGCCTGGTCTGAGCTGTGAGGAGCCCATGGAGGGCAGAGAGAGGAGGCAGGGCCAGCAAAATGGACCAATGAAGAGGACCCCATGAAGTAGAAAGAAGAGCCAGAGACAGTGGTCACATGGAAGCCATGAAGGCAGTGGCTTTAGCAAAGGGTCTATCCTTGGTTGCTCTTGGACATTACTGCTTCCTGATGATATCCCTGGCATCTTGTGGCCTCTGGACTTCGGAGCTTTTTTTTTTTTTTTTAGCTTTATATATGTCAAGAGTGAGTGGGGGGTGAGGGGCAGAAAGAGAGAATCCCAAGCAGGCTCTGAGCTATCAGCACAGAGCCCGACGCAGGGCTCAACTCACCAACCATGAGATCATGACCTGAGCCGAAGCCGGACGCTTAACCGACTGAGCCCCCCAGGTGCCCCAGGCCCTGGAGTACTTTGAGGCAGGCTCTGGTCTCCTACTCATTGTGCAGAGAAGACTAAAGCTCAAAGAGGTTCACTCACTTCCTTGACATTTCATTCCTACTGGAACCCATCTGGCATCAGTCCTGTGCTAGTGACCACTCTGTCCGTCCTATGCTTTCTACTTGTTAGAACATGACTTTTTGGGGGTCCAGTCGGCCAATGATGACCACGCCATGCCACTGGAAGACCATGCAAATGTGGTTTGGGTACCTTCTTTCTGCGTTTTTTTATGCTAGCATTGCTGCCATCCCTATGGTATCTCAGATGAGATGTTTACCCTGCTGGCCCTCGCTGTGTCAGGGCCAGCCACAGCCCAGCTGTGAACTAGCTCCAGGAGAAGGGGGCTTTGCCAAGCAGACAGGCTCAGGGACAAGAAAGCCATCAAGGAGGTTCTCAATTTCCAGTTACGCTTGGGTGGGGGTGGGGGGAGCGGCCAACCCTCAAGCCTCCGCTGCGATTTCCACAGTTCGCACAGACCCCAGCTGGAGTAGGCAGGTTTCCTTCAGTGCGGGATGTCAGACGGAGGCTCTCCACGTGCCGGGCAACTAATGACACTGACTCGGAAGCCCCAAGTCATTTCCGCCATGTCAGGGGTGAGCCCGGCTCTCTGTAGAGCCTCATAACAAGATGACAGGCGTCGCTGTCCGGGGACAGCCTGGGGAAGGCGGTGAGTGTCACAGACCAGAGAGCAGATGTATTACCGCGTCCCTGCTGAGCCGGGAGTGACACCTCCTGAGTCTGGAGAATGTGCTTTGAGGGGCTCACCATACTATTCTGGCTATACACACGAAAATACCGACAGCCAGTGGTTCACAAGTGTCCGTGCCCGGGGCACCCGGAGCCCAAGCGAGGATGCACGCCCGGGAGACTGCACCGTGTGCTCCAGCAAAGGGGCTGACAAAAAGCACGCCGGGGTTTTAATATTGTTTTAATGTGATTAAAAAACCTTAAATTAATTTATTTTCTTATGCTCGAAAATAGTCCAGCGCAGGCTGTACTGCAAACAGGGCTAAGGAGAGCAGTCTGATAAAATTCATTAGAAAAGAATTAAATTCATCATATAAAACACAGTCATTTTATTTTACATAGTTCCTGAGTCAGAAGACCAGGCAATTGTTCCTGTGAGTAACATCAAGGACGAGCTGGAGAGGAACCCCAGGCGCGGCCCCCGGAGCACCGTGACTTGTTGCACCGAAGAGGACTTGCTTTGGGTTAGGGGCCCCAAATCCTTCCCGACATGGAGAGAGTGTTGGTTTTTTGTTTTTGTTTTTGTTTTTTAACTGATCAGAGAAAAAGACACCAGGAGCAAGAAGAAATCCTTGCTACCTGCCTTTTTCAGATGAAGCTGTAAAACACTGTCAGACCCTCCCCGTTGTTCAAGATGCAGCTCAGTGTCCCCTCCTCCCGGCCCTCGCTTCCTTTCTGCCATCTATTTTGACTTTATCTTTCACTGTCTCAGCGAGCAACGTGATTTATACGCTTTGGTTACATTTCCACGAGTCGTCTGTGAACTCCTTTGGGGTGAAGGCTGATTGCAGCCTTAGTTTCTCCAGCTCCTCAGCGCTCTGTGGTCACCAGCTGCTGTCCCTCATAGTGCCCCCAGCCCTCGGCGTGGCATTTCTCCTGCATGTGGCTGCATTTGGGTACCATTTTCTTTCAGGGCAACATGTAATAGATTTCCTTGTCCATTCATGTGGACGGGGATGAGCAGAACCCTCCGAGAAGACATCAGGAGAGTAGGGATCTCTTGCCATCGGCTGGCTGTTCCCATGTTTTCTGTCACTGAACAGTCCAAAGTCTAACCATGTGTGACCCGTTAAATGACGGTTTTATTCCATTTTATAAAAGGAAGGAAAAGTAGAGATTTTAAGTCCAATGAAATTTACTTAAGAGCAATGAGGTGCTGACGGCTGCCCACTTGAGTGTCCCGTGTGAGTCCCTCTGACCCCCTGAAGGTACCTTTGCTTCTGACGGCTCAGATGTCCAGAGCTCAGCTGTGGAAGTGGGGGCAGGCCCTGGAGTCACCCCTTCTTGGTCCCTGTGAAGAGTGGGCGCTGGAGGAATCTGGTAGCAGGAAGACGCTGCCGAGATTTTATCCCTGACTTCCGCTTAAGGATGGAAACGTTGAAGCTGGAAAGAAGAGGTGCGGGCACGGCAGGAGGGGCACAGCTGACCGGCAGGGTTCGGCGGGGTCTGCCTGGCCGCCGGCTCACCAGCCTGCTGCGCCGGATGTGCTGTCACTCGAGCGCCAGGCTCCCGGTCCTCACACAGCAATGGCACCGTGACCCGTCACAGGGGCAGCCCCAGTCAGAAGAACAGAGACGGGTATGATGGCTGCCAAGGGGAGCAGAAGACCCCTTTGGTTTTCCCTTAACATCATCATACAACCAGTGGCAGCCATGGAAAAGCCTTTGGAGGCACATAGCCCACACTTTTTGTCTTGAGCAACCACAAATGTTGACTTTGGCTGGTTTCTTGCCGTATCAAACTCCAGCACAGCCCTTGGTTTCCAGGAGTGTCTGGGGAACAGTGAAGGGACCACTCAGGGAAAATAATAATCGCACTTTGTTTTTTCTAAGTGCAGATGAACATTTCAGATTTTGTGATAAGCCCCCAAACTGCCCACCTAGAAACCAGATGACCGTCACACCCAAGTGCCATGAATATTGGCCGCCCCCGGGGGAAGGACGGGCCCCCTGCCCTCTCTCTGGACCCCATGCAGCCTGGACGCGGCCCTTGGCTCCCACCTCTGCCAGGAGCCTTCTCCACACTCCTGCTTGTTTCAAACGCGGCGTTGGCCACAGGGAGGGAGGTTCTCGAGACATTTAATTAGCTGAGAATTTCACACTCTCCAGTGGCTTGCTTGGGAGGACTGCGGAGCTACCGAATGGCTCCTGAAATATGAAGGCTGCAGCTGCCTGAAGGCAGAGCTAACACACTCGGGAGGAGCTGGGATTCTGATGTGGGCAGAAGTTCCCAGGTTCCGAAAACTCCAGAGAAGGGCCGACAGCCTCAGTCCCTGCGAGGTCCCGGGTCTTAGCGCCCATCTGTAAAACAGAGTGTTGAGCCGTGCAGATGGGGCGGCACGCCTAGGGTGGGGGTAGGGATGGGGGTCCATGAAGAAATGGA
Organism: Hyaena hyaena; assembly: GCF_003009895.1. Lineage (NCBI taxonomy): Eukaryota > Metazoa > Chordata > Mammalia > Carnivora > Hyaenidae > Hyaena > Hyaena hyaena. Next base: position 3,402,151 of record NW_024080693.1, read on the forward strand.
GAGCCAGGTCTCCCTGAGGAGAGCCACCCCATCCAGTTCTGTTACTTGTCCCAGATATTCCATTTCTTCCTTAAAGAACCAGAAAGCCTGGATTTGTAAGTAAAACTCTCACAGTTTCAGAATGCTTGCAGCTAATTGAAGACGAAGTGTAAATACCACACAAGCCAAAAGACGTACCTCTGTGAGTTGGATCCAGCACCCAGGCCACCCGTTGTGTCCCATTATCCTATGTGGGCTGCTTAAAGAGCTTCACCTCGCCCTCCAGACCTCCCATCAGCTTTGCTTGCCCCAGCCAGATGAGTAAGGAGAAGGTGGACGAGAACCCAGGGCCGGCGTGTGGCATGGACCGGCGACACTGGACCATTGGCCAGCAGCAAATGAGAAGGTCAGATCTCATACCTTCCCAGACCTTCTGCATCAGAACCGGCATTATCATGAGATCCACAGTGATTTGTTTGCACATGGGACTTTGAGAAGCATTTGTTTAGGGCTAAGTAAGAGAACTAGGCTGAGAGCGGGGGACCCTCTCTCCATCATCTCCAGAAGATGGAGATGCCTAGACACAGCAACTTCCGCCTTCCTTCCACCTCCTTCCTTGCCAGACTAGAAAGAGTCACCGTTGTCCTGGAGGAGGGGTTGCCCCAAGCCATGAGCAAGAGTTGGGTTTCCAGAACTCCCATCCGGCTTCTATGACTGCAGGACACTTTACACCCAGGGAGCTGTTCACATCCCGGATACAGGGCAAGCGGCCCGAGCGATGCCACTCAGCTCAAATCACCAGGACAGGAATTCTAGGAAAATTCTCTTTAGAGATCAGCCTTCCCATAGAACAAGAAGTTTCATGCTACTGGCTCCAGACCCCAGAGAGGGCAGACGCGGCACAGGAGCGGGGAAAGTTCCGTGGCTCCTTTGCCCCTCAGAAAAGCACCTCTCAGCATTCACGGGGCCTCCGGTGACTATAGAAAAGCGTGTGTCTGTGTCTCGGTTTTGCTTCTCCGACTCTCCCCAAATCCCCAGGCCTTGTCAGCAGAGACACATCTATCGATAATTACAGAATATACAGCTTTGGGGGGCATTTCCCTTCCATTCACGACATTTACTGGTGTCAGTCTGAGCATAAATACAATTAGATCTGAGAGCTCTATTGCAAAAGCCAATAAAGCGGGCCTCAGTAGAGATTCTAAAATTACTTAACTTTTCTTTAGAAAAATATTAAAACAGTATTATCACATCAATGAGAAGAAAAGACAGGAAGATAATAAAGTTATGTTAAACCTCCCTGTATTTACTCATGTGTGAAACAGTTATGTCTGGTCACATAATTGCAATGGTTCTGAGAAATATTTCATATTTTATAATGAACATTAAAAGAGTTTGTGGATCATTACTTTATATGAGTTCCAAAGTTATTACATAAAACCCAATAGGAATGGTTATAAATTATCGGGTCCTCCGGCCTGGACTTGGTAAACATAACATGAAGACAGAGACATTTCGGCAGACAAGATTCATGAGAAGAGGTAAAATTCTCCCTGCATTTGAAGGGGGGAAGAACAGACTGAAGTACTTGTTACCAGCTCTTAACATTTTTGTTTCTGTTTCAAGGAAATTCTATTGAACCACTAGCTTAAGCCACACACACAAAGCTTCCGTTAGAACAAAGGAGGACCCACTTTCAGACACTGCCCTCATCTCTCCATCTCTCATTATCCTAGCTGTGGCCTTAAGGTCACTGCAAAATTCGTGAACTCTTCAACACAGCATGGGTTTAAAATACTGTACTTACCAGCCTCATATGATCACCAACAACAATTTGTTTTCAAAAGGAGATCCTCTCTTTGAAATCTGAAAATCCAACCTCTTTGCAGAAACTGAGGACTTGATAACATTCTGAGGGTTGGGGTTTTTTTGTTGTTGTTGTTGGTCCGCGAAATACCTTGGCAGGCAGCATTTTAATTAAAAGCGGTCATTTGTGAATCCCAGTTAAGAGTGAAATGGGTGCTATTCTACTTAACTTGTGCTGCTTCTTCTTCTTCTTATTTTTTTTAAATCAGAGGATCCTATTTTGTTTAGAAATTACACCTGCTACTTTGTTTGCCCCCAGCTTCTGCTTGGTAAGGTTTGTGAGTATCAGGATAATAGCGGCTGGGCTAACAGAGTTAGGGCCAGAGAGGGGAAGCCAAGGCTCCTGTCAGTATCCAAGAAGCATGTTACCAAACTGGTCCCTTGGAGATGCTGCAAAGTGCAGAGCTCCCCTAACAAACCCAGCCGGCAAAGCTCGGTATACAGCTACAAGAAATGCAAGTGCCTCCCTCCCCTGGGGCTTAAGCGGTCCTGCCCCTGGTGCTGGAGGAGGGAGACAGGGAGGGTGCTGGCCTTCCTGGAGTCCTGCACCTGACACCTACGAGGGTCCCATACCTGCCAGCTCCCCACCTTGCCCGGGGCTTCCCCCTTTATATGAAGCAGCTGTTGGTGAGGCTTTCTCGGCAAACAGATGTCTTTTAGAGAATTTAAAGCTCTGAGTTGGAGGCCAGATTCTGACTGTACTTTGAATTATGTCTGCCTTGATCATTATGCAGTCATTCACATATATTTTAGACATCAATATTGTCTTAAAATATTCCCGAGTTCTCAATGCTATTTATATGCTTCGATTCTTTCCTTTGCTTCTGTTCTATCTGCTTCAGCTCACTGAGTGCCTACACATCACTTTAATAAATATTTTTATTGGGGAGGGCTTTGCTATTTTCTCCTAAATGATTTCTCTCTGAACTGAATAGACAGCCAACATTCTTGGGAAGACTACCAGCTTTTCGTAACCCCTTTGAGTGGCAGAATCGACCAGTTTAGGTATTTTTAAAAAAATGAAACAATGTCATGTTTTGCCTCGTTCTATCGATAGCAAGTTTTACTAACAGCAAAAGAAAGATTATAAAGATGCCAACTTAGAATGTGAGGAGGAGTGAATCCTCCTTGCTTATTTACAGAAATGCTAATTTGGCTGAAATCTAAGATTTTGATAAAATGTAAGTCTGCAGGTGAGAAAAAGATGCCAAGTGCAGGAAGATAAAGAAAAGAACAGATATTTTCAAGACTTGAAGAGGAGCGTGGAGAGGTTGGAAATCATGAGAGAAATCCTAGTACATGTCTAAGGCCAAGTCTAAGGTCATCTTTATGGGACCCTCAGAACTGAACATCAGAAGCCAAGCCCAGTCAATTAGATGCGGTGACTATGTTCTTACTTGAAAGTGGGGTCAGGGCTCTACTCCCTAAAACTAGTCTATTGATCATCTTGTCCTTGTTAGTGATCATCCCTCCGTAGTATTTTTCCAATCACCTCTAGGTGGTGCTAACACTGCATAGCTTCTGTTTTTCGGCACAATGAAAACATTAATTTGCTATGAGATAATTTTTGACGTAAATGTAAAATGGTGCCCATTCGAACTCAGTAATGAAGCATGGTGCATTTCTGCGGCTCCTAATTTGACTAGTTAAATGACTCCATTACGTGTCTAACAGACAGAAGCAAATAATTTCTGGTCAGTTGATGTTCACTTATCCGTATCATTTTGCCCTGAAAATAAAGTCTCTAATCTACAATTCCTTTGTCTTAGGTTTTTTTTTTGCTTAAGATTATTAAAGCAAATATACTTAAATAATTCAGATTAAACCAGTTCTAACTAACAATTGAAACGTCAGAGCACACGGGCAAATCAAATATCAGTAAATATCAGTAATGGGGTAGGCAGACAACCGGACAGCCCCTCCTAAATTGTCCCAACCTTGCACCTTCCCTAGGTCTCAGGGGTGAGGATGGGCTTGGGGCTTCAAAAGAACAAGTGGCCACCTTTCCAGCCCATTGCTTCTCTGTAGCCAAAAGGAAGCTGCTGTCTGTTTTCTTCCCCCTTTTTACTTTGCTACAAAACTTTGAGGATGTTTGAGAAATTTTCAGCAGGATGCATCTCACTATAGCAAAAGATGCTGCTTTAATAAATATCAAGTGATGAATAATTTTGCCCAAAGGGGAAAAAATGGTTAATATTGAATCTTAATGTTCCTCATCTAAATGCTTTTTTCTTACTGCTAAAAACAAGTTCAGAATTAAAGCGTATCAGTTTACACATATTGCATGCATATTAGTGAGCCACAGCTGTGTATGTCCCCCTCTTAAGAGCCATATGATTAAGTTATGGGATATCATATAATCCAAACTCCTTTTCTATTGGTCATCTTTCACAGACAAAAGCTTTTTAGTTTTAGGTCTATTACATGACAGAATGTCCGATTCTGTAAATGTGCAAGTAATTATTATGAAGCACCTGTGTCTCTTATTTTCTCTTAGAAAGTCCATCTATAAATTGCTTTTGGAACGGCGCTCAGAGGCTGACACAGGACCGCACTCCCTGTCCGGGGCAGCTGTCTGTTGCCCAGCGAGGTGGATCAGGATTCTGGGTCCCGGGGCTCCAGATCCTGATGAACTACAGGATTACAAGCCCAGACCATCCCATTCCATAACCCTGAGGCAAAGGGACAGTGGCCTCTTTCTATGCAGTAACAGCAATGGGGGTGGGGGGCAAAGAAGAAACCCTGAAGTTTGCAGGGAGCTCCAGCCATTCTACTTTCTGTTGCTGTGCTGGGGGAGTCTCGGCAACAGTTTTGCACCAAGCAATTGTTTTTTTTTTGTTTTTTTTTTTAAGACAACGTTTGAGCCAGTTTAAAGTATCTTCATTTTTCCCCAAAGTAACATGTTATTTGACTCAATTAAATGCAGTTTTAAAAAACTGGCTCGAGTATGTGTATATACACTGTTTTCATTAAGCTTTTAAATTTTCAAATCCCTCTGTGTGTGCAAATCTTTAGCCATCTGCATGACAAGGGACCAGGGCTGTGTGCCTTTTGACGTGAAACAATGTCAAAAGGACTATTTATGACTCATACCTACTTTGTTGAAATTTTTGACTGATGTTGTTTCTGCAACGTGATCCTAGGAAGCAGCCTTCCTACATAAGGCCGGTAGCTTGCCCTGGAGGGGCCAGACCTCACCCCTCTCCTTCCCCTGCCCAACGGGCCCCGTGATAGCCATCAGCACCGGGCTCTTTGGTGTTATGTAGGTCGAGCGGCCCGTGGGTTTACAGGCAGGATTTGGCCTTTTGATTTGGTGTAGAATTTACAACCTGAGAGCGATGTTTCAGTGTGCGGATCTGGGTTGTGTGTGCTGGAAAAGGAAACGAGGTCAAGCTAGGAGAGAATAGTGCATCTAAAGAGGCTTCCGCACGGGTCCTCAGCTCAGGGGCGCGAAACCCCTCCCTGTGGCCATTGCTTTGTAACAGGGGCACCTGCCTCTACGAGAGCCCAAGACAGCCCCTGGCATGCACCTTCCAAGGGGACAGCCCTTTAATCTGCATCCTGGGAACAGAGGCGTAAAAGGAAGCAAATTCCGTGAAGACATGTCCATAATAGAGCCCGAAGGCAAGGGGGTCACGGGAGAATAGAAGCAGATCTGCCAGCTACCTGGAAGTCAGCAACACCACCTGGAAGGCAAGGAAAGGAAAACTGCCAGCCTGCAGCTTACTTCAGAGCAAAGATTTCCAAGATGACACGTGGGAAACCTTACAACTCCCTCAAAAGTGCCAGGTTCGGCGGGTTCCTCTCACACCGGTTGACAGGGGGCCCCAGGACTTCACGCTTCTCCTACAACAGCTGAGGGCATCAAAAACAGTTTAACTACTAAAGTGTCGGCATTCCGTGCCCCAAATTAAAAGTCAGTGATGCTATCAGCCCTTGGGAAAGGAAATACCCACTTCTGAATGGTGGGCTCAGCGAGACGTGCTGAAACGGAGTTTGCAAGTGCTTTTCCCGAGACTGTGAGGAGGCACGGAGCTCAGTTTATTGGCATAAGGGGTGACAATTGCTAAGGAAAATGGAAAATAGATGATTCGCCTTCTTGTCCATAAAGGGAAGGCGAGAGCAGATGCCAGCAGCAGACAAGCATTTCCCAAGGAGAGGAAAATATTTCTGAAGGAAATCAGCATCATAGCAGAACAGGTGAGAAAGAAATTAGAGAGTCTGAAGACTGATAACACCAGGACCAGATGGGAACCATCTTAGGATTTGTGCGAGAGGAGGCAAAGAAACGGGGGAACGATTAGCAAATACCTTTTAAAAATACCCTGGGAAACAGGAGAAGCACCAGTGGACAAGAGCCCTTACGCAACACCTATATTTAATAATGACTCTGAGGGAGATCGAGGAAATTAAACACCAGTAAGGTTGACTTGAGCAGTGGGGAAGATATTGGAAACACTAATCAGGGACAAAATAGGGAAAGTTATGATTTAATTAAAGATATTCAGCATGGATTCACAAAAGGGAGATCATACGTAACAAAACTAATAGAATATTTTCAAAAAGTAACAAAAAGGAATTGAAGAGGGAAACCAGGGGTATAATTTACTGGGACTTTACGAAAGCTTTTGATGCACTGCCTCACAAAAGGCTAATCTCCAGCGGTGAGGAGTTTGGGTATGAGTGTGGTGGGGGTAGAGAATGAATGAAGAATTGTCTGGACCGAGGCTACTTGTGAGCATTACCATGAAGAGATTAGGATAAAAGGAGGAGACTGACTGTTGGAATTTCCCAAGATCTGAATTTTTTTAAATTAATTTTTTAAACATAGCGCATCAGTAGGCTTTGCTGAGGAAATGTGCCCAGATGTGCTGAATTTCTCCTGCAGGTATAATATTGGAGGGCAGGTGCCACTCAATGCTCCGAGGACAATAGCTTTGGGAAGGATTTGTTGAAATTTGATGAAAACATGACTGTTCCCAATATACAATGAGACTATTTGTGACCAACAAGGGGGCATAGCCCCTAACTGTCGTGTGACTAACGAACACAAATAAGGTGGAGAATATGAATATAAGAAGCTCTTGATCTGTGATCCAAACAGTGTAACATCAGCACCCACGGATGGGTCCAGCCCTACCTTCACATGCACACGCTGACTCGTGCACATGCTGACACACTACACAGCGACACTCTGAAACATACCCTGGTGCCTTGCAAAGATGCACACATATGTGCCTCACTTACCCACATGAACACCTTCATAAACACACTCTGTGCACTTTTATGCCCGTAGAGCTGTGTACATGCACAGTCAAGAACGTGCTCACACTTATCCCAAGAATGCTCTTGCAGCGCGTGGGTGGAAATGACAGATGCAAAGGGGAGAACATACTATTTTCCACAGGGAAATATTGGGAGGCAAATTAAGGGAAAAGGCCCCCTTAGTCACATTACAGTAATAATAGATGCCAGGGGAATGAAAGGAGAGGCAGAGGGGCAGAGAAACGACGAGGCACAAAAAGACCTTTGTTACTACAAGCCAAACCAGATCTGAATACCTTCTCTGAAAAAAATAGCGAGGGGCACAGTACTCAGGAACAGTAATGGCAGAAATCCCCACAGGGACCCAATTCTTACCCTCAGGAACAGAGCTACAGTACAGGAACAGAGGCAGTAGTAGGCACCCGCAGACGGTGGTGACCCCAATCTGGGACTTGCTGTCCTTAGGGCCCAGGTTTGAAGCTGACCCAGGAAAGAGCCAGGCTGGACAAAGGCAGGGGGCACTCTCCAAACATGTCATCCTAGCATTTTCCAAACACGTGGTTCTTCATTCTTGGGAACCCACGAATGAGATCATGATCAGAACAATGACCAGAAACACGTGCTTTATGGGAAGATTCATGCTACATGGTGCTCACCGCCATCTAAGGGGGATGCAAACAACTGGCACTCAACTTCTCTCTCTGGGGATCAGCACTAGAATCTCTTTCCTACTTATAAAGTTGCACAAGCCAATGGAGAAGATGGAACTATAGACAGAAGTTCTAACATGTACGTGTTAGAATGATTTGAATGTCATTTACTGTTTTCATCATTTATTAATATAAAAATGTGACTTGGGTATTGTCCACATTTAAAAGGTTATTTAGCATGGAAACTTACAAAATAAAGGATGCATGTTCTCCTCATTAATAATAACACAACTATTGCCCCAATGGTCATCTCCTGCAATGCAAAGGGGTAAAATATTCATTCATGAATGAGATTTTAAAGAGGCATAACCATTATAACATCTCTTTCCATCTTTAGAATTTTAACTCTGGAGGTATCCATGTCTTAAGTACAATAGTTGCAAATGAATATTCAGAGACTACAAAATAGAAATGAAAGATAAGGTCCTGGCTCAGTTGGTTAAATGTCCAACTTCTGCTCAGGTCATGATCTCACAGTTCGTGGGGTTGAGCCCCGTGTTGGGCTCTGTGCTGACAGCTCAGAGCTTTGTGCCTTCTGATTCTGTGTCTCTCTCTCTCTCTTCCCCTCCCCCACTCACAGACACATGCTCTCTCTCAAATAATAGATATTAAAATAGTTTTTAAATTAAAAATAGAAATGAAAGACACAAATAATTTTTAAAGGAATATATAGCAGAATGCAACCTACCTTTTGTTAAGCATTAAGGTCCCTCCTCCTATATGTCCCAGAGATGAATGAAGTACTTCTTGCCCAGAAAAAATTACATTACAGGATTTGCTTAGTAAAAAATGGTGTCTCCACTATTATTTTATGCTCTTGTTTTTGCACACATACCACCATACAATGACTCTTAACAACACTTGTGTATTTTAAGGAAAAATGTGACAGAGACCAAAAAACCCCACTTGTCTTTAAATCAGTTCCAGTCCTTAACTTTCTCCCAGTTTTTTATTCAAAGCAAATTTGGGGATTTCTGCTTTGTCCCTTAAGCAAAAAAAAAAAAAAAAAAAAAAGTGCTTCTTACACCCGGGAGCCCATTCAAGCACAGCCTAAGGCAGTGTCTGCAGGATCTGCCTCTCACAGGAAGCAAAGGGTTAACTGGAGGAGCGTTAAGCCCCTCCGCCATCCACCCTAAAGTTACCCTAAATAGACTTGTGCTCTAAGAAAAGTCTCACTTCCCACATCCCCCTTCCAAACAGCTTGTCCCCAGCCCCAAAATCTCTGTATTGCCCCTAACAGCGCCCCTGAGTAACACAGAATGTCTTTTCAAAGGGAAACAAAGGGTTAAAAAGTACCTGTCAGGAATGTCTCTTGAAATCAGTCATTGAGAATCGTCTGTCAGTGAGACAAAATTAATTACCACATGTAAAATGAAGAAATCAATGTAAATTAAACACTGTATAAATGGTATAAAAGTTTAGGACACCTTGATTGTTAACTCATTACTGATACACGTGTGAATTTTCAACAAGCCCCAGCAGGGAGGTGGCTCGTGGGACTCCTTCCAAATCTTCCCAAAGTTGAGTTTGAGTTCTACAGTGTTTCTCTTGTTTCCACCTCCAGCTAAGTCTGGAGTTTGGGGCAACCTCCCTGGCAAATACAGTGACTCGCAAAGTTCAGTGACATGTTCGCATTTCTTGGCACCCAAGGCTGATGGGGAGGACACAGCCTCAGCTCAAAGGTTAGACTCACGACCTCAACACGAGAAGTTTCCAGTGTCACAGGGGCTCTAAGAACTTAGGAAATCACCATGATATCCATTGCAAATATGTTACTAATTTATGCAAAGCTGGTTTTATTTATGAAATGGAATCAGTCATTATGAATACTTTAAACACGTTCAGGATTTCAGATGCGACTTCCATGCTGTGTTAAGTTTCTAAGGTCCAATTCAATGGCTTCTTGGTGTGGACAGGAAAGGGCCAAAGGACAATGTAGACACTGTTGTAAATCACACACCTTGTGCCCCTCTGGCAGCTGGGCCGTCAGCCCTGTACCCCGGCCCTTTCACTCTGGGGCCCTGGTAAAGATAGCACTGATAGGACTCAGAGAAGGTATTTGCTTCAATCTACTTCACCCTCGGATGAAGCCCGTTGCCCCATGTCCTCAAACCCGACATGAACACACCATAGCCTCAGTTCTCCCCAGTTGGTGCACTGTAGCCTGATGCTAAGGCTGGAGAAGCCCCTGCAGCACTTCTGACCATCAGGGTTATCAGCTCCCCCTCTCTCCTTGGCCTTGCCTTTCCTCTGTCTCCTTGACCTTTTACCTTCTAACCGTCTGACACCTGTCAGTCTCCTCTGAAGCCTAGGGGGCATCCTCTCCTCAGTGTGCTGCTCCTGACAGTGCCCGTCACCGGGACTAGCTTTCAACCCTATAGGGGAGGGTCCAATAGAACATTCTCCCACCGAAACCCACAAGCCCCATGACTGAAATGGAGCCCAAAGTGTCCTCGGAAGTGTACTTTGCAAAACCTACACATACACACACACACACACAAATTTACAATATACAATTTGTAAAATTAGGGAACTGGAGATTACTTAGGAAAGGACAATTTGCATTGCAAACGAACTTTCTGATTTATAGAGTCACCACGGGGTTCCTTACATGAGTCAATCTAAAATAAGATTCGGCACTCAGTGCATCTAAAACAGGATTCAGTTGCCAAAATTCAACACACACAACAGCCTCCATTGATAATAGCCACTGTGAAGAGTGAGGTGCTCCAGGAAACTTTCTTTTCCTTTCTTCTCCTAAGGCTTTCCTGCAAGTGTAGGATCACTCCCATCATATTGGCTTAGTAACGTGATCCTTAGCCCGTAACACTTGGGGTCCTTTTCCACTCACAGCTCAGGGTTCTCTGGGGGTTGGCCACCTTCAAGCAGGTGTCAGGTCTCAGCAAGAGAGGCCACCTAACTACAGTCTTGCACCATGTCTGATATTCAAGGGAAAGTGACTACCTACTTGAGGAATAAACTCAAGGCTTAAAATCAAGCTAATGGACATATTAATGTTCTGCTACTTGGTGCAGTCATTCTATTTCTGATAATCTGCCCTGGAGAAATAATGTAAGGTGTCTGGGAGACCAGGACCAAAAGGGGCTGCCTCCATGTTCAAAAACTTTCCCTGCATTAGATTTGTAATAATAAAAACTAGAAACAGCCAAAATACTCAACAATAGGAGAAATAATTACAAACTCCCAAATAGGGTATTTTATTACAGCAATAAATTTGTATCAATAAAGAGTTTTAATAATATGAGAAAATTTGTGCATTACATATATGCACACATGTGCAATCATGTGTACAGTTGGATTATGATTAAGTAAAAGATAAGCACAAGAAGAAATCTGAAAGGGAATAAATCTAAACTGTGGCAATCTTCACATAGTGAGAAATGGTCTGAGGTTTTTCTCCTACTTTTCAGTAATCAGAAAAAAAGAAGTAAAAGTTGCTTTGACACTAAAAAAACATGAGTTGATTTCTTTTTCAAAAAGGGAAACATGGGTTAAAAACAGCGAATTAAAAGTCAGCTTCAATTCATTTTGGTATTTACCACAAAGAAGTAAAGTTTCTGTCAATGTCAAAGATTGTAGCTCACTTATACCATAAAATTCTTGATTTGAATATTTTGCACTTTCAGTGTTCAAATATGGGCAGTCCTGCCCATTATCATAAAGACAGCTCGCCCAATCTTAGCTATTTCAGAAGCTACTCACATGTGGGAACACGTGTGGCCTTGCAGCATTGGAAGGTTTCTGTAATTCGGCTTCTGTGTCCCTCCGGGGGTCTTGGTACCTGACACAGACAGGCAACGTGCTCTCTACGGCCAGTGACGGCATGCTGCCACTCCCACGGGGCCTAGTGCAGGGTCTGGTGTAAAGTGACCTCTCAATAAATTCTGAGAAATGAGAGTCCTTTGAGTGTGCCTCCTACTTTCTGTGAACCTCGGGGCTTGCCCAGAATTACAACCACATCTGCCATTTCTCTAGGCTCCCGAGTGGAGGGTAGGCACAGAGGTAGATTTCAGGAGCCGCTAAGGTCAACAAGCCTCCCACCCATGCAGGCTGGAGGGGTCGAGCCGTTGGGAAGCTCTTGGACAGAGAACAAAGACAGACTGACATTGAGATTGGAATTCCAGTCTTGCTGGGAATAAACTCCTTATACCTCAATTTGCCAATCCTTAGAATTGGGAAAATAAGCTTATTCCCCAGGGATTTGGGTGTGCTGAATCAGAGGGAAGAGAAATAAGTCTTCTTTTTCAAGGCCAAAACAGTGCTGATTGCCAAACAGGGAAAAAAAAAAAACAATCTGGTTTCAGTTAATTAAGAAGATGTTATTTTACTTCCACTTCTGGCTATGGCAAAAAGCCTTGTATCAAATCAACCGTCCCATGGAGAACAAGTAGAAAAACAGCATCAGAAAATTGTGTGTGTGTGTGTGTGTGTGTGTGTGTGTGTGTGTGTATGTGTGTAAGTTATTTTAAGGCAAAAGAGTATTGTCAAAGCAGCTCGGACTCGAGGGGCCAACTTGTAACCAAAAGAGGTCCTGATGAGCTGAGCCTGGTTTGGGTGTTGCTTGTCCCACTGAGGCAGCTGTGAACTCATAAGTGGCAGCTGATATGCTGAGAAGCGAAGTAGAGCCTTCCATAGTCCGAAGGGCCAAGGAGACAAAAATTAAAATCTAGGGCCTGGCAAGGCACAAGTTCCCTGGTAAATACTCCATACTTTCATTTCAATTATGACCCCTGCACGGACACAGTTAGGAGTACAAACAGACGGAAAGCAAACAAACCCTTGAAATTTGCTCAATTTCTTCCCCAAGGCTAATGGCTTACTAGGAACAAGAACAAGCCCTCCCAGGAGAGATGCGAAGTCATCTACAATTGTCCCATCCAAGATGGCAGCCACTGGCCACAAGTGGCTATTGAGCACTTGATATGTGACTTTGTCAGAACTGAGATGTGCTATGAGTATAAAACATTCACTGCATTTTCAAGAGTTAGTACAAAAAAATGTGTGAAGCATCTCAATAATTTTTATATTGGTTACGTGTTCAAATGATAATATTTTGGACATATTACATTAAATGAAATATACTATTAAAATTAGTTCACTGGTTTCTTTGTACTTCTTTAATGTGGCTACTCTAAAGTTTAAAATTATATACCTTGCTCACGTTACATTCATATCGAATGGTGCCAATCTAGATCCTCAAGTTATTAAAACTTTTTATACACAGTGTTTGACATTCAATAAAAAAATTCCCACAGGCATACCCAGAAATAAGACCAAAGCAAGGATAAAAAAAAAAAAAAAAAAAGACAACAGGGAATAAGAACAAATACACAGAAGGCCCAAATCTTGTCTTAAAGAGTTACAGGCTCTAGATTAACTGTAAATAATATATTTAAGAAAATAGGTGACAAGATGGAGAATTTGGCAGGAATCAGGTTCTATAAAAGAAATAAACTGAACATTCTACTATTAAAAATACAATATCTGAAATTAAAAACCAGAGAGTGTTGCCACACTTGAAGAAAGTATTAGTTAACCACAAGAAAAGTCCATTTGCTGAGTACAGCAATGTGTCCTGCTCTTGACCTAAAGATATATAAATTGCGTGCTTGTGCTAGTCTGGCCACAGCTATCTTCCAATTCTGTCAGGAGTCCCCAAGATGTCCTGCCAAGAGAGTCAGAGTGGAAGGAGTATTGGCTGTTACAGTCCCCAAAGTGGCCATGACAGATGCACGAGGTGTGCTAAAACAGAGCAAGGGCTGGGTCGGGGTCCAGGGACTGGGCTTCCTGGCCTTCCATCCGGTTTGACACAGGTCTTCCCCAGAGATCAGGAGCAGCGTCAACATGAGGGCCCTGTCGCTGGCCCAAGGTTATCTGACTACACATTCAGGGAAGAGGCTTCAGGGCTTGTGTGGGCCGCTTCTGGGTGGTCCATGAGGAAGCCACCCGGATGTTTATGTTGTGCTCTGAAGTCCTAAACAACCGGCAGAAGAGCAAAAGGCAGAGTGAAGAGGCCATCTATTCTGTCGACATAACACTGGCTTGCACAAAACCTTTGGAAATACGTCGCTGCCTTTGTCTAACCCCACCACAAAGAAAGACACAGCCTTCCTGAAACAGCAGTGCGAGAGACAGCAAGCTTAATCACGTTTTACATACCAGAAGGGTTACCGTAAGCCGAACACTAATAAACTCTGCTCTCACCAAAGACCCAAAAAGAGAAAAGGGGCTGAGATTCTAGAAGAAGAGATTTGGGTTTGGATTCTAACCAGAGTTTCTTGATAATCAAGCGTAGCAGGAAGTTAAAATACATGTTGTTGCTCTTTAGATGAAAGCTCCAAGATACTACCCACAACACAAAAGCGATGAACACCTGCTTTATCCAAACTGACGTGCTAGACCGGCAAAGAAGTGTCTGCAACCTCACAACAATGCCCAGCTGGAGGCTATAGGGGAACCGCCTTTCGAGGCAGGGAGCTGCCCAGCAGAGGGGTTCTTTGTAGGGAGCTGGTGGCTCACTGTGGCCACAGGCTCTCCTTCCATGGAGGTGGCCAAGGGGTTGGCTTTCCTCCAGTAAAAGTGAGCCTGTCCCATGTCCTTTGGCATAAGTGGCACATGAGACCACTGTAGGACACAGTGTGGGAAAGTCCAAGGCTATTGGCTGCTGATGGCAGGCTCAGTGGAGGGAATAACTGCCTTCCTAGAGATTTTAGAAACAAATAGGAAGTGTTTCCCAAGGTCCAGATGTAGGTCTCTGTTGAAGGGAGCCCCTGCATAAAATCGCTGCCCCAGGGACCACCGGCAGGAAGACACAACCTCGACAGGAAGAGACTAATGTTTATTCTGGAATGCCGGGTCTGAGGGGTAGCAGCCAGGAGCCCAACCAGAGGAACATTCTAAAGCCTTAGGTCACAGACCCAAGCGGGCCTGCAGAGGACTCCAGAAAGCACCCAGCCCAGAGAAGAACACCTGGTGTGGCCATGTCGCCAACCCTGACTTCTCCTGGATTTCATCCTAAGTGGGTGGGAAAGAAAAAAACTAACCCCACCAAATGGGTTTAAACAGGGAGAAAGAATAATGTTGTTCTGTGCCTCCAACATGTGGAATTCTCTTTAAATACTGTAGAGATGATAAAGAAATGACCTGCCCATTGGTCAAGAGGGGAAGATCTTTGCTTGAAGAACGTGCGTAACCATCAACCTTTCATAAGCAACACACCCCAACCCTCAAATTTTATCCTTGAGGACACGGAGGCCTGGTGACAAGGGAGCCAGCAGTCAGGCGTGGTGCAGTGGGACAGCCCTGTGGTCTGCACTTCCGCCAAAGAGAAGGTCGCCGTCCATTCTGGAATCAGCACCCAGGGCTATCCCTCTCACACCTTCTCTGTGACCCAGATCATCTCATTTCCTTTATCGCTAAAATGCTGGTGACCAAGTGGAGATAAGGAGAGCCAACTCTTATTAGATGGTCACCAATTTTATTTTATTTTTTAATGTATATTTATTTTTGAGAGAGAGACAAAGTGTGAGCAGGGAAGAGCAGAGAGAGAGGGAGACAGAATCTGAAGCTGACTCCAGGCTCAGAGCTGTCAGCACAGAGCCCGACGCGGGGCTCGAACCCACAAGCTGTAAGATCATGACCTGAACCGAAGTTAGGCACTTAATCAACTGAGCCACCCAGGCTCCCCAGATGGCCACCATTTAATGGCTGGCACCATTTTGAAGCAGGTGACCCCACTGAGCAAGACTCCAAAGTCAGAGGCACCTGGGTGATAAAATGCATGTTAGCTGGGCCTGTTCTTGATACTTTCTCTCAGAAGACTCTTCTGCCGCAGCCACTGGCACCTTGCACAGAGCACGAGTGGCCCACAGAAGGGCTGCACCCATCATCTGGGCTGCCCGGAGTGAGCCTGAAGCCGCCAGCTCAGAAAGCGCCACATGGCAGGGAGCTGGGTTTCCAGCAGGCAGAAGAGGAGGTAAGCTCTCTCCGCATGTCCTGCTGTGTCTGGAAACCCCATCCAAGAGGCAGCGTATGGATCTGTGTATGGATCTGCTGTCGCGTAATGAAATGGTAATGGGAGGCAGTCCGGAGCTCCTCTTTACACAGCCACCAACGGATGCCATCCACAAGGAGGGCAGCTGCTCCTCCAATCTGCCCTGCTTTTTCAAGTCAACACTCTCTTTGGAGACCAAGGACACCCTCGGCCACACCCAGGAGCGTGTGCTGCCTTCGGAAGGCCATCTGCACTGAGATGCCCCCACTGAAGCCTTGGAGCACTCCTTGTTCCCAGCCAGAGCGCCCGGGAGCTGGGAATCCATCCGGGGGGCAGCGAGAGAACGCCTCCCAAGGACAGCTCCGGGCTCAGGCAGGGAGCCATTTTGGAGAGGAGCTGTACCGGTGCCCAGTTCCGTGGACCGCACACTCTCCCTCTCTTTGTTAAGATAATAATAAACACAAAGCAACAACAGCAACAACAAAATCCAAATAAATGATAAGCTCCAAAAAGAGCAGGATGGGACTGCTGTCTTTTCCAGATACCTGTTCACCATAGCCGGTGGGCTGTGCCAACACTGAGCCATGCCTAGTACATGCCATATGCCTGTTTCTTTACTTAGCCTTGTTTGGGATGGGAATCCTTCGGAGAATGGAAGGTCTCCGCATATTTGGCAAACCAGACAAGGACACCAGCCGAATGTACACAGGGATGGGGTGTCCCTGAATGGGCGCGCGTGCGCGCGCGCGTGCACAAACACACACACACACACACACACACACACACACACACACACACATACTATGTGCTTCTCTCCCAGATTGTGACTTTACTCATCAGCTGCTTTTTCGGTGAACAGTAACCAAATTAAAATATAGGTAAGCTCAAGGCTAGGAAAATAGCAAATTAAGGCTGCTTTTGTCACACTTTTGGTCAAATCACCTAGCTGAGATCTCAGCTAAGAATCCAGGACACACAGGCACTGCGTACAACAAGCACACACAATCCACTCGCATTTCTGATTGGCCCAGAAGAGATCATCAGCTGTACTCCTGAGACCCAAACCCTGCCCCCTTTCCTGCCTGCATGGTTCGACTTTGTAGCACAAGCCAGCCTCGGGTCCTGGCTCCGTTCACACACACGGAGGCACCATCCACTGGTATTAAGTGGAGGGAGCCACAGCCGGGACAAACACAAACCAACAGGAAATCAATGGTGTTTTAACATCTCAGGGCTTTCGATTATGCTGGTTGTCAGCAGGGGATCTGTGTGGCTGCTGCCTGGTGCAGGGGAGGTGGTTGACGGCAGTGCCTTCAGGGTGTCCTAAAAAAAATCCCCTGACCAGAGGAGTGGCACATGAGGGCCAATACCCATGATGGTGAGTGGCTGCCCCAGGAAATGGCCCTCCTTTCCTCTAGGAAATGAGGAAACTGGGAACATGGCAAGAACTTCTCAAGGATAATCGTTTTCCCTGACTGGTATCTTAAGCTTGTCAAGTTCTTAGCCAGAGCTTTCCAAGGCAAGTTTGGTAGAAGCATATGGTGCTCGCCCAGTCCATATGACTGGCTGAGCGTCGACCACTACTGTTGATACAATATATCACTTTCTTCTCAATATTATGACAGCATTTGTCAATGAAAATTAAATTACTGTCAAACGTATCCTGCTAACTTACGGCACAACCATCAGAGAAAGCCAGCACCGCGCCTTAAGCCAATGGGACCTCATCTTTATGCTCAACCAAGACGTGGGGGAGAAAGACATTTGGGACTCTAATGCCAATAGCGATGGACTGCCAAGCCAGCACAAGGGCGGAATGGAATCCACCTTCCTGCACCCCCGGCTCCTGGGAAGGGGCATCTGTGGTGGGGAGGGGCAGGGGAGCATCAGCAGGGGGCACGTCTGAGGGGTAGCAATGCTTTATGAGGGAAATAGCACACGTGTTACACGCATGTGCTGCTTAAAAAGGAGGGAAGATCAGATCTTTATACTCAAAGATCCTTGGGGTGTGTTTAAAATCTGCTATTGACATACCGAAGCGATCATATGGAAATATTTAAAAACTGGATTACGTCTGAAACTAATATCAGCTTCTTCTGTACCTTTGAAAATCTCAGCTTTCACCCCAGTATCTAAGATTAAAGATTTTTCTCATATTTTCCTGCTAAAGCGGTGGGTTAATCACGAAATTTTTACAGTTTGCAAAAATTCAACATTAAAATCGCCTATTTTTCTCTTAGATCACCTTATCGGGAAGTGTCTGGAAGTGAAAGGGTGTCTGGTAAAAGAATGGCAGATGCGGACATCGTGGGCTATGAGCAGTGACGGTATCTGTGACATCATGGGGCTCTCCTTTCACATGTAGCCTTCTTCTGGCCCCACCCGCACCCTATGCCCAAGCATTCAGTCCTTCCCATCATCTCAAGAAAATACCTGGGGATTGAGATCAACTAATGAGTCACATTGAGATTCTGACTTCTTTATTTTTCTCTGTACCTCTGAAGAACGAAACATTCCACTAATACAGTGGCTTCAGCAACAGTAAACTGACTGTCAAAATTAGCACTAACAAAGGTTATTGGAAGGAGTGAGGACACCTAGATTGGGACCTGGGCAGGGCTTCTTGTTTTGACAGAATTGTTTCTTTGTGTTGAGAATACTCCAGAATAATGCCCATGGCTAATCTAGAAAGAAGGACAGACAGCACACCCCCAATACACATAAGGGCGTCACTGTCATCCTTAAGATCACACCAAGTAGTTAAAAAAAAAAAAAAAGGAGACGATTGCCAATGAACTGTGACTCGCAGTTTAAGAGTTTCAAACAGAGCCCCATTCTCTTTTCAGTAGGTCTTCCAAAGTCTTTTACTTTGGACTCCTTCCAGAAAAGGAACCTGTAAATGCAGCACCCATGGGCCCGGGCGCCCTCAAGGACTGGTCTTCCCTTCATGTGGGGAGGTATCATTTGGAGCCATGTTCTACAAGACCAAAAATAAACAAAAGCACTTCTTGCATTGAGTCTCCAGCGACCAGTGGGGTTCTCGAGGCTCAGGAAAGGATATGTGCCCTCTCTCGAGGACATCGCCCCACATTATTCCTTGAGTGCTTTGCTAGGCAGGCTCCAGCTTGGAGCAAAGGATGTTCTGAACAGTACAGACACCTACATGGCCCTCCAAGACACCGGGGTTGGCATGACAGAAGAAAGAGACCTCAGGGTCTGGCATCCCCCCACCCCCTCATAGGGGGCCATAGAGAATCACCCTGCCAAGAGCCACCATTCACTGGGGCCCGCAGCAGCTTTGGGAGCAACCCACTCTTTCTTTGTTAAATAAAGAGAACACAGAGAAAACCAATGAGCCTTTCTCCTTCAGGGAAGGGTCCAAACATGTGTGACCCGCTCTACCCGGCTGGGTAAAGAGAACATCAAAGAATGATCTTTGCCACTCTCTCCTCCCGAAAGCCCCAGCCTCTCGCTGGAGACACGTCCACAGGCCCTGGTGGGAGGGGAGAGCCGAGGCTGGAAGCCGGGCCAGCCGCCGGCTGCAGGATCTCAGCACGGCCATGACGGACTCCCGGCGCTGGCAGTCGGATTTCCATCCCAAAACCGTTCTCCCCGACACAAAGAAGGGCAGCCTGGCGGCGTAACAAAAGCCAGTGTGGGCGGCAAGGTGACTGCACATTTCAGCTTGAATGCTCCGGTGTGGGGCTTGCACCTGATCACCAGATGCTTCAAGCAGATGGCCAGGGAGGGGAGAGACGGCTCCTGGTTGCTTCCGAAGGGCTCCAGGAGAACCAATCCAGAGAGCCGGCCGGGAGTACCCGGCTGCCCAGCTCAGCCCCTACTCCAGAAGCTCTTGCAGGGATGGAGACCGGAGCCTCCACTTGCCAGGGAGGCTTCCAAATACCCACCAACACACCTCCGGTGAGGAGTTCGTGCAAGGAGTGAGGCTCGGCTAGCAGGCACCCTTTTTTCCACAGAAGCTTTTAGGGTTTCTTCTCGAGATGGTCTTCTGGAACAGGCCTGGTTGCATCTGTTATCTGATCCAGAAGGTCTCGGTAAATGTGATTCATTTGCAAATTAATTTTTCAGCAAGCGCCTGGGTGAGCAATATAAAGGAGCATCCCTGTGGTGCCTGGGCCAGCCTAACCTGAAGCCCTCATGCGGGCGCTTCTGCTGACCTTGGCCCCGGGGCCGCTCTTGACAATGACGTAGGCCATGCTGGAAGGTGGTAACAGCCCCTCAGATAGGAAGAGCGGGCAGAAGGGAGGAAGGCTGTGCCAAGGCGAGCTTTCTGGAGAGCAGAGGATGTTTCAAAGCTTTCTC
This sequence comes from Hyaena hyaena, assembly GCF_003009895.1. Classification (NCBI taxonomy): domain Eukaryota; kingdom Metazoa; phylum Chordata; class Mammalia; order Carnivora; family Hyaenidae; genus Hyaena; species Hyaena hyaena. Next base: position 3,422,308 of record NW_024080693.1, read on the forward strand.
TTAGCAGAAGCTGCTGGCAGGGTCCGTAGGCCAGGACTGAAAGCCGCACTCTCGTCTGCCCAGGATCTCTTTTCTCTTCCAGAGAACCCATGTTCTTGTGTGCCCATCGCCATGCCAGTGCAGACGTGGGTGCACACACAGGTACACACACAGGATGCCGCATTGAGGAGAGGGGTGTTTGGGCTATTTTATCTGCTGATGTCTCCCCCTCTCTAGAAAGTGCCTGAGACATACATGCTGCTCAATAAACACTGTCCAGTGATGAATGAATGTGTGAAGGAGTGACTAAGATCTCCACTGACACCATCCCTTTGTTTTCTTCGCAAGCACTGAGGCTTGAAATGATCTTATTTACACGCTTACTTGTTTCCAGGCTCATGGCCTGTCCCCACTGTTTCTGAGTGTGAGTCTCCTAAGTGCAGGCCCCTGCCTGGCCCAGTACTGGGCATGAGTACATCTGCAGGATCTGCCGAATGACTGAGCGAGGCCCCGTTTGCACCCTCCCACCTGCCTGGCCCAGCTTGCGTAGCAGCTGCAGCCCCAGGCACTCCCAGGCCCGCTGAGCCTCCCACTCTGCTTCGACAGATGAACTTGTGACGAGCGTGACCCCCCACCCCCACCCCAAAGTGTTTCCTGCATCTGCAGTTAGGAATCAGACAGGCTCACCACTCCCTCCCCCCAGCATGGAACCCCGTCCCCACAGAAGGAGTGGCCATGGGGCCGAGCTTTCCTCTTGGCCTTGGCACTCACCTGCTCAGGCCGGGGCAGGGAACTAAGCGAGCATGGGCTAAGAACACTGGTTGATAAATGGCACAGGAGTGCTGGAGGAAAGAGAAAAACTCCCAGCTGACTCAGGGCCGCAAGCAGGGCCAGAGCCTGTGAGAGGTGGGGAGCAGGCCGCAGAGCCCCCTCACTGTGGCCAGCAGGCAGGCCAGGGCACACCAAGTTCTTCATTCATCAGTCTGCAACTTTGAGCAAATTACACGACCTCTCTGAGCTCCAGCCCTTTATTTCTAAAACAGAGGAAATAAGGATGGCACCTCATAGGCTGGTTGCAAGGAACTAGAAGGTAATCCTCATCCGGCACTCGGCTCGCTGCCTGGCCCGGAGCACGTACTAGGTGGTAATGTGCCAGACACTGTCGAAGCAGCATACTTAGCAGCTGCAGAAGGGCCCTGTCCCCTCTCTTTGTCTGACAACTACTCATACCACAGGTACAGACATTCAGTAGGAGCTAAAAGAGCAACTCTAGATGGACGGGAGCTATGTGGTGTCATGTTCTCCACCTCCCCAGATGCAGGTGCAGGCCATCTGGGGTCTCTGTGAGGGCTCAGGAATGCGGGGGGTGGACAGGGCAGCACTGGGACACGAGCAGGGGCCCACGGCCCGCCCAGGAGCGGGCGGCTATGACTGGTGGCAGACCCTCTGGCCCCAGGCTTTCCCACAAAGGCAAGGATTAGCCCTGCTGCCCTGGCCAGCGGCCAGCTCAGATCATTTCGTTTGGCCTACTTAGCAGTCCCCCAGGGGTGCGAGGAGGAGATGATTCATCACTGTTTGGGGCACCCTTGTGCAGAGAGGCTTCCCCCCAAGAGGGGCTGCATCCCTGTCAGTCTATGTGACATGACAGGCCAGGCCCAGCCCTCCCCACAGGAAGTGAAGGCAGGCAGGGGTGACGGTAGTGTGGGGTGCAGTGTGACAGGATGCCCAGAGAATCTGCAGCAAAGTCAGGAAAGCATGCACCCCTCCTGTGGCAGGCTCGGCAGCCCAGTGGCGGGGGGCTGTGGGTCATGGCATGTTGAGCCCCAGGGAGGACGCCCCCACACCATCACCTCTCCTCGCTGCTGCATTCCCGCCTGTTTCAGGCCACTGAGAGAGAGAGAGAGAGAGAGAGAGAGGCAGATGGTGCTGGGCGAGGAAAGCAAAAGAAGCCAGCCCAGTTCTTTGACAGCTCAGTTTAATACAGTCTGAGAGCCCAAAGGGCTGGTGTCATCTTCTATTCTTTACAGAAGCCTTGCAAGTCATTATTTAAGGTGAGCTCAGAGCACAGAGAAGTGAAGGAACCTCTCCCACGGCACACAGCACAATGGAGGCAGGGCCCGAGCTCAGTTTTCTTGTCTTGCAGCTAGACCCTTGGTACACTTGTCCCTCTGTCACCTGGGATGTAACAACCTGCCTCCACAAACACAGACTGGTCAGAGAGGCCCCAGGGAGCCGGCTGCTGGAGGGCTGGAGGGGGCCTGGGTGGGCTCGGAGAGGAGCCCCAGGAACAGGAAAGTATTAGCTGAGCCTCCACTACTTGGGGGCCCAACTGCCCGACCCACGAGCACCAGTCTGACGATTATGCCTCTCTTCCCACATTTCAGGAGTTGGACAGATTCATTAAATATCCGCGGGCCCAGCTGAACAAAAGAAGCAGCCCGGGGGTGGGGGCTCTGGGCTGAGGGCAGCTCGGGCCACGGGGGTGGCAGGAGGGCGGGCGCTGGCCGGGCTGTCGCCGCTGGCTGGGGCCGGGGCACACCCGCAGGCCTCCCTCCCCTTCTGCACGAGTAATTAAGAAACACCTGTGTTTCTCTTCAGGCTGCACATCCGGGAGAGACCCTCCCTCCTGCAGGGCGTCAGGGGTGCCCCCTGAGCCCGCGGGGTGGCCCGAAGTCTCCTCCTGGCACCCCCTCGGGGCTGTGGCAGGCCTCGGAGGCCCGCACGCTGCAGACCCTCCTTCAAAATGGCCGAAGCCCCCCGCAAAACTTCGGAATCAGGACCTGCCCCTTGTCGGGCCTCCTTGCCAACACTCAGGCCTATGCCAGCTTTCTCACAAACGAACAGCTTGTATCCCCATGAAAATCAATGGATGGAACAAATTGTATTAAATTATGTAAAATGATACTAAAGAGCACATTCTACCAGTGAAAAGAAAAAAATAACCCCCCAGAAAATCTTATTTTAATAAATCTGACAAAATTATAGAAGACAATTAGGAGGGGGAAAAAATGCTAAATTTTTGTGACACTTGAAGACACATCTCTTAGCCATAAGCGGAGACGCGGGATTTACGCCCTCATAGGTCAGACGGTATAATTCTTTTGTGCGTGTGACACCTGTGAGTTATTTAGTGCCCCTCTTGCACCAGCCATAGACAGCGCCTGCCTGGTTCCCTTCGGCAGGGACGGACTGGACCGGGCGGCAGAAACGAGCACGAATTTTTTTTTGGAACCGAATTTCCTTCCCTTTCACATCGATTTTTTTTTCTGGTAAATAACTGTAATTAGCACTGAACTTGCAATATAACCTCTTGCCTATATGCGGAAAAAGTCCTTTAAAAATATTTTAGCCCCTTCCATCCTTTCAATTTCCTAGCACAGCTGCCATTAAAAAAAAAAAAAAAAATCAAGAGTGTCCTAAGACGTGGTTAGTAGGTTGGGAGACCTTTCAGCCCCAGGAGGCCCACGTCATTCGCCAGCACGGGGTCTATGGCCGGACTGCGGGACCAGACATAGTCACTACCCCAGAATGTGTCAGGTCCAGAGCACGTTTCTGTCTAGAAACAGTCTAAACTGACTGGGAGGGCTCCCAAAGGGGGCACCATTGAAGAAGGGCGATTTTGAATCTGTTTCCCCTGCTTCTCGGCTGTGTGACCCTGATCAAACTGTTAAACCTGCCCGAGAGTGTGTCCTCACCCACATGGTGGGTACACTAATGCCAATCTTGCCCAATGCTTATGACAATTGAGGTGATTCAAATAATAACAACCATCCAGCACAATTTCTGGCCCAAAGAAAGCACATCATAAATGTTTGTTTCTAATGTCTACAATAATAGGTGTAATAATATTAATATAATAATTAATATAGAATAACAGTGACAAAATAATACTGTATGTAATCATCATTATCATCTAATTGTTTATAATAATAATGGTCATCTCTCCTGGCTGTGACGTATAGGGGGGCCACCACGGGCTGGCTGACTTTCTTAGACTCAGTCTGGAAAGGTGTTATCACTTGGGAAATCAAAAGATGTGATTTTTTTAGATCAAATGCTTCTTGTGCCTCCATTACTCAAGTGAATAATGACTCCCTGACTGTGGCGCTAGGTGGGATGAAGCCCAGAGGGCCGGGCTCTGAGGGCTGGGACTATCCCTCATCACCGGATAGGCAGAGTCACCAGTGCTCAGTCACTTGCGCTCACCTTGGGCCCAACCTGAGTTCTGGCCTCTTCCCGGGCCCTCACCCTGGGCTCATTGGGCCTGACTGCTTTCTTGGCATTCAGAAGACGGACCCAGATGGCTGGCTGCACTGAGCTCTGCTCCTTAATAAACCCATAATTCTATACGTCCTCAGTACAAATATTCACAGGCATTTAAAATTTAACACCTGAAATAATGCATCTTATGACAGACATTGGGCTTTTTTTCTTTGTTTTTCCCCAAAAGATGGCCATTGTATAGTTGATAGTATCTCCGAGTTTGGAATAACAAGAATGCGGGATAGTAAGAATGCTACCATCTAGGAAGCCAGCACTAATGCTTCCCAGTGCTAGAGGATCCTTCTGGACTTTGGTTCACATTCCCTGGCAAAGAGTGAGGAGAGCCCTGAGGCTCAGAGCAGGCCCTGGGCTCCAGTATCTGACACAGCACTCCCAGTGACAGGAGCTGTCACAGGTGATCCCACCTGAGGGCCAGTGGGCGTGGCTGAAGGTTGCCAGGCGTGGCCGAGGAGCAAGTGAGAACTAGAAGCCCTGGATGCTCCTCCTGATGGCTCTGTTACTGTAGGGCCCCCATAGCACCCTCCCCCCAAGTTTCAGCACCCCCCCAAGTTACAGCACCCTTCCCCACCCACTTGTCTCCAAGCAACCTCTGGAACTATCTTATAAGTGGGGACAGAGAGATTGCACACAGGGCTGGTCACACTCCAGGTCCTTCCCAATGAACCACACGACCTCTCTAACCCTTGAAGCATGAGAATTCCATGCAGTCGTTTGTTCATTTCCTCACTCATTTGTTCATCTGTACAATCTGGACCCAGGAGCCACCAGTGCCAGGCACTGTTCCAAGTGCTGGCGGTCCATACAAACAAAGCAGCCGGGTCCTCACTGAGTGACACTCATGAACAATGGTGACTGTGTAATGTGCAGGTGGTAAAGAAGGCCCTGGAATTTGCCCCTGCCTGAAGCCTAGGCAGGAAGGAGCAAATCTTAAGTGGGGGCTCAGGGAAGGCCTTCCCGGGAGGCCACAACTGAGCAAAGGCTTGGATATGTGGTGAGATGTGGCAGAGGGCACAGCAGGTGCAAAGGCCCTGAGACAAGAGCCTGGCCATCTGAATACAGCAATGAGCCAGTGTGGCCAGAGCAGAGATGTGGAGTCAGGGGCCTGGCAGTGCGCCCAACAGTGGGAGCCCTGTGGATTGGAGCATAGTAGTGACAAGATCTGCCGAAACAGTCTAAGATGGTCACTCTGGCCAGTGTGCTGGGAGTGGGTAGAGCCGGGGGACCAGCCAAGAGGCCGTTCACAGTCCACCACGTAAAAAGTGATGCTGGTCTGAACCCATGTGGCCCAGATGTGGGCGGCAAGGGAATCGATACTCTCTGGATATACCTTGAAGGCAGTCACAGGTTTGCTGATGGAATGGATGGGAAGTAGGAGACCAGGGGAGGAGCCAAGAATGACACTAAGATGTTTGGCCGGAGCAAATGAGAAGATGGCGTTGCTGTAAAGGAGACAGGAAGTCCCCAGAAGAGCAAGCTCTAGGGCAGATGCAGCAGGAGCTTCTTAGGTGTCCTGCTTTGGGGTGGGAATGGGGGTGGGGGAGGCAGAGGCATTCTGGGGGCCATAAAATCACAGGAGGCTGATCAGGGCCTGTCAGGCCCATTAGGGCCAAAGGCCCCAGAAGAATTGTTCAGGAGAGAAATGCAAAAAGGCCTCCCCAGTCCCCTGACCCTCCCTCCCCAGGTATCCTGTAAGACAGACCCCTCTCTCACAGCCCTCTGTTTCTCCCGAAGTGCCACCTCAACACCCTGGCCTCCGCTCACCTAGCAACTCTGACAGCTGGGTCTCCAACCATCGCAGACAACATAGAGAAAAACCCACCCCAGGCAGTCTGGAAATGCAGAGGTGTAAAGCACTGCAGCCCAAAAAAAGCCTCCCGCTAGAGGGACTATTTTTAAAAAGACTCTTAAGAGGTGTGAAAGCGAAGCTCTCTATTATGTTCCTTCGGCAAGGCACCAGATCTTACGTTTTCTAACAACCGACATACAGAGCGGCCACTTCTGGCCGGCCGGTGGGCAGGGGGGCCTGTAGCTGCGGCCCTAAGCCAAGGGAACCCCCCAGGGGAAATGATGGGACTCTGGGCATTAAGCAGCCCCAACAATCGGAAGGCAAATTGACCTCTCCTAAACACTGTGGGTTCATAGAATCTGAATTAAGCTTGAACTTTGCTGATGTCTCTGAGATTTTTGCTCCCCCTAAACACCATTTAAATGTGCATTATTAGCCCCCTTCTTTGGGCAAGTGCAGCTGCTGTCACCCTCACAGCTTTTATATACAGCAAATTGCCCAAAACACCCAAATACATAACAGGGACTCTATTCTTCCCGTCTGCCTGAGGGTCAGTTGAAAGCGAATGGAAATAACTAACTCTCCCTCTTGCATCAGCAGGAGAAATGGACGTTTCAAGCCGGGAAGTTCATGGTGAGCTAGTTTTGGTTACTCAAGGTTTCCGTTTAAATGTAGAATCCAGAAACTTATTTCTAGTCTACTGTTTGAGGAGCATGGATGTGAACTGAAGGGTGCTGCACACTGTCTGGGGACCGTTTCAAACCGCATTGGTTTAAAACACAAATTCATCAAGGATTGGGGCGCTGAGAGAAGGGTGTGACCCAGGGGAAGACCTGGGAGCACAGGTGCGGTCAGATGACAGGGTGAGGGGTCCCCCCAGCAGCGCCCATTGGCCCCCCAGCCTCGGGGCTGGTGCCCACTGCCACCGCCCTCCACCCCAGCTTTATGTCTATCGTAACTTGACATGCTGTCAGGCTTAAGACAAAAACATAGTTACATTATCACGCTGAATTATGGCTGGCGGTTGTAAAGATACTGTTTTTAGGTCTGGCGCTTAGAGGCCGCCCTGGATAGCTTTCAAAGAAAATGGAGCTCTCTTGGGCTTAGATTTCATCTAATATGGACTGTTTGATGAGTCTGGAGAGGGAAAATGAGACTTGGTTTCAGCCTCTGAGTGCCCCCTCCGAGGAGGGGGGCTCCACACAGTCCGCTTGGGACCAGGCAAGGCCAAGCATCATCCCCACACCCCCTCCTGATACTCTGGAGAAATGACCCAGAGGATTTTGTGACAGGAGATCAGTTCCCCCAGCGGGGACTTTGAATCATCCATGATGATCTATGAAAGAAAATAAACTACCCAAATCTAAGCCACTTCATTTTTGGTGAACATTTTACTTTTTAACCTGGTACCTGCTGAAGGCACTCTGCCACCCCTCCCCCACCCAGCAAGTACGATAGAGACTGTGCTTCAAACCTTAAACTAAAAATACCTTCGAAAGACAAACGTGATATTCTAAATGTCACCGCAGAAGACTACAAGAGCAGTTAGTTTCTATTTATCACAAATATTGTCTGATGCTCCATATCTAAAGAATACTCTTGATTAGAAGGGCCCTTCCTTTTGTTCAGTGCTTCTAAAAATATAAAGACTATCATAAAAAAAAAAAAATCCTAGTACAGGTGACACAAATCTTTCCCATCAGACTTAATTTTTTTTTTTTTTTGCCAGAATTGGGGTAGCACATTATGTGGAAGATTCAAAAAGAATAATTAAAGTTCTACACGGACACAGATCTGCCTCAGGGAGGACCTTTTATGTTGTTTTGCATTTCGTGTGTCATTCAAAAGGTTTGCAACTGGGAAATGATGTTGAACTAAAATAAGACAAGAACACATTGACTGAAATTATAACCTGTCCAATGAGTTGACACCCCTTTAGACAGCTCACCACGATGGCTCTGGAGCCACCACGGCTCTACGTGTGGGTGACATTTAGACTCTGCACAGTGGCACAGGGAAGGAGCAGTCTCTGAGTGGGGACTGCGCACACAGATCCCAGGATGGCAGAGGAAAAGCAGAGAATCTGGCTCCTGCGAGGCTTCCATTCGCTGGCTGAGCAGGAGTCAAACCAAGCCTCACTGACCGCTCTGGGACCCAGTGTGTTTTATTTGGTTTGTCACCAACGTACAGTTGGGGTTTTGTGGTTGTTGTTGTTGTTGTTAATATTTGAGCCAACATTTAAGCAGCAATGAAGTTTCACATAAAGATCCAGATGTCTGGCTCCCTTTACAAAAATGGGCAGCTGTGGTAACACCCGCCTAGCCTTCCCTTCTGGGGACACCGTGGGAGCAGAGTCGAGGCAGCCCATCCAGGCAGGGCGCTCACTCCACAGCCCCTGCCACTCCCTTCTGTACATCCTCTGAGTGTCAGCCAGCACTCAGCCTTGCGTTGGGAGGGCTCTTTTCATCGTGGTAAAATAAATAAATAAATAAACGATACACAACACATTTCTGTGTACCATGTTTTTGTTCCTAAAAAAATAATGAACAAGTAAATATTTAAGAAAAATAGAATTGAAAAAAGGCAGATGTGAGACAGCATGCTTTAAGTAATTACAACAAAGACCCCTTCTCTGTGGAAGTGGAGAATATCCCAATATGCATATATGCAAATAGCAAGCCCGTATCACTCATTCATGCCACCTGCCTGGCGTCGCTGGGCATTTATTCCTTCAGCAGATATTTACTGAGCGCCTGCTGTGTGCCAGGCACTGCTCTAGGTGCCAGTGATACATCAGCTAGCAAAGCAAACAGAACTGTCGTCCCCCCAGTGGAGCGTGCCTCTTTTCAGCGAGTATGGGAAATTACCAAATAGGTAGATGTGAGAAATGAACGATTCCCACGTGTGCTAGAAAGTGAAAAGCACTATGGGGGGAAATAGAGCAGAACAAAACACTGGGAGTGCGGGGTGGAGTAGTGACTCTGAATATGCATTTGAGTTTGTGAGCTTCGGCTTTTCTGTTTTTGCCTTCCTGACCCCAACCGACACTCCCTCCTGCAGGAAGTCTTCCCTGATTAATTTATCCCTAACAGACCTCGCCCTTCTCTGGGAGACAACAGCACTGACCAAAGGCCACACACACTTTTGTTCTAATGAAGAACATGCATTGAGCTGCTTGGGGACCTGGGTTCTCCCCTTGGCACCATGGGGAGAGTCTCTGCTTTCAAGGGGCCGAAGCAAACTTGGGGATGAGGCAAGTGCATAAATTACTCTCATATTAAATACGAAGTGCAGAGCATACAAGACGGAGAGAAAAGGTAGTGTCCGAAGTTCAGAGGGGAAGGCATTGCCTGAGGCCGGGGAGTAAGGGAAACAGGGGTGTGTGCACAGATGGTATTCCCACTTTTTGACCCTGTTTTTGACTCCCACCCTGACACAGTGGAGGCCTCTTATTGCTCATTCAAGGCCTCAGCCTCTTTCCAACCCAATTTCCCGAATCCCATTTCCTCCAGGCGTTTCTTTCAGCAAATGCTTTTGTTCCTGCTGACACCAGGAAAAAAGGCATCAGAAATACAACTATTAAAAAAAAATAAAGAATACATATCAAGACAGCAATTTTTCCAGGAAAGGGTAGGAACGTGTTGGAACATGTCAGGCAGTAATGCTCAGCTCACATGTACAATAAAGGAAAGAGAAGGTCTTTGAAACAGAGCATAAAAAAGAGAAGTGAAGAATCAAAATGTAGATGATCAAACAGGAGAAAGGCTCGGAGAGGAATGGAAGAAAAAATAAAGCCACTTAGCCACAATAAAAAATAAAATAAGCCCACTTTTTAAAAAGAAGTCTTTAGAAGCAGAATCAGTTGCACAGACCCTACTGACAACAAAGGGATATAGAAGAAGCCCTTGAGAAAATCCAGCAAAATAAAATTTAACTTGTCAAGTACTAAAATTAATGAAAAAAAAAAAAGAAAGGCAAGGCAAAGGAAATTCAGCATGCGTATAACTGGCATATGTGAAGAACTAATATTTTATAAAAGTAACAAAAAAATCAAAGATATAATAAAAGAAAACTGTCTTCAATTAAAGGAATGCAATCTTTAGATTGAAATAGCATACCGAGTCTTAGGAAACCTGGTGCATTTTAGATTTCATGAATAAAAACAAAACAAAAAAAAACCCCAACACCTGTGGATTCCATATTAAAATAACAACAAACACAAAAATAAGCAAACAAAACAAAAAATAATAAAGTAAAAAAAAGTTTTGAGAATATCATTAAAATGTATAAATGTATATAAGAGGTAACAGCCAGAATATTTAAAACACTACTTTTCCATACTATTGGTGGAAAAATACACCATAAAAAGCACACAAATAACAAAACAAAGAAAGCTGAGATAGTATATCAAAATAGGAAACAAAATAACGGCAGGAAAAATAAGTAAAATGACAGAACTAGAACCAAATCTATTTTTATATCAGTAAGTATAAGTAGGTTATTCTTACTTCTTAAAAGAGAATCCACTTACACTGAATGTTAAAAGCGAAACAAAATGTTACCCTGTATATGTGACTGACCTAAAGCAAGGTGCTTTAGAAAGATAAAAATTAAGGTCACTGGCAAAATCTTAGCATGAACACATAATATGCAAGGAAGTAGGGTTTTGATAATTTTATCAGGTAAGTTTAAATGTAAGGTGAAAATATTTCACCAGAGCAAAAGAGACACTTCATAATGGCCACCTGAACAAGATGCAATGATCTGACTGGATCATGGAGCCTTGAAACAATTCACAAAGCAGAAAACAAACAAGCAAACAAACAAACAAACAAAAAGAAAAAGAAAAAGAAAAAAAAAAACACTCCAAAAAATATATTGTCTTTAAAAAAAGCAAAAATCACCAAAACAAAATAGTAATAGAAAACTTTGGCTTGTGCTCAGTTCATCACAAATCAGTAAATGTTAGTCAGGCAAATATATATATATATATATATGTAGCACAACTGATAAAGTAAATCTAATAGAAATCCATCAAACTTCATTATCTTAAAATAGAAAATGTCCGCTCTTGTCACGTACCTGTAGAATATGAACACAACAACTGATCGCAAAGAAATCAGGTACAAAACCAAAACTCGAAGTAGGTGGATCTCTGAGCAACATGGCGTGTGGTTCTATATATTATACTCAAAATAGTAAAATAGAACCAAAACAAACAAATAAGCAAACAAAGCACTGAAAACCTTTGAAAGATGAAAATCATGTGGGATAAGGTAACAAGTAAAGGAATATTGCTAAATCTCTGGTTTAGAAAATATCACTGCATGCCAAAGGGGTTAAAGAACAGGGGGAACATAACCTTAAAAATCTAGGCTATTCAGTAAGAAAGCCAGTAAGCAAGTAGACCAAGCATTCAATTCACAAGGAAGAGAAGGAGGAACCATATATATCCAAGAAAACCAAAAAAAAAAAAAAAAAAAAAAAAAAAAAAAAAAAAAAAAAAAAAAAAAAAAAAAAAAAAAAAAAAAAAAAAAAAAAAAAAAAAAAAAANAAAAAAAAAAAAAAAAAAAAAAAAAAAAAAAAAAAAAAAAAAAAAAAAAAAAAAAAAAAAAAAAAAAAAAAAAAAAAAAAAAAAAAAAAATTAAAGTAACAGCAGATATTAATTTAAAAAATTCTAATGAATATATACATTTGTAAGGGGATACATGAAATAGATTAATATCTAGCTATCTCAGTAGTTCTCAACTAGGGATGAATTGCTCCCCTGGGTGACATTTGGTGATGTCTAGAGATATTTTTGGATGTCACAGATGTGAAGCTGCTAGAACACATCATGGGCAGAGTCCGGGGACGCAGTTAAACATTCCCCAGTGCCCAGGACAGCACAATGGCAAAGAATTACCCAACCCAAAATGTCAGAGATGTTGAGGTTGAGAAACCGAGCTGTTGATAAAGACAAGAGAAGGAATACACAAGGGACGCCTGGGTGGCTCAGCCAGGTTAAGCATCCGACTTCAGCTCAGGTCATGATCTCACGGTTTGTGGGTTCGAGACCCACATCGGGCTCTGTGCTGACTGCTCAGAATCTGTTTCAGATTCTGTGTCTCTTTCTCTCTCTGCCCCTCCCCACTCATTCTGTTTCTCAAAACTGAATAAATGCTAAAAAAAAATTTTTTAAAAAAGAGAAGGAATGCACAAATCCACAAAATTAGAAATAATACAGATATATCCACAGAAGAAGAAATACAAAAGCTATAGGAAAGAACACATTGTTTCATTAATTATTTTAAGCAGATAAAATGGATACTTTTTAAATGTTTTATTTATTTTTGAGAGAGAGAGAGCAGCAGAGAGAGAGGGAGACCTAGAATCTGAAGCAGGATCCAGGCTCTGAGCTTTCAGCACAGAGCCCGATGTGGGGCTCAAACCCAAGAACTGCGAGGTCATGACCCGAGTTAAAGTAGGACACTTAACTGACTGAGCCACCCAGGCACCCCAAATGGAAACATTTTCATGACAGTAGGAATTACCAACATTAACCCCAGAAGAGAAAGAACTTAAACAGGCCAATTACCATGGGAAAAAGAAGAAAAAAACAAACAAACCCCAAAACACTGATAGAGTTGTCACAAAGCCATCTCAAAAATGCACGAGGCCCAGATGTTTTCACAGGTTCATTCTATCAATCCTTCAAAAGACAGATGATACCAATGCTATTTTAACTGTTCAAGACCTTAAAGAGAGAAGAAAAATCTCCTAACTATTTTTTGAAGGTGGTATAACATTGATACCAAAATTTGATCAAGACCTAAAAAAAAAAAAAAAGAAAAGTCATAAATCAATCAACACTTTTGAGCAGCGATGCATCAAGTCCTCCGAAATATTTTTAAAAAGTAGACTTCAGCACTGGTACATTGAAAAGAGAAACAGGTCTCGATCGAATGGTAGATTCTTTAAATAAAAATGTGTTTTAATATAAGGAAATCTGTTAAGATGATTCACTATCTTAATATTTTAAAATTATATCAAACGGAGAGAAATATCATCTTCACAAATGCATGAGGCATTTATAAATTTAAACACAAAGCTCTGATCAAAATAAACAATTAACCAGAGTGTCGTAGAAGGGTTTCTGCAGCACGTATGTGAGAAGATGCTCAGAGCTGAGACGCTCAGATCACAGGTGCAAACCGGCCAACTACCAAAACTGCTTGCACTCAACACTTTTCTTAAACATATTAGTCATCGCAGTGCAAGAGAAATAGAAGGTTCTAAATTTGTTAAAAAGAGGGAAGATTATTATTATTTGCAGGTACTAAGATTCCATACCAGAACACTTATGGGAAACTGCTGAAAAAAAATATGAGAAACAATAGGACAATTCAGCAAGGTGGCTAAGTGTAAAAGGAGTATACAAAAATCAGTAGTTTCGATTAACTCAAACAATAACCAATTAGGAAAATGCAGTTAAAGAAGAGATTTGATTTACAGTGTAGTACGTTGTGAGAGAGACAGAAGGAGAGGGAATACCTAGAAATAAACTTACATGTGAATTTTAGGGCCAATGAAAACAAACGAAAGCAAAAAAACAATTGTTAAGAATGACTGAGCAACATACACAGAAAGCCCCGTTTAGCTCTCGGACATAAGACTCTAAATTTATAACAATGCTAATTGTCCCTCTACATTGTATTTACTCATCCCTCCAAAAAATTCTGCTGAGTCTTTTGCAGGGAGAATAATTTTTAAACTAAGACTAAAGACTATATAAAAATAAGTATGAAACTAGACGGTAAAATTCTGAAAAAGAAAAATAGTAAGCCTTCATAGATGTTACACCGAATTATAGAGTCATTAATACATTTTGGAACAGGTGTAGAAATAGCAGACAGGCCAGTTGAGCAAAACATAGAGGAGAGAAACAAACAAAAATGTGCCTGAGAATTCAGTAAATGATAAAGTTGTCTTTTTTAATCAGCGAGAGGAAGAAGAATTATTTAATAAATGGTGTCTAGTCGACTGGCTAGCCACTGGGTTAAGAGGAGGATAAAACCTCTTTATTCACTTCTTACACCAAAATAGAATCAAGATTACTCAGGATCTAAAAGTCAAAGAAAAATCAAAATGATTACATGCAGGTTAATATAAAACTTAAAAGTGAGTAAGTTACAGAAGCCATAATATGACAGATAAATCTAAGTATTAAAAAAAATCTCAAACCTAATTATGATAAAAAAATTATAAACAAAATCAAAAGGCATATGACAAACTAGGAAAAATATTTATAACACAAATGACAGAGAAGGGCTAATTTCCTTAATATATAATACGCTCTTGAAAATCAGTGAGAAAGATATCAATCATTCAATAGGAAAAAAAACAGGCAAATGATATGAAAAGGCAATTCACAGAGAAAGAAATAGAAATGACTTCTACACATATGGAAAGATGCTCAGTGTCACTCATAATTAAAGACATGCAAAGAAAAACAATGAGAAACCTATCAGATGGGTAAAGGTTTCCATCTTTGAGCATTTATATTTCTTGGAACTTGTATGAGAGCCTCTCATTCTCTCCCCTTTGTCTCTGTCTCTGTGTCTTGTGGCAAGTTATAAAAGAAGAAAATTAAGTATATATGTAATGTATATATGTATATGTAATTATATTACATATACAATGTAATATGCATGTAGATATTAGATTATATATACACACACATATCTATAAATACACATATGTACATAGTTTTAGTTACTCATCAACAGGGGACTGGTTGAGTAAACCATGTTAAACAGCTACAAAGAAATTAGGTACTCAGTAACTATTAACAAAAATATGGAAGATTTGGAAAGATATGTATGCCATATTGATAAGGAACAAAACAAAGTATAGAATGTGTGCATAATATGCTTCAATTTGCATTTAAAATTAATATATACACATACATATTTGCTAGAAAATTTATTGAAATATACACATTATCTATGGTAGTTGTCAATGGGCCTGAACTAAGAGTGTAAGAAAGAGGAAGACTCACTTCTCATTATACTGGTACATCTTTTTCTACAGTTTGAGTTTGCACTATGTGCATGTATCCAAATAAACAAAATGCCCTTCTGGAGTGCTCAAAAATGATGGAGCCATGTCCAAAGGCCAGTTTGAAGGTGCCCCCAATGGCCAGTGCTCTGACAATTTCAGCAACTAAATCATAATAATAATGGATTTATAACCCATAGAATAACATAAATATCAGTGAATCCATACTGATGAAAAAAACCACAACTGAATAACTAATGGGAGTGGATAGCCTTTCCTTACAGAAGAATTCCAATTTAAGAAATGTGTGATTACAAAGGTGCCTGGGTGGCTCAATCACTTAAGTGTCTGACTCTTGATTTCGGCTCAGGTCATCATCTCACAGGTCATGAGACTGAACCCTGAGAAGGGTCCTGTGCTTACAGTGAGGAGCCTGCTTGGGATTCTCTCTCTCCCTCAGTCTCTCTGCCTGTCCTCTACTCACACTCTCTTTCTCTCTCAATATAAATAAACAAACATTAACTTTTTTAAAACATTTATTCAGTTTTGAGAGGCAGAAATAGATAGAGTTTGAGGAGGGGAGGGGCAGAGAGAGGGGGAAACACAGGGTCTGAGGCAGGCTCCAAGATGGGAGCTGTCAGCACAGATCCCAAAGCCGGGCTTGAACCAATGAACCACAGATCAAGACCTGAACCCAAGTCAGATGCTTAACTAACTGAGTCACCTAGGCACCCCAATAAATAAACATTAAAAAAGAAATATTCAGGAGTACACAAAAGGAAGAAAATTTAAAAACCACAATTAGAACATCATAAGTAATCATCATTATAGCCAAGCTCTAGTAATGCACATAAAAACTAAGGGGCAGACAGCAATAGCACTGCTAGGAATTTACTCAAAGGATACAGGAGTGCTGATGCATAGGGGCACATGTACCCCAATGTTCATAGCAGCACTCTCAACAATAGCCAAAACATGGAAAGAGCCTAAGTGTCCATCCACGGACGAATGGACCAAGAAGATGTGGTTTATCTATGCGATGGAAACTACATGGCAATGAGAAACAATGAAATCTGGCCATGTGTAGCAACATGGATGGACCTTGAGGGTGTTATGCTGAGCGAAATAAGTCAGGCAGAGAAGGACAAATACCATATGTCTGCACATATAGGAGGATTAGGAGGAACTTAACGGAGGACCAAGGGGGAGAAGAAGGGGGGAAATAGTGGGGGAGAGGGAGAGGGGCAAACCATGAAAGACTCTTGAATGCTGAGAACAAACTGAGGACTCATGGGTGTGGGGGGGAGGGGGGAGATGGGCATGGAGGAGGGCACTTGTGGGGATGAGCACTGGGTGTTATATGGAAACCAACTTGACAATAAACTATTTGTAAAAAAATAAATAAATAAAAATAATAAAATTTAAAAAATTAAGGGGCAGAGTATAAGAATCAAAAGGATATTTGCATTGTCTCCAAGTAGCTCCCCAGAAGATACTTCTTCATTATGAAGGAAAAAATAGTAACTCTAGAGCTGAGAAATGTGGAAGGTTCCTTCTTACCCAAGTGATCAAACTTAGAAAGAGACCCATGAGCCTCATCATATGCCTTCTAATATGATGCACTGAAGGGGCACGACAGGATTCCCGTGACATCTTGTCTGAAATGTGTAACCTCAATCTAATCATGAAAAAATAGCAGCCAGACCCATGTTCTACATAAGAGCCGGCCAGACGAGTTAAGGTCATGAAGGAACAGTCCCAGGCTGGAGGGGACTGAGGACACGGGACAACTAGATGCCATGTGAGACCTGGATTGGAGCCTGGCCCACAAGAAGGATATTGGTAGGACACTGGGTAAATTTGAATAAGGTTGAAGGAATAAAATTGAACGTTAGTTAATAACGTTGCATCAAGGTTAATCTCCTGGTTTTGATAATCAAACTAAGGAAATGTAAGATGTTGGCATTTAGGGAATTTTGTGCTATTTTTACACCTCTTTTTGTAAGTCTGACAGTATTGCAAAATAAAAAGTTTAAAAGGTAATTTTAAAACCTTGTTCCAGGAAGTCCCACTGGGATGAGCAATGAAAGATACAAGACAGTTGACAGATCAACAAGTCATTCAGTCAGAGGAGAAAATCCCAGTAATATGGCTTCTCTTCCTCGAGACTTGGTCAGCCTTCCTCTGAGATGACAAGCTCTGGTCACTCCCCACCAGCATACCCCACACCCAGGGGTCCCAGTGAGGTGCAAGCAGGTGCTCCTTCTCTCTGGTTAACAAATGGTGGTGGGGCTCCTGGGTGGCTTTGTCGGTTAAGCGTCCGACTTTCGCTTAGGTCATGATCTCGCGGTTTGTGGGTTCGAGCCCCGTGTCGGGCTCTGTGCTGACTGCCAGCTCAGAGCCTGGAGCCTGCTTCAGTCTGTGACTCCCTCTCTCTCTGACCCTCCCCTGCTCATGCTGTCTCTCTCTCTCCTAGAAATAAATTAAAACATTTAAAAAAAATAAAATCTTTAAAAAAAAACAAAAAAACCCACAAATGGTGGTGCCGCCATATTTAGGGAAGTCCCTTGAGAATAGAAATGTTGTCGGGGTAGCCTCAAGAGTGCATCTGAGCCCAGCCTTAAATTTACATACTTACAGCCAAGGGTCTCAACATCCTGTTGGGTTTGGAGAAGGGGGCACATTCTAAAACCATCTAGATCCTCTTCACTTGAGTGGTTTTGGAAACTGACTCATTCATTCATTCACAGTTTCCCATCTCTCAATCTGTAAAGTCTGGAGAATAAACGTCACTACAAGGTGTCACGTGAAAGCACTAAATCCTTAAGATGGACTGCTCATTTCGTGAGCTCAAATCCCTTTAGGAAGATGCGGCAATCACCAAGGACCCAAGACCCATCCTTAATTCAGTGTGCAAACCCCAGACGCTGAAATAAGTGTTCCAGAATGCCCAGGACCAAACAGCAGGAGAAGGTTGGTGCATTGGAGCTTTGACTCCTAGCTCCCAGGGCGCCACCAGTTCACGCTTAAGAGATGAAAATTATTTTGAAAACCAAGGCCAAAGGCCACAGGCATATATTTGCAGCAGATTATTGACACGAGTGTGCCATGGACCTAGCCAATCAGAAAGTAATTTTATAAACACTGTTATTAAACAGAAGGGCAATTACTTTAAGTACTGGAAAAATGTCAGGGTCACACATGAATTTTGTGGGTATCACATTTTATTTGACACTCAGTGGATCAATGACTCCAAGTAAATTTATTCAGAAATAATATGTACCATGTCACCAACCTTCAAGCTAACCCTCCCCTATACATATTGCCCAAATTTACAGAGGAATAATTCCTGATTTATTCAGTTTACTAAGTATCCAAAAATGCATTCAAAGCTCTTTATACATAAAAGTATGGAAGTAATTAAGGATTATGTGCTAAGTGTACAAACATGGTTTATATGACTGCATTTTAGAAAGGACCCTTTTTATTTCTGTCTTTGTCAACTGAACAGAGTAGAGGGTTCTAATGTACTGTAATAAGTGTAAGAGGGGCCCAAGGGCAGCTTTTCTGTGATGCCCGTTGGTAAACTGAGTGGCCTTGAGGCCTTGGGCTTTCATGCTCCCCCGCCCTGCACTTCAGATTTCTGCCAGAGCCGCAAGGAAGGGAGCAGAAAGAGGAGACTCCAGGAATCAGTACCACTTCTCATCACCTCAGAGGACAGACTTCCTACAGAGTCAAATGGCCAGGTAGCTTATTCTACCAGATAGGGTTTGGAATGGCTCTCAGTAACCCCAGGGGCCCCCTGGCTTCCCCTTTCTTGGCAATGACTATTCTATTTTACATGGGTGGTCTATGTGTTAAAAGGCAGGAAAGCTGAGAACAGGACACATATAATAGCCCTTCATGAAAATATAGCAAATAAATGAATGATTGACAAGCTTTTTGAGATCAGCAAACACAGTAGGAATAAATAATAGAGGCATCTCAATGATGCCACATTTGGTAGGGCCTAAATTTTGAGAAGTCTCAGAAGAATACATTAACCCTGGCATGATAGTTCTCAGGGCTGGAGGCAGTACCCCCCCCAGGAGTAGCCCTGCATATGTGAGCCCTTGCCTGCCCCTCCACCCACTGCAGCAATGACAGTGAGCAGACAGACCTGCCCTTGGTTTAGGAAGAATTGTTCAGTCCTTAAAGACGCAAACAAAAGAGGTGGCCGCTGGAGAAGGTGTGTCTTAAGGGATGCAGGCCTAAGAACCCCATTTGTCTTAAAAGCCTGAGATAACATGAAGCTCTCTTTCTTCCTGTTTTGACAACTAAGCTTCTACTCTGCTCCCTATTCATGCAAAACTACATATCCCAGATCGGCCCACTGGGGTGTCCTGAAATGGAATGTGGTGACAGAAAAGCTATCTACAAACTTCTCATGCTCTCCAGCCCTGAGGGGGTCCCCTGTGAGTCCCATAGGTGCCAGCCCAGCCTCAGGGCAGGTGGACCAGCCTTGCCAGCTTCTTGCAACTGTTCTGCCAGATGGAAGTATGGTTACCTGTCTCCAGCACTGCACAAAAGGCATATATTATTTAGGTCCATTTTTAAGATCTAAGTAAATTAGAAATATTATTTTCTTTTCTTTTTTGCTAAAAAGGGAAAGGATGTGTTGTAACGTCCGTGCACTTGTTTGTCTCTCTACTGGAAGGAAAATACTGGGGTTCCTGGGTGGTTCAGTCCATTAAATGTCCTACCTCAGCTCAGGTCATGATCTCACAGTTTCATGAGTTTGAGCCCCACATTAGCCTCTCTGCTGTGCAGAGCCACCTTTGGATCCTCTATCTCCCTCTCTCTCTGCCCTTCCCCTGTTCTCTCTGTCTCTCTCTAAAATAAATAAATATTAAAAAAAGAAAATACTGAGGGGATGGGACTATACTTCTGTCTTTCATCTTTGTATGCACAATGCCTAGCACATAGTAGGTGTTCAGTAAATATGTATCATGTGGATGGATGAATGGATGGATAGAGAGGGGAAGGGAAGGTGGAATACATGGAGGAATGGATGGAGGAATTGATGGAGGAATTGATGGAGGAATGGGTGGAGGAATGGAATGAAGGAAGGAAGGATAAATGGGTAGATGGAGGGATGGATGGATGGATGGATGGATGGATGGATGGATGGATGGTTGAATGCATGGATGAGTAGTTGGATGAATGCTTTGAGGTACTTGCCTTACATGACAGTGAAGCAAAACCTGTTCCACTGTCATCATAGCTGATGGCCAACCTAAGTATACAAGTCTCATCTCAGACCACTACCATGAGCTGCTTAATCAGTTAAGATAACAATTCTGGGGCGCCTGGGTGGCTCAGTCAGTTAAGCGTCCGACTTCGGCTCAGGTCATGATCTCATGGTTGGTGGGTTTGAGCCCTGCGTCAGGCTCTGTGCTGACAGGCAGCTCAGAGCCTGGAGCCTGCTTCGGATTCTGTATCTCCCTCTGTCTCTGACCCTCCCCTGCTCATGCTGTCTCTCTCAGAAATAAATAAAAAACATTTTAAAAATTAAAAAAAAAAACTTCCCTTAACATGTTTCATCGGGTCCTCATGATAGCCCTGTCAGAGAGGCCTGACAAGAATTATTTTGCCATTTGTGAGATACAAAACCTGAGTATCAAAGATGTTAAGGCCTGGCCACAAACTCTTAAGAAGCAGAGTTAGGAGGAGAACTTAGCTATACAAAAATACATTTGAAGCTCCTTAAATACAAACTCATAAAAAGTAATTACAAATCACATGGGAAGAGGGGAGCCTGGGTGGCTTAGTCGGTTAAGTGTCTGACTTTCGCTTAGGTCACGATCTCGCGGTTCGTGGGTTCGAGCCCCGCGTTGTGCTCTGTGCTGACTGCCAGCTCAGAGCCTGGAGCCTCCTTCAGTCTGTGACTCCCTCTCTCTCTGACCCTCCCCTGCTCACGCTGTCTCTCTCTCTCTCTCCTAGAAATAAATAAAACATTTAAAAAAAATCACATGGGAAGAGCACAAGATGTATTTCATGGGTCTTAGTGAATCACATACTTAATCATGTTTCCATTTTTCTATTGACTGCTAGAAAGCTCAGATCCCAATTTGGAGCCCACCTCTCAGAGGGCAAAAACTCCTAGTCTGGGGCACCTAGGTGGCTCAGTCGGTTAAGTGTCCAACTCTTGATTTTGGCTCAGGTTATGATCTCACAGCTTGTGAGTCTGAGCCCCACCCACACTGGGCTCTGCACTGACAATGCAGAATCTGCTTGGGATTCTCTCTCCCTCTCTCTCTCTCTGCCCTTCCCCTGCTCCAGCTCTTTCTCTCAAAAGAAATAAATAAACATTTAAAAAAAGAACTCTTGGTTTAATTTTGTAAGCTACCTTAAATCTTCCCAAGAGCTGGGAAGGGGCAGGGGGGTTGGCTGTGTATGTGGGGAGTGAGAAAACAGGAAAGGAAAACATGTAGTTATGCCATTGCAGTCCAGAAGCAGCCCCTTCCCGGCTGCTCTATCCATGGAACATCGCAAGCAACCACAATGTTGCAGCGAGCAAAACAAGTGGAGATCAGACAGGGATGGGGTGGTCCGTGCCCTGGCCCTCGCCACTTCTGCGGCTGCCTCTGGGCTTTGAGGCAACAACCCACACCCCTCCCAAGTGGCCATGTGACAGTTTTAGTCCCTGATCACAGCTCCAAGGTGACATTCAGACTCTGAAGCCCACTCCTGAAGCATCAAGGACACCGGTCACAATGTCAGGGAGAGAGAAGGTCCTGATTCTCCTTTAGAGAGAATCACAGCAGCTTCCCACATCAGAAGCCATCTGAATGCACTGCCCTGGCCCACTTGGGAAGCCACAGAGAGAACTTTGGTGTTCAAGTCTCCAGTTCCCCAAACTGCCCGGACCTAGTTCCTCAGAGCCAGAAACGACACCTGACCCAACTGTGTGCTGCATCGGTGTCCCAGAGCCCCAGACCACCAGCCAGCATGGCCCATTCTAAATCACAGGCTGGAGTCCTCTGGCCTACAGCTGGGTAAACAGCTGGCACCCTATGAATGTTCTAGGAGGCTGCATCCTGGCTGAGTCTCCTGAACACCCACTCTGATGCACATCGGATCACCCACACAGCCCTCCAGGTCTCCTGCACCTGCAGATGGCCGAGGCGGGCATTCATCTCCCTGTTACCCCAGGAAGTGTTTACCTGCAAACCTTGGCCCAGGAAAATGCTTCCTAGAAATCCATTCCATCTGCCCGATAATTATCTTCATCAGGTTGCAAGGTTCCTTCTCCTTTGGCACTTGATGAAAAAGTCCCTTTTCTCATGAGTCGTACCATTTAAGATTTTGTAAATATTATTCCAAACAAATCTATTTTAAAAATCAATTGCTATTTCTCTTCTATGAATTTATTGTACAAGTACAATTGTATTGCACACAAAAGATATTTGGGTGGCATTGTTCGAAGTAACAGAAGCTCACAACAACCTAATATACTGTGTGATTGGGCATCAATACCAGGTTGGTTAAATAGATCATTGCACATAAAAGAATACTATACAACTGGTAACACTGTAACTTGAGTCTAAAGTCAATACTTCTAACATCTACCTCATTCTTTTTAAGTGAAAAAAGCAAATTGTAGAACACATCTATTGTATAAATATTGTATGATCATATTTGCAAAAAAAGAATAAGACTATATAGTAACACATAAACATATTATCAGATTACAGAATAGGAATATTTTTTCTATTTTACTATTTTCTATTTTCATATGGTACTTTGATTTTTTAAATATAATTATAAATATAAAGATAAAGAGAGGAGGTGAACCAGTTATTGATGAGCAAAGGAGAGCTTAATTAAAATTCACAATGAAAATAATCATAAAAATATTTCATCACAAAATATCAAAAATGACTCACTTTGCACTGCCTAAAACAAAGCAAATTACCCATAAATATAAAAAAATTCATCTGAGAGCAGGTTATAGCTGCGCTCAGGCACAAGGAACATGTGGGAAAGACCTAATCATGTTCTGCAGTGTATGCGATTCAGGAATCTCCTGTCAATAAGTTTGACAAAAATCATTACATCACAGAGCTTCAAGGGGGTGAGAGGATCATTTTATTCAAGTTGCTCAGATTGCAGACTGACGAAGAAGAAACCCAGAAGTTACAAATTATGCTGACAGCAGGACGATGGCTTGCCCTGGGGCCCTGTATGCCCATGTACTGGCCAGTATGCCTGGAGTCGCCCTTGCGGAAACCTAAGATGGCTTATGCATCCTCTCTGACATCACCACTCTCTTTTCCCTCTTCTGTTCCAGCCAGTGGCCCCACTCTGGCCCCTCCTCCTCTTGTTTCTGGGCACCCAACTGATGGCTGCCCCCAATATGCAATGAACACTAGCTGGACCTTGAACCAGGGGCCAGCATTTTACACCACAGATCCTTTTCCTACTCAGCCCCATCTTCCATGGAGATAATCATGCAACTGTCTTCTTAGAGAGGAGGAAACTGAGGTATGGAGAGACTGACCTTCTCAAGATCACAGAGCTGGATGAGGGTCCCAGATGGATTAGAGTCCAAACTACTGGCCTGTGGAGCCCAAAATGCTACCACCCTCGCTTGTGGGTGCAGACCCCAATTCCATTCACACTCAGGACTGTTCCTCTCTGAGCAGGGCTGTTCCATCATGGATCTAGAGCCATGTGAGGAAGGAGACAACTTCGCTGCCTTCAAATGGAGTCTTTTCTGCCAAGTAAGGTGTCCCCCACCCCAGACATGGCATTGGTAGAGACAAGATGATGTGACCTGTCTCCAGTGGGGTGAACACTGCCAGCGTCAGGGATGCAGCAATACTCCATGCCCTCAGGACAAACACTCCACTCCAGCTGGATAGGGCTCGCACTGCATAGCCATGACGACAGAGGCCACAGGGCACCCAGGACAGCTGAAGTCACCCAGCATGTGAAAAGAGGAAGATGCAGGGCACCTGGGTGGCTCAGTCGGTTAAGCGTCTGACTTTGGCTCAGGTCATGATCTCACGGCTTGTGGGTTTGAGCCCTGTGTTGGGCTCTGTGCTGACAGCTAGTTCAGAGCCTGGAGCCTGCTTCAGATTCTGTGTCTCGCTCTCTCTCTGACCCTCCCCTGCTCACTCTCTCTCTCTCTCTCTCTCTCTCAGAAATAAATAAAAATATTTTAAAAAAAGAAAAGAAAAGAGGAAGATGCCTTTCAAAGGCTCTAAGAGATGTGCGTGTCCTCGTAAGGACATTTTCCTAGAGATACCTGCTCTTCCAGGTTGCCAGCCATCAGGATCCCAGAGAAAACTTGCTGTCTAGATTCTTGGCTCCTCTCCCCCAACTTTGAGCATTTCAAGTAGCCAACATTTTTTTCCTCCTCAGCTGCAATTTGACTCTCTTGAAGCTTGAAGCAACCAGGGTCAGTCTGAAGCCATTCTGAACTTGTCTTATTATGAGAAGACAGGGGGAGAGGCAGTCAAAAGAAGGGTAGGAATCTGTCCGGTGCCCTTGCCTATCTGCTAAGCACTCTGATGGCAAAAAGCATTCTTCAGTAGCTTCATTTCTCTTGTTACAGGATCAGCAGCCAAAGTATATAACTGCCACCTGGTGGGTATTGGGTTTCCTCATCTGTAAAATGGGGATAATCAGTCTTTACCAATATAGTGACAGTGAAGATTTAACAAGATAATGGATATAAATTACCAAGCAGCATGAACTGCTTTTGAAATGCATGAAGTCCTAGGAGCCTGGGAAAGACCCCTGCCTCCTGGGACTGGGCAGGGGAGGGAGCGAGAGTGTCACACGGCCTCCCTGGTGTTCCTTGTCCAGCACACCACCATGCAAAGCCATTCCTGCATGGAGAGCTGGGGTCCAGGATGTCCTGGCTCTGTCTCAGGTTGCTGCACAACATCTGGCCGGTCACCCACCCACTCTGAACCTCAGTATCTTCCTGTGAAAAATAAAGGTGTTTAATGACTGTAGGGGCTTGCTACTTTGAGATCAACATCTCCTTGGTGCATCCCCCAAGGCCCACAAACTCAGTTTGTTGACAGCTTTGTCCACCAGAACAAGTTAACCTGTTATGTACCAACTAGCTTATTCTCCCAAGCTGAGTCCTCAAAGGCGTATGTGGTGACCCCTTAGTGCCTGTGATAACAAGGAAGAAACCGATGAAGCTGATATAATTTTCACCAAAAAACACTTGACATTTCCGTAAAGTTCAGCAGCCTCCTTTTTAAAGCTGCATTGTTATTTTATTTCATATTTTCCAAAATGAAAAGATATTCTCCTTATTGTAAATGTAATATATACTCAATATCAAAATATAAAATAATACCCAAGTGTGTGAGATAGACTTGGAATATAGACTTCAAAATATTTCCATGCATACATATTATAAATGTGCATATTTTTTACAAAAATGAACTCTACTATATATATTCTGTGTAACTTAAGAAAACTTAATAGCGTATTGTTGGCAACCTTCCATATTTATCCCCAGAAATGTATTTTACTGTTTGAGGACCTTATCAAATTTCAATAACCCCTATCACTGGGTGCCCGGGGTGTTTCCATTGTTCCATCTTGCATGCGGCAGTGTGTTCAACATCCTTGTGGCTTTCTTTTGGCACATATTAAATTATTCACTTACATTCATTCCTGGAAGTGGAATTGATGCTTCAGATCACACGCACTTTCTTAAAACATATTTTGCTTTTGTCCAAAAAATGTTACTGTGTACAATACTGTTTTATGAAATCACCCTTTGCAAATAACGCACTTAATACTACTCTCATCATCAGTGGATAAGATCGGTGGCACCTTCTTGTTTCTTTTCAAAATTAATTTTAAGTGACATATTTAATAGATAAAAAAATAATATCCAAAATGATCAACATGATGATAATTGCAATAAGGTGAATATCTGGATACTTTCCACCTGGCTTAAGAAGCAGACTGTACAGTATTTTTATGGGTAAATGCATGACTTTTACTTGTTAATTTAAAATGACCTGAAATAAAATAATAAAATATAATTGAAATAATTGAAATAAAATAAAATAAAACAAAATGACTTGTAACATTATGGGCCATCTGTGCTGTCCCTACAGGCTCTATGATGTCAGAGAAGGTAGGTTGGGCACTCAAGATTTGTTGATCTCTGTAGTCACAAAATACTGCTGTTGTCCGTCCATCCATCCATCCATCCATCCATCCATCCATCCTTTCGTCCATCCTTCCATCCATCCATTTTTCATTCATTCCTTCTTCTCAGCATGTCTCTGTTAGTGTCCCTTTTCTATTTTAGGCACTGACCAGACCCTGAGGGTTCAGCGGTGACCAAAGTGAGCATGGTCTTGTCCTCCTGCAGCCTCCAGTCTAGGGCACTTGGCATTGAACGTGCATCCCAACCACAAGCTCCTGAGTGGCTATGATGACCCGTGTGTGTGGCTAAAGACAGAGGTCAGAACGGCAGGAGAGCAGAGAGTAGGAGGACCGCCTGGACACGCTGCACGGGCCACGCTGTCAATGGACACCTAACACCTGCCTGACTGCAGCCCCTAGCTTCTCCCTGTTTGTCTGGGGCAGGAGAACAGATGCCGGTCTTCTCCCAACCACGGTGAAGATTTATTTAGTAGTATTATTTTTAAGCAGCTTTTCAGAGGCAGGATTAAGGTCTCTCGAGAGCACCCAGGCTGCTGCCTGCTCTCCGAATCCCGGGTCACGGCAGCCACATTCTGCACAGAGCCACCTCTGCTTCTGCACAGAGTTGAGACTGATTAGTGAGCTCCTACCTGGGCTCCTCCACCCGCCTGCTCCTTGAGCCCTAACACCACCTGAAGTCAGTAGCCTGGCTCCTTTGGACCAGGTCCCTAAATTTGAGCAAGATAATTGTATGTGTGTGCACGGGCTTGGTGGCACCATAGGACCCCTGAAATCCCAGCATCACTGATTTAACCTTTTTGTACAAGCTAACTAACTGCAAGGGGGGATCAGTATCATGTATCCAGTTGTGACTTTTGGCTGTTCATGGGAATTTGGTGGTCAGGTGCTCTAAATGTAGCTTTAAATATAAACAAATGTATTTGAGCTGGATCAGCATGTCACACAGCTCACAAGAATATGGGCTGCAGGGACTTTTCTGCCTTGTTCCCATTTTATCCCCACTGACTTGAACAGAGCCTGATATATAGCATATATTCAACAAATATCTCTTGAAGGAAAGAATGTACATGAACATCTAATCTGTGAGCATAGGTTAACATCCACTTGCTTTTCCTCATTCTTTATGGCTGCATCCAAGTGAGCATCCCCATCCTCACCCCAGTGCTGTTTTTGTCACCATTGCACAGAAAGGTTGTGGGGGACTGAACTTCCCAAAAAAAAAGGCCTGCAGTGCACACAGCAGGCCCTCCTGCTTGGAGGTGAGTTGAAGATAAATGGGGACCAACCTGATGCCCATGGAGAGGTGACATTTTTAATGTCCTTGGTTTCCTTATTTGGGCCAAGGAAGTTCTTCCACTGGTGAGCAAGTTCTAGAATGTAATTTCTGAGTTTCTCAGGGCCCCTCTGACTCCCATCCATTCCACTGCCTCACCCCCAACCCTTGCCCTCAGCATTACATGATCCAACCAGTGACGTTGGGACAACCTGGGTTCTTACAGCAGAAAGTCTCTGACCCACATCCTTTATCATGAAGGCAACTTGACAACAGCCTTCAGGGTCCCCTTGTATTTGCACCTATGGCTAACTGCTTGCTGTCTCTTGAAGAATAAGATGCCCACATTGTTTTGTGTTTCTCAGCAACGGGTCCAAGAAAGTAATTCTAACTCCTCTGAGGAGTCATTTCCCCTTCAGGGAGTTTCAGCGGTATTTACAGTTTCCTTTGAATTATAGAGTTGCCCACACTCCAATTTTATATTCACCTGAGACGGGGTCCTACCATCCTGGGATGGGGGTGCCTCAGGTGGTTCAGGTATCTGGGACAGGGTCCTCTTCTCAGTAGCTGTGTCCAGCAGGCTGTGGGAAAGAGGTCCAGTCTGCTGCCCATGTGCCCCTGGCATGTGACTTTCTAGAATGTACCCTTCCAGAGACCAGTGGTCTTGTATGCTCACTGATGGGTTCCCAGCGCCTAGACTGATGCTTGGCAACCAGTAACCACCCAGTAAATACTCTGTGAATGAGCAGAGAATATGGTCATGGGGAGATCACTTTATCTCACCAAGCTTCAGTTTCCCTATATGTCAAATAAAAGTTGCCATTTAATGAGCTTTGGGGTAACTTCTTGCTCCCAGAGTTCATGACTTTAGGTTCCAGTGTCCTCATCTATGGAGCATAGAAAGTGTGGGCATCAACTTTGCTCGGTCTGGTCTGATAATTTCACGGGTAGCTAAAGACTTTCCCCAGAAAGTGGGGTCTAAATGCCAGCTGCACTCTACTTCACAAAACTTCACAAAAACCTCATAAGTAAAAATCAGAAAGAAGTTGGTCAGTCAACAACAAAAACAACCAATAAAAAACATTTTACTTTACAAAGAGTCGCTGTAACCAAAGAGCTCTCCAAAATGGGTCCAGCACTCAGTTCTTAGCAGAATAAGTACCTAAAGCTGAAGCCTCTGATGCCTGATCTTTTGGAGGAAACTTAGAGAGTGTCACTGAAGGGCGGTGGGAGCACAGAATGGGGCAAACAGCTGAATACTGACCAGCCAGGGACTGGGCACCTCAGCTTGCTGGGGGTGCCGGCCAGGCCGTGCCTGCATCCTAGCCCTCCGTTTGCTGACGTGCAATGTGCTGGCTGCTTGCCTTCCCTCCCAGTACCTCATCAAATGTGTGTTCAATACATGCGGGGGACAGATGGGAGTCGGAGGCGGGAGGTGCTGGAATCCTAATGCACCATGTTAGATGCATTCAAGAAACGACGGATGAGTGGGGACTTTGGTCCTGTCCCCTCCATCTGGCCTTGGACAGCATCTCGGATCATGTCCGGGTTTGTAGTTATTAAAAGCCAGGATCCATCAACAGTTAGGAATATTTCTGAGTAGAAGACAGGCCCGGAGTCATAACCTTTCTTCCAGTGACACTTGGCGAAAATTGTCATATCACCACCATGACACAGAACAAGCTATGGCTAAGGATCATACCCAGAGCAGGGATCTGTCACTAGATTTCTGAGGCGACCCACTGGCTTTTCGGGGAATCGTCCCTGGAGTCCACAGAACGGCCCATGAATAG
This sequence comes from Hyaena hyaena, assembly GCF_003009895.1. Lineage (NCBI taxonomy): Eukaryota > Metazoa > Chordata > Mammalia > Carnivora > Hyaenidae > Hyaena > Hyaena hyaena. Next base: position 3,451,655 of record NW_024080693.1, read on the forward strand.
GGCAAAATGCCTCAAGGTTGCCAGGGGAAAGGGAGACAAATGTGCTTTGTGAAATTTATAGAACCTCATCAGGTCCTCGTCTGTCCTGCCATTGTTGTCCAAATTCAATGCCTCACTTGTAACTCTCATTTTTCATACGATGAGAAAAGAATCTACAATTTCTGCTTTGTCTTGTGAAGGGATGCAAATGGCCCAAGTCTGAAGAGTTAGGTCAGTCCAGTCTCTGGGTTATAATCTGAGGCCAGGTTAAATTGGAAAAGTTTACTGAAAGGATATAGGAATGAATAAACAAAGATGAGAGGGAGGGATGGGAGGGAGGAGAGAAAAGAGGGGTGAAGGAGCAAAGGAGGAGGGAAAGAGGGAAGGGAGGAGGGAAGAGGGGGGAGGGAGGGAGGAGAGAAGAAGGAAGGGAAGGAAGGAGGGAGAGAAAGATTTCTAGTAAACCAAGGAGACAAACAACTGCTCTCCTTAAGATTAAATATAAAAGATAGAATTTTTAAATTAGAACTTCAGATTAGAGTTTTTTTGGTTTATCACAATGAATCACGGAAAATAATGTTCCACTGGGTAAAATCATCATGTTTACCCAGATCAAAACATGGTAGAGTGAACAATTTTTCTGCGGATGGGAGTCGTCTGGATAGATGGAGTGGATAATTATGCTTTATTCTCTCTCCCCACACCTAACCATTTGTTTGCTTTAATTTTGCCTTAATTACCCAGAAAATTAAGATGAAAGTAGAGTCCCTAGGTTTTTGAATAATCTAGACAAGGATATATATTTGGTGTGGCTTTAAAAAGGGGTTTTCAAAATCCTTCATGTGGCTCAGGACAGACAGGTTTGCATGGGCATGGGGGTCTCGGTAGTTATCTTCCCACGATGGATACGCAAGCACCCACAGCTTCCTTTTTAAGGGTGAGTCACATTACAGCCACACCCTGGCTCCCAGAACTAGGTAGGGCCCCAGGGAATCTCTTCTCACAGAGGAAAGTGAGGAAGGTGCCTGGGCATTTATCCTGCACTTCAGTGGACCCGCTGAAGGAAGGACAGCCCAGAAGCCAAAATGCCAAGGACACAGCTCAGAGCCTGCCTTTACTTTTCAAGTGGGTGAACTGCTGGGCACTTCACCAGTTCCATCAGGGAGGCACGCCTACTACACGCACACGCCTGTTTTGAGTATGGCTTTCAGCAATGGCAGTAGCTACATTATTGAGCACTTACTGTGTAGTTTACATACGTGGGTTTACTCAACTCACAAGAGTGACCAGTATTTGTAATTTAGAAACCAAGGCGGCAGTGAGCCATGCACCCAAGATCACAGAGCAGCCAGGTGTCAGGTGCGGGCATCCGACCCCCATCCCTCTCCTCCCCTGCCTTTGCATGTACAACAGAGACCTAGGTAAGCTCAGAGGTACCGAGCATCGCCGAGGGGCCAAGCCTAGTGCCGTCATCATCGCTCCCATCAGCTCATGGGAGCTCATTTACTTCTCAAAATAACCCTGCCGGGTGGGACCTATTTTCCAGAAGGGGAAGCCCAAGCCAGTCAGAGCCATGCAGTCCTGTTTCTGAAGCTTGCACGGTTGCCTCCAGGCGAGCAGGTGCGAACACTGTACATCTTGTTGTAAGCAGGGGGAGACGAGACCGAAGAGGGCAGCATTTCAGGGGCCAATGGAGACCACTCCATAGAAGTCGGCAGAAACACGGACCTCTACGCCCCGGGGAGAACCCACTTTCCCCTGGTGTGTTCCCCACCACTGGTGTGACCCACCGTCCAGGGACAGGGGTCTTGCCAGACTAGAGTCCAGACTGGCTAACCGAGGAAATTCAGGGGATCTAGTAATAGTGGAAAGGTCCTGGGGCACCTGGGTGGCTCAGAGTGTCTGACTTCAGCTCAGGTCATGATCTCACAGTTTGTGTGTTCAAGTCCTGTGTCGGGCTCTGTGCTGACAGCTAGCTCAGAGCCTGGAGCCTGCTTCTGACTCTGTGTCTCCCTCTCTCTCTGCCCGTCTCCTGCTCATGCTCTGTCTTTCTCAAAAACAAATAAACATTAAAAAAATTTTTTAATGGAAAGGTCCTCCCCCACCTTTTACTGAAGATGACAGAGAGCCAGAGAGCTCTCGAGGACCTGCAATTTGCCTTGCAAGAGGAAACAGCCCCAAATGTGAAGGTCTCGTCAAGAAGTCCAATCAGGTGGATGGAGAAACCAGTCCAGTAATGGGAGAGCCTTCTTCCACAGGAAGATTTGTTTTCAGCTTAAAAAAAAAAAAGAGACTATAGCATATGAAATCTGCCTCATCCTACAGCCTCATCTAACCTATGTGGTCATCAGACCAAAAAAAAAAAAAAGTTTCCTTAAATATTGCACGGCGACGACTTGCAGAACCACGGAAACATTACTAACGGTTTTTTCCCCTTCTTCTTCTTTTTGCAGCTTTAGAAAAATAGATAATTACTTCAGTTAATTTCAGCAAAACAGTTCAAACTCATCAGGGCTGAACAAGTATAATTTACTGCTCCTTCTGACTTATTGTTGTGACTGGTTGTGGATTGATGATTAAAGTGGTAAACAGTAACATTTCTGTAAAATGGCTGACTTGGCTGCCAGCGTGTCAGGGGGAGACACCTGCCCCAGTGGCTGCGCGGGATTGTGCCTGTGCTCGAGGCTGTCAACAAAGAATGTAAGTATTTGACAAGGTGTTATCTAATTGTGTTTTTAAAAGCCACGATACATACATCTTTTAATGTGTCACTTTAAGCAGCCAGAGAATTTCTTTTATTAAAAAGTACAAAGGAAAAATGAATGCCTTGCATTTTCTTCCCCCCCCCCCTCTGTTATTTCTTTTTTCCTTTCACTTTCCAGGCTCTGCCCTTTTGCCGTCATTCGGGGGAATATATTTTGCTCTTTAGTCAAATTGGCTTTTATTTAAATGGTTGCCCAGAATAGCTCAGCCACATTAGGTTTATAAGGAGAAAGAACAGCATGTCCCACAGGCGATCTTTGCTCTGGTCCTGGTGGGAATTCGCTGTGGTAAAGAAGGCAAGGAACAAATCTTCTCTGAGGCTCTGAGCCCTAAAAGCGAGGGGTCAGAAGGGGCTTCTTCAGAGCGAGACCTTCAGAGACCCCCCCTTCCTCTTCTCAGGGCTCCCCTCTCACAGTCCCCAGGGACGCCAGGCTTCCTTTCCCCGCGCCCCGGCCCACGGAACGCTGAACTCCGGGGAACACAGGTCCTCTCGCCCAGAAATCTGGGAAGAGGCCCAGAAGGGACAGCCAGAGTCTGGTGAGGCTGCAGGGACCCATGGCACCCCGAGGAGTAGGGATTTTTTTTTCTTTTTGAAAGAACCAGAGAGAGAAAGAGCATCCAGCAAAGAAAGTGCTTGGAGAAGGTAGTGGGAGGGCCACACAGCCATGGTGCATTGGGTCCCGGCACCGCCCCCAGGGCTGTGGGAGGGCCGACTAGTAGCCGGTGGTGCCCTGTCCTCCCAACCTGACACGGGGGAAACCCAGCCCTCAGCTGCACAGGCAGGGTGGACAGCCGGGTCTGCAATTCAGACGAACCCAACTCCTCAGACTCAGCTGGCCCAGCTTCATTGACTCGCTGCTTCCCGGCCCCACTTGGGGACTGTTTCTCTCTGTGTCCTACAGTCATACTGTACCTGTCTATACCCGGGGCCCAAGTGGGAAGCACTGACAGAGAGGGGTAGCCCTGGAGGACCCCCCCCACCCCTGCCGGCTTCAGACTGAACACACACGGGCTCCTTGGAGGCGGCATGTGGGGTACCTGAAGAGAGAGGTCTGGGCTCCTTGAATCCCACACCTCAAAGATACACTCAGGCCTGTCCACACTGCTCCTTTGTGCCAGGCTAACTCAGAGGTTGGTTTCAGCTTTTGCTGAATTGAATGCAAGGCCTTTCTCTCCTGAGAAAGACAGAAGGACTGGGGAGAGAAGAAGCAGGGCAGGCCATGAGACACAGGGCCGGTCTCCCCAGCCAGGACTGTCTGAGGGTGCCCCCGGCATCCCTCCAGCTGGCCCCACGGGGGGCCCTGGGCATGAGGGCCTAATGACCTGGTCAAGGCAGCTAGCTATTTAATCTATCATAGTCTGTCATGTGGTGAGTCAAGCAACATGTGACCAGTTACACAAGGAAGGCAAGAGCCAGTGAGGGAGGGAGCCAGTGGCAGGTCATAGGGCTCAACCTGAAAGGAAGACCAAGCCTGGGGAGGCAAGGGAGTGGGGGGCCCCGCAGCCTGGCTCACAGATGTCTGCCCAAGCCAGGGCCGAGGAGGCAGCCCCAGAGATGGGGGTGGGACAGGCCCCAGGCCTGACCTTTGCCTTTCTACAGCCACCCCGGCTGCAGTAAGGAGCACTGACTGGTGGCCACACATGGACAGATGCTGGGAGGCCCGACAAACAGGCATTTCCTGCCATGGTGCAAGGCCAGCGGTGGGGACAGGTGAGGTCTGGGGCAAATAATCCACGAGTGCTGCTCTATATTGAATGCCTACCGATTGCCCTTCCGGAGAAACTCAGAGAAAGGGCTCTGGGTCACTGGCTGGACTTGGTGTGTGACATTTTGGGGGCAGTGCAGCTCACAGGAGCTTCGTGGAAGATGCTACATGTGGCAGAGACATGGCTTGCAAGAGCGGGAGGAGAAAACCGAGAAGGGGTCATGGGACGGGACCCGGGAGGCTGGCTGTTCCCTGAGGACAGATGATGGTATCTTCCAGTCCAGCCTACCGTTTTTGTTCTCAGAGTCTCTGTGCCCCTACTTTGAAAGATTCGCTCTCTGCAGCTATCTCATGCTCTCTAAATGCTCTGAAGGCCTGCCAGGCTGGCTACTCCAGATCTCAAGGCCAAGGACATGTGGGAGGCCACTGCAAGGTAGCTCAACACCAGCCCTTGAATTGATAGCAGAGCCCCTCCTCAGAGTCCCAGAGTCCCAAGGAGGGGTCTGAAAGTAGTGTGTGCGGCTGGGTGGGAAGGACAAAGAAAAGCAAAGCTCCGCTCTCTGCAAGCTTGCTCGGAGGCAAAATTGGCCTTGCCAAAGACTAGAAGGGTTTTGCTTTTCCAAAGAGTCAAAACTGGGTTCGTTCAGCTTGCCTATCTTTTTAGGTAACACTCCATTTCCAGAATGTAGAAGCCATTTGTAAGAGACGGTACCTTTGGGATGTTGGCCAGGGTTGGCCTATCAGCAGCAGCATGGACAAGAGCTCACTGGACCACCCATGTAGCAGCTCTGGGGAGCTACAATATTGGGAGACTCAGCCACAGGACAGCAAATGGCCTTTCATAATGGCTCACAGGGTTCTTCCCCGGACTGTCCTTCTCTGCTGCCCATAGACCCATGGGAGCCTCCATGGAGTTTCAAGGAAGTGTTGTTTACTCTAGGGGAGAGGCCCATAAAGCTGAGACTGGCCTGGAATCAGATCAGACACCAAGAAACAGAATAGCAGCAGGCTTTGTGACAAGGGAGAGAGCTAGGAGGCCCCATCGATCCATTTAGGCAAAGTCTGACTGCTCCCACCCTTACCAATGACAGATGCAGGTATCTCTGACCGGTTTTATGCTGGGTGGTTTTCACACAGCATCTTCTCTCTGATCTGCCAGACCGTAGTTATAAATACTTGATAGCGTTTGCACGAAAGGATCTTTTTACAACAGGTTTAATGAAGGGCTCTGCTCCAGATATATGGGAGAAGATGCTGAACCTGACAATGGCTTCTAAATGGTATGAATGTGAAAAACCTCAGCAAATAATAAACGCATTTCAAGCTTTATACCTGTTTATTTCACACTTTCTTTAATATACCAATTATTCATGTAACACCTAACTGAGAAATGTGTTATATCTAGCAATCACTTATAAGAATTTGCTAAACAGTAGCACAACGGATATGTCCATCGCCAGATCATTTATCATCCTTCTATAACCATGAACTTGCTGGCAAATGGGGGGTAAAGTTGATTTAATCTTTGGGTTTAGAAAAAAAACAGAAGATATTTGTGATTATGAGACATTTGCTTTTCATTTCCACAGCCAGTTAGGATTCACAAACATGAAAATCCATTATGGAATGGTGTATAAAGTGTGACCGCGTCTTGTTCAGTCAATTAGTGAGCTGAGCCTGAGTGTGCTGCTTATCTGACAATCTGCATCTTCAGCCTGGCAAAAGTAAAGAAGATATTCAAAGAGATGGGGTACAGGTCAAAGGAGGGCTTGGTTTGTCCAGCCGCACTTTGTGTCCTGATGCCACCTTCCTGACTCACTTCCATCCCACATCCTAAGAAGGTGCTCAATGAATGAAGACAGTCAGACAACCGGCCAAAGTTGCATTCCCAAGGTGTTGGACACCTCTTGAGTTAGAGTCTCTCAAGTTCTGCTCCTGGAAATCCTTTGTGCCCCCCTGACAACTTTATGCAATGCCAATGGATAATTTATCCCAAAATGGATGCTATTTTTGCTTTGCAAGAATTTGATGCATAGTGACTTGTGCATGGAAATTACCTTGCACATCTGTATTCTGATTATGATATTTAGTGCAAGGGTCATGAATAATAATATTGCTAAATATGCTTATTGCCATCTATAAATAAAGGTTATCACACCAGAGAAGGTTTTGTTATGGAGTGGCAGAACAAGGCAGGTTAGTTGCAAGACAATAGAGCTTTAATTTTAATATGAAAATAAATACTTAAATGTATAAATATTCAAATGATTTCCAAAGCACAGGAGAAACAGATCCCTACCTGCTCAGCAAGTGAGAACTAAGCTTTCCAAACTGGGCTGGGAAAGTTTTCCAAGGCCACCTTGTTCATGTTGACACAAAACTCTGAAGGGTGTGACCCTCCCTGAAGATGTATTTCTCTTATATTTTATTTTTTTATTATTTATTTATTTGCTTATTTATTTTTATTTAAAGAAACTTTTTTAATGTTTTATTTATTTTTGAGAGAGAGAGATAGAGACAGCGTGAGCAGGGGAGGGGCAGAGAGAGACACACACACAGAATCCGAAGCAGGTTCCAGGCTCTGAGCTAGCTGTCAGCACAGAGCCCAACGTGGGGCTCAAACCCACGAACTGTGAGAGCATGACCTGAGATGAAGTCGGACGCTTAACAGACTGAGCCACCAGGTGCCCTTATTTATTTTTATTTTAGAAAGAGAGGGCATGTGATTGGGGGAGAGATGCAGAGAGAGAGAGAGAGAGAGAGATTGAGAGAGAGAGAGTCTTAAGCTCTACGCTGAGACCAGAGCCCAATGCAGGGCTTGATCTCATGATCCTGAGACAAAAGCAAGACTCTTAACTGACTGAACCACTCAGGCACCCCCTCTCTTATATTTTAATAAATTATAGCTGGTGACTAAAAGCCCAAGACAGCTCATTATCTCTCCCCAAGTTGCTCCAGCAAAACCATCAAAGGGACTCAGAGGGGAGGCTCTCCTGAGGACAGGTGAATGGAGTGGCTGAGGGAGGGCACTGGAGAGAAGGAAGTAGCAATTCCATACAAAGCCTGAGCACACCCCAGACCCCCAACTGCATCTCAAAGCTGACCACCGCCTCTGCAAGAGGAATGGCCATTCCTCTTCTCCTGTCACCTGCTTCTGGTCTGAATTCTCTTCTCCACAAAGGATGGAAGGCATTAGCCTTCCCAGTGAGTCATCCATGGTCTGGCAGCACCTTCTACTCAGGCCCAGCTGAGCTGAGCTCTCCTACCTGCGTACATCTGGGCCCCACACAGGGCAGTGTGATTCAGGACACACCAGAAGACCTTGGTCTTCTCCCCTGATCTGCCAGCAACCACTGGCCACATTCTGGTTCCCTGCTACCTGGGAAGAATTCCATGCATTCTTTGTTTTTTATTATTTTTAAAAAATGTTTATTTATTCTTTGAGAGAGAGAGCATGAGCAGGGGAGGGGCAGAGAGAAGGAGACACAGAATCTGAAGCAGAATCAGCACAGAGCCCAATGTGGAGCCTTGAACTCACAAACCTGAGCTGAAGTCGGACACTTAACCAACTGAGTCACCCAAGTGGCCCCCATCCATTCTTCTTGATTCCCATCCAGCCTTCCCTCAAATAGCCAGCCATCAAAGAGGCTCTTTTTGGTAGTCGCTGCCTTAGAAAGAACCAACACCAGACTGGAAGTTCCCCTGAGACCCTCCAGGGTCCTCAATATGCAGATGAGGACTGGCCTCAGACAGTTAAGGGGCTCTGTGTGGTAGTTGATAAGGTGAGGCCTGGCCTCATCTTCTGGGCCATGTCTCCCTCCTCCTGCTGTTACAATGTCCACTAGAAAGAGGGGTGCCTACTCCCAGCTCCGAAGGTGGACTCTAGCCTGGAGTGCAAGGCAGTAGCACATATAGGGCAGGAAAAGCTTAAAATCCACTGTAGGACCCTTCTTATGAAGAAGATAAAAAAGGAAAAGCTGGTGGCTCTGGCCTTCCCAAAACCAAAGGCAAAGCAAAGGCTTTAGAGGCCCAAAAAGACATGCTTAAAGACATTTGAAGCTACAAAAGTTTGGTGTGTCATCCACTCTCCATGCTCCATGTCCCAAGACGCCAGGGCTCAAGAGCCCTGGAAGGAGGTTCCCTGGGGGAACAAGTTTGAGCTCAAGGCCACAGTCAAGCTTCCCCAGTGACGAGTCACTGGGAAGATAGGGTGACACTCTAGTGTCCATCGAGAGTGTCTCGGCTGTCATGCAACAGATCAAAGAGCCTGTGAGGAAGGTCCCTTGTGTTGGCATGGCCCAAGTCAGCACTGACCAGGCCTGATGGGGAGAAGACACACGCGTCCAATTTTCCCAGCAAAAGTGGGTTGTCTGGATAGACCCAAGGGCAGGCCGTAGATATAGTCAGCTTTTCACTATCTTCAAAGAAGGTCCTTTGTGGCAGATGCCCCAGGAACCCCACCTATATTCCCCTCCACACTCCCCTCTTCCTTCAAAGGCTGCTGGGAGGGAACAGACATGGAAACATGCTCCACGTTGTATGTGTGCAGAGCCTCCTGAAAATGCCAGAGGACTATCCCTAGAAACAGCCGTCAGCTAATGACAAGTGGAGAGGAGGGCGGTAAATACCCAGAACTTGCTCCTCCATTGAGACAACTCTGAAGTACATTCCACATTGTCTCCTGGTGTCCCCTACGGGTATGGAGCTCCAGCTGGCCACCATGGTAACTGGCTTGGTAACGCAGTCCTTATTGGTTTCCCTCCTTCCCTTGCCTCACTTCCCTACCCCTTACCTGTTCTTCCTGAGATCACCCCCAAATAAACCACTTGCACAAAATTCTCAGATATCCACAACCTGGGGAAGGGACCCCTCAACTTTATATAAGAAAGTAATGGAAACTTCTCATTGTTCAAGCAAGCTATTTCGCCAACATATGTCTCTAGGTGTCACCCTCAGCTGGAAGAGTCAACAGCACCGCCTATCGCGATGTGCAAGAATGATTCACAGAATCCCAGGCTCCAGCAGCGTCCTCGGTGCAAGGCTCAGCCTTTCCCTCCACATCGTGCAGACCACCAAAGGGAGAGTGCCACAGCTCCCAGTGTGGGGAGATGCTAAGAACCAGGTCTGTTCCTATTCTGAACCATAAATGGAAACCCACTACTTCTGGACTTCACTAGAAAATAGGCATACTGATGACAATAAAAATGGGAGTGTCATTCAATTCCAGCTGGAAGCAATTGCCTGAAAAAGGCTCTGAGACTTAAGACCTTCTCTCCCTGGGTTAAAAACAGTGATTAGCGAGTGTTGGAAAGGCGCTAAAGACAGAGCAGCACCAAACGGATATTTTCTTCTTGGTTTTAATCAGAACGGTCAGAAGAAAATTGGAAAGGGAATTCACTTTCCATGACGGTTCTGCAGGCTGTGGGTCTACTGTCAAATCCTGGGTGAGAAGTGTGTGTCCCGCTTTGGGAAACTGCCTCTCCATGTGGCTCTGGACCTCTCTTGCTGTTGGTTATAGCTCCTTGAGCTGACCTCCAGCCTGCCAATCTGACCCCCAAATGGAGCCTCTGGGACCACAAATGGGACGCCCTGGGCCTATTATTGACTGCGGTGACAAGGACACTCAGCTTCTTTTTCTTTTACTTTTTAAGTTTATTTTTTATTTTGAGAGAAAGAGAGGGAGAGAGAGAAAGCCAAGCAGGCTCCATGCTGTCATCACAGAGCCCAACGTGGGTGTCAAACTCACAAACCATGAGATCATGACTGGAGCTGAGATCAAGAGTCAGACACATAATGGACTAAGCCACCCAGGCTCCCCAAGGACACTTAGCTTTTATCAGTGCAGTCATGACCATATTAGTGCCTCAAGAGAACCTGGGCTCAGAGCAAGGCCTGGCACACTGCAGCCATGGGAATACCCACAGTCAGGTGACAGGACACCCCTCCTGCTTGCTCTGCACGGGTGCTGTCCGCCAGAAGAGCCTTACACTGCTGTGTTAGCTCCTGAGATCTGTGCTCAGTCTGACCTGCAGCCCAGCAGGTGAATCTGTGATTCAAGGCACAGCTGCCAACACAGGGAGCTCCCTGGGAAGCCACATGTTGCTGTTGGATGAAGACTGAATGTGCTCTGCAGCTGGGGCCTCAGAGATCTAGTGGGGCTCCCACAGGAGGGGGCAGACTGCCCTGAATGGCAAGGGCATGCATGCACCAACTGACTGCCGTAAGTAGTAAACAGAAGTACCTTTTTAATGCACCAATTACAGAAGCAACTTCAACTTAACCTTGTGAACCTCAGAGTTAGCATGGCTGCAGGCTGCAAATTTAGTGAGGAATAGGCAGGTCAGAAAGGGTTTGTAGCTCACACAGGCACTAGGCTTCTCCTCAGTCCCATCTGAAGGGAATCTCCAGCCCTTGCACCATACCCACAGCCTCCTCCTGCTGAAGGCAGACGCACTTCTCCCCGAGAAGCCTGCCACCTAAAACACAACCTTGTTAATACTTCAGGACTGAACCCTCCAGGCTATGAGGCTGGAGATCAATAGCTCAATTGACAATAAAGGATGCAGGCGACCACACGCTGAAGGAGGCTTCCCAGGACAGTCTGGCTGGGCCCTTACATAATGCCTTGAGCCTGCCATGCCCGCTATGCCTGGAAGTAGATGTCAGATGCCACTTGGAGGGGTGAGCACCTCAAGAGCTTCACAATGGGTGGTGGAAAACATGCGTGCCATAATTAAGAGACTGGGAGAATGGGGGAGTAACGCCAACTGATCTTGATTTAGTTAGAAAACACACACCCTATCATTTGTTGTTAACTATTAAAGTCGTTGAAGCCCTTCTGAGAATAGATCTAACATCAGGGTGCTTTGAAGGTTTGATATGTCTTGTAATCCATAGATTATTGAAGTTAATTTCTCTGCTGAGATCCTGCTATCAGTGAAAATGCATGCATGCTCAAAAATGGGAGAAAAAAAAAACAAAGAAAGATTTTTAATTGGATTTCTGCTATGCCTTAGTCTAGAAGACTAGCAATGGTGGAGATGGCTGGTTGAGGATCTAGAAGGAAAAGGGTATCCTAATTCCTTTACAATCTTTCCCCAAGATCTATGTGGACAGAACTGTGTTGTTGGTATACAAATTTGTCCTTCGCTCATCTAGGAATCTGTTTTGGTTGTTTTTAGAAAGTTCCCTTATAGGATAAAGCAGGCAATAACAATGTGCTGATTTATATCGTTGTGAATCATTTTTTCCATACTTTAAATTAATTTTAATTGAATCTCATCCTCTTGACTTTCATTTACTTTTAAATGAGTTTCAGTTGTGGAGTTACAATGCATACGGCTCCAAGAGTTGACAAGTTTTAGTGTTTTGATCATAGATTATTATATAATGTTGACAAATGTTTCTTGGACGACAATACTGCATATTAAATACTATACAATACTCATGGTACTCTCCATCCACACAGTATGTTACAGGTAGGCAAAAAGCAGGCTAACTGTGTGAAAATGTAATTAATTTCCAGAAGGTACCATTGCCTCAAGAAGTGATTGCAAATAATTTACCTGTTTATGACCATCCTCCAGAAGTCAGCTAGCCAGGAGAGCCTTTTTAAAAATGATATTCAATATTGGAAATTATATCAGCTGCCAAGAGGGGAAAGGAAGGAAAGTACACGGCTTTCTGGGTTGGTTTTGAAAGGTGCTTTTGGGCCAGCTACTCCACCAGCCCCATGAATTTTCCCTCTAGGCTCTGAATTTCAGTTATGTCCCTGTTTGGAAGGTCGGCCCTAGGAGCTGAGTTTGGAAAGATCCTGTGTGACTGTGGACTTGTAATGGAACATGGAGGCCAAGTGTTCTTGCCAACCATCCCATGCTGGGACCAGTTACGGGCTTCCCACTTTCCTTGTTGCCTCAACAGATATACAAGAGCATTGCTGCAGCCCAGTTGCTCACCAGAATCTCTTTTGCCCAAGTAGAACCGGGATAACTGCAGGGTCTGCATGTTTCTAGGGCTGAGCCCAGAGTGGGGCCCATTGCATTCTGTATTTCATAACCTCTCTCGTAACAACCCTAGTAAGGAGATGTGGCTGTAAGCTCATGTTATGGATGATAAAACTCAGTCTTAGAGGGGCGCCTGGGTGGCTTAGTCGGTTAAGCGTCCGACTTTCGCTTAGGTCATGATCTCGCGGTTTGTGGGTTCGAGCTCTGCGTCGGACTGTATGCTGACTGCCAGCTCAGAGCCTGGAGCCTGTTTCAGTCTGTGACTCCCTCTCTCTCTGACCCTCCCCTGCTCACGCTGTCTCTCTCTCTCTCCTAGAAATAAATAAAACATTAAAAAAAAAAAAACCTCAGTCTTAGAAACACCTTATAACCTACCTAAAGACACTTTGCTACTAAGTGGTTGAGCTGGGATCCAAACTAAGTGTAAGCTCCAAGAAGGCAGACGTTTTTGTAGGAAGGGGCAGGCTAGTGGGGCTTGTCTTGCTGACGGATTTATTTCATATGTCTGGGACAGTGCCTGGTGCAGAGTAGGAGCCCACTGCATATTTCTTTTTTTTTAATGTTTTAATTATCATATTTCTTGAATAAATGAAGAAATTAGCCCCAGTGCTTTCCAGTGCAGTATGACAAATGCTGATGTTGATGTTTCAAATGTCAAGCTATGTGGTGCAGACAATGAGAGAATGTTCTATGGCTATCAAGTGGGAGAAGATGTGTGTGGCCTAGGGTCAACAAGAAAGGCTTGCTGGAGGACAGGCCTTGAATATCGGGTAGGTGGTAAGGAAGGGAGGGCATTCCCAGTGGGATGCAGAGGTGAGGATGGAAGAGGAGTGGGGGGGTAACAAGGGTGGGCCTGGTCTGCTTGTCAGAGGTCTTACAGTTACCTTGTGCTGACTGTTGATTCTAGAAGCACAAAAGCCTGCATGACACCAAGCCTCCCACTCTGACCCAAAGGGTACTTTCTGTGAGTCACAGGGCTGCTTCCTAAGCTTCTAGTAATATCCCAAAGAACTATCCACACTTCCTGACCACCGGAGCTACAATCATTTCTCTGAAGTCCCCATCAATAGCCAAGCTCGTCAGAGCTGAAGAGTTGTTTATTAATTCATTTGTTCGTCGCTTTGTCGATCCATGCATCCATACATCCATGCATCCATGCATCCATCCACCTATCCACCCATCCACCCATCCTCCAGTCATCCATTCCTTCATTCATTACACTACAATATTTTTTGAGGGTCTACCGCATGCCAGACTCTGTATTAGAAGCCAGGAATACATTGATTGCTGCCCCATGATGATTACAGTCCCTCCAAGGGGCCATGCACAAGAAGCACCACCATCCCTTCTTGATGACTTCGGGACTGTGGTCAACGCTGTAAATTGCTTAAACTGTGTATTAAAGGCAATTTTTATCTGAGAGAAAAGATGAGCTTCTAGGCTATAGACAGTTAAACAAAGATGCAAGTTTTTCACGTTGTGTACACTTGCGCAATTCTGAGCAGGAGGCAGGAGAGAGACCTATGTGGTTCTGGAAGGCTTCATTAAAGAACAGAAAAAGAGGGTTAATCCCGAAGGCTGGTCATGGATTGGCAGAGAGGAGCTGGAGGGTGTTCCAGGCTGAGTCTCCAGAGTCTTCAAACGCTGTCTGAACTGTACTTTGTGTAGATCCGTATCCGCGTGTAGAGGTATCTGCAGACTTCCATTTAATCAGCAGTGCTGTTACACGGCAGGGAAAGAAATTGCCATGGCCGGGCCACGGGGGAAGCCACATTTTCCTCTGTACCCAGACTAAACACACAGCACCTTCACCAACAGCTTTCTTACCACTGATCCCTTATCCTCCTGCTGCCGGGGATTTGTGAGTGTAAATAACACGGAAGCTACAGAGGTGTTATCTTCCTGAGTCCCGCAAGGAGCGGTGGAGAGCTGGCCCCTCCACCTGCTAGAATGGCTGGCTGCAGGGCGCTGCATGCAAGAGGAGCTGGGCTCAAGGCCAGCCCTGTCCAGAGCTCCCGTTCGGGAAGGAAGCGTCCACTTTGCACTAAGCAAGGGCCCAGTGCAAGCAACCCCCAGGTATCTAGGTTGAGTTGCATGCAGAGTACCCACACATGTATACTCTCCCAAATCATTTCCCTTCATTAGGAAGCTCTCCCGCAAATAAGGTATAGCACCCGCCCACCACCCTGATTCCAAAAACGGCCTCTCCTGGTCTCAAACACATTGCTCTAGGCCCTGTATCCAGGCAGAAAGACCACTGTTGCAGCCCCCAGTGGTATTGCCCCACCAGTCCAGAGAAAGGCCCAAGATGCTGGGCCCCTTTTCCCTAAGAACACCGTCCACTGTGGCACTGGCTGGCCTGGAGACCCACACAAGTCATTCCCCAGCTCCTGTCCTAGAAATGCCAATCAGTGGCTAGAACTTTCCTCCAACAGGCCCCATGACCATCAGCGCTGCTAAGGCCTTTGGGGAACACCTAGGTACACCCCCTTATGGCACAAGTGGGACACTGTGGCCTAGAAAAGACTTGAAACTTACCCAAGGTGTCAATCAAGGAATTAGTAAGAGAGCCCGGGTCATTAGGCATTGTAACTTCGGAAGCCACCCAGTGTCAGTAGCTTATTCTCTTCTGTTCAGGCAACAGGATATACCCCCAACCCACTCCCTCAGCAGCAGGTACCCCAAAGAGCTTAGGTCTCCTTCCTTTGGTTTGGTGCACATTGTGCTCACAGCCCTTGTTCTCCAGAGCAGCCCAATTGCACTGTTTTCCCAGTCCCCGGCCAAAGCTCCTCATGCTGATAGTCTTTGCTACCATAG
This sequence comes from Hyaena hyaena, assembly GCF_003009895.1. Classification (NCBI taxonomy): domain Eukaryota; kingdom Metazoa; phylum Chordata; class Mammalia; order Carnivora; family Hyaenidae; genus Hyaena; species Hyaena hyaena. The sequence goes on from NW_024080693.1 coordinate 3,466,923, forward strand.
ACAAGGCCAAAAGCTGTCTGGTCCCGGCTGAAACCCAACTGTGGGCTCTTAGCCTCCTCCCCATCCTTGTTCTGTCCCTCAGAGACATCCTCTTGGAACCCTGTGGACCCCAGTTGCTTTGGGTTGTTGGGTACCTGTCCCTCAGATGTAGCTTCTTCATTGTGCTACCATCTTGCTTTGAGTCACAAGAAGCCCAGATAAGCCCCCTAAGAAGGGACCCAGTCCTGTCAGCTGCTCTCAGCCTCTCTCGGGCCCCTTCTGGACCTGTCTCTGGCCTTGGAAGCAAAGCTTCAACCACCACAAACAACTGTAACTTTCCCCTATAAACATAGAGGAGGGGAAGCGAGTTGAACTTGTTAGTTGGTTATTATTTCTTTTCCTAAAGAACTAATTTCACCTGTATTGTGGCCTCTATAAGATCTGCTTCTCTAAATTCAGGTAAACATTGGAGGTTCTAAAGCAAGCTGTTAATGCTCACAATTCCCGAAGCTAATATAAGTTCTCCAGGATGAACCATTTCTAAATTAAATGAGGACTGACGATACCACATGGGTCTTAGAAAATGCTGAGCCCAACTGTGACCACAGCCATCCACCTGCTAAGGGCACAGCCTCTGCACCTTGTCTCACCTGTGGAGACCTATGGTATCTCACCTGTGGAGACCTATGGCCCAGGGCTCCGGGGAGGGCAGCTGTGGGAGTCACACAGAAACGAGGGATTGCCAAGGGGACCAGACAGCCAGGAGCTGGGCTCGTCCTCACCACTGTGGATGCCCAGGTGAGAAAGAGTCCTCAGGGGAGTAAAATAAGGCTACAAAGCCTAGTATGAAGCCTGGGGATAAACTGGGGTATCTTTGAGTCCCCATTGCCTCACAGCCCCTCACAGGGTCCTAAGAACCTGAACACAAAAGATGTTGTGGCTGCTGTTTTCTGGCCTGAGCGTCTGTTGCCTGAGAGCCTATGACCGTCAGGGCCTGGGGCCACCCCAGCCATTCTTTGGAGAAGCAGGTAAGGGGACTAGTTTCCAGTTCTTCCCCACACAAAACTCCTTCTCGTGCACACATAGCGTGCCCCTCTAATCACTGCTTCCCAGGGGTCAGACCCTAGCTGCCCTGGGTGAGCCCACACTCACTAGGGTTAGACTCCTGATGCCAGCACCCTGGAGGACACCCTTTCCCACCCATCAGGGACAGGAGGTACATTCTAGGACTCGCTGCAGAGACTCTGGGTCTCTTAAGAGCTGGGTCTTTATTGAAGGCCAAACTTCAAAAGTATGAATAGAATCAGAGGTCAGATGAGGGTACAGCAGGGAATGGTTCTTTGTAGCCTATCTGAATTCAACCTCAGCCCCAGAACTGCTGGGTCAAAGTGAGTCCTCCCAAGGTCAAGGCAGCAGGGGAGTAACTGGAGGGAAAGAGGGGAGCCAGCAAGGGGTGAGGGGGAGAGAGGACACGGGCTTCAGACTCTGTGGTTGCACCTGCCCAATTCCAACCACATGCCTTTGGAAGTCAAGAAACTTCAAAATCTTCCCAAACTGTCTTTTTTTAATTTTTAATTTTTTTAATGTTTTATTTATTTTTAGAGAGGGAGAGAGAGAGACAGCATGAGAGAGAGGGTCAGAGAGAGAGAGGGAGACACAGAATCTGAAGACAGGTTCCAGGCTCTGAGCTAGCTGTCAGCACATAGTCTGACGTGAGGCTGGAACCCACGAATGGCGAGATCATGACCTGAGCTGAATCCGGACGCTCAACCGACTGAGCCAACCAGGTGCCCCCCAAGTTGTCTTTTTAAAATGACAGTGTCTACTAGAGGAAAGAAGAAAGAGAGTTCCCTTCATGGGTGTGTCCAATGGTGGCAACGCAGGCATTGCAAGAAGGAACTTGGAACACACCAGAGAAAATATCTCACCATAGTGGTGTCCTGGGATTGAAGGAATTAAAATATCTTCTAAGGCTTTTGATTCCATCCCATCCACATCACTGTCCACACCACTTGATGTGCCCCTTGGGGATTTGGTGACAGAAATAGATTGACTGATGGCACACTGGCTGCAATTTTCCTGCCTCCCTGTGTCCATGCCCTTTGCTAGCCTCCTCCCGCACTGACTCAGCTTGGCCACATGACATGCTTTGGCCAATGGGACAAGAGTAACATAATGCAAGGAGGGTCTTGTCAAAGTGCTTGTGCCTTTTGTTTGCTCTCTTGGACCTTTGCCTCTGACATGAGAACCAGCCCCGGCCAGCCTGCTGGAGGATGAGACACATGGGACAGGATCCCAGCCAAGTTCACCCTAGACCAGCCAGTCCCTAGCCAATGTGCTAGCCAGCCAGAGGCGTGAGCAGATCCAGCTCAGATCAGAACCACCCAGCTGACCCAAAGACATTGTCATTTTCACCATGAAGTTTTTGGCGCGGTTGGTAGCCCAGGAGAAGCCGGTCGTGGTAAAGACCAGTCATGTGATCAAGGGCAAAACACATAGATTCTCGTTTTCACTCCCTACACTGCCTTACACTCCGAGCATGGAACTCAGCTTGTGATTTTCTGGATATAACTAAAACAACTAATACGGTCACCTTCATAAGCCAGTAGCTCACACCTGATGATCACTATCTGAGCCCCAGTCATGGTGCTGAGTCCTTTGATACGGTCATAGATAGACACCACTATTATCCCCATGAGGAATCTGAGGTTCAGCAAAGCAGAGCACCCCGACCAAGGTCACACAGCTACCAGTAGCAAAACCAGGGCACAAAGTCAATTCTGATTGGTGCTAGACCGTGTCCTCATCAATGATGCGCTCATCTGTCCAGAATCTGGATTACCCTCATTTGATTAAATGCCAATCCTGATAAACAGTAAACTAAACCCTATCTTAGGAACAATCTGGCTAGAGGAACCCCCTGAGCACCACACCTACGGTGAGTGGCGTCGACCTCTGGGCCCCCTTCCTTCCCTGGGAAATGGACAACTTTCCTACCTAGATGGTTCTGGAGGAGGAGGCCAGTATTTCACAAGCTCAAGGGACGTGCATTAGTTTCCTGTGAAACTGGGACTCCTAAGCAATTCTACTGCTTTGGCCAAGACTGATGTGAGGAGAGATCTCTTCTCGTGTCATGCAATCCAGCACCTCTGTATCAGTGGGATCAGGCGGAAAACCCCAAATAGGACTTAGCTATACCCTAAGCATTCAGACATGGCCGAGAAACAGACGAGAAGCCCAGACTACAACCGAGAAAGGATTTGAACGGAAGACCCAAAGACATTTCTTTCGCCAGAATTCTCGGTCCCGTAGTGTGACGTGTCCCTAATATGTGACAGAGCCGAGTCTTAGGTAAAACGGGGCATCTCCATTTCTGGCTGTAGCTCAACATTTAGCTGGCCAACTCCCCCCCTCCCCATGGACACAGGAAATCCCTTCAAGTGACTCAGTTTTTAAACTACTGGGTCTCCGAGTCAGATTTAACGTTTAAAAAAAAAAAAAATCTGAAATGGCAGAGCAGATTTAAAGCTTTCCTCCAGAAACCCCTTCAGATTCCACCTCTGAACTTTAAAACAACAATTTTATTTAGAGAGCTGATTTATTCATAAGTAAATAGGATACAGTGTGGGTGAAGTCAAAGGAATCAGAAGACAGTTATTAGATCCATAGCACAAAAGCAGCCCTGTTGCCTAAGTGGAGGTTCTGCCGTCCTCGTACCTTTCAAAACTAATATGTAACCATATCTGTTTTAAAAGAGTGATTCATTTTCCTCCCATTGCCTGAGAAACTCTCTTCATCCCCACCACAGGAAACTTGAGTCTGATTTTAATGAGCTTCAATTGGAATGTGGCCTTTGAAAAGTAGTGCATTTGAAAAGATGGAACATTAAATTTTGTAATGATGTAAAACATCTTCAATTTTTGACAGGACAATGGTGCTTATTGTACTTTATGAGTCCACTGGCGATTCAAAGGTCACTTTGTATATGACTCCACAGACAGGGGCAGCACGGAATGAAAATTAGGTTACATGTGATCAGCTTTATTATTAATCAGATGAAAATGGATTTTTAACATTTTTCTAATGAGCAACAGAGAAGGAAGAAAATACCACGAATAAAACTACAGAAGAATAAGAAGGACCGAGGCTAAAAATGCTCCATGGCCATATCTAAAAACGCGCTTTAAATCTGAAATACTTAAATACTATCTCGAGGAATAAAATGCAGCCGCGTATTTTGGTGTCATAAATACATGGGAAAGCACTGAAATACCTACTCTAATTTACTATCTCTGTCCTTTGTTTATAACTAACTAATGAACTGATTTCTCCGCACAGTATATTACCACCGTCCCCTAGAACACCAGGCTGGGTGAGGTGGTGTCACTATTTCCATGATAAATCCTGTTTTTCAGGGCTTTATAACTCAGCTGTAAATATGTAATTCAGGCTAAAACTTGGCAAACAAGGCCTCAGCCAGGAAGCAAATTTACGCTGCAATCACCACTCCACCCCCATCTAATTTTTGAAACTTTTCTACGTGTGATATTTTGGTATTAAAGAGATGGGATATTGAAATGAAAAGTGAAAAAAAAGAACAATAAATAAGAGTTGAAGAGTTGGTGATTTTTTTTCATTTCTTATTTAAATCAAAGGGCCATTTTTCAAGATGCTCGTGGCAAAGCATATCAAAGTATTTATGAAATAAACAGGCTTTACATCCCATCCAAATAAAAACAGGCCACCGAGGCATGTTTAAAATGCAGCTCTGAGGAGCGTGTGATCAAGGAAACCGAGGCAGGGATGTGCAGGCTTGGGGTACACTTTATCCTAAAGAGCCACACCAGCCCGGGACACGGCCAGGCCCTTTCCTCCGGCTGCTCACCTAAGAAGACAATGGAGTTATACAGAACATTGCCTGGGACGAGAAACATTTCCTACCCCCTTCCAGATCAGGCAGCTTTGCAGGAAGTGAACCCAGAGGCTCTGGCCATGCAGCTAGTGCGGCGGGCCATGGAGGGGAGCTGAGGGGAGGGTGTGCTGGTGCAGTGCAGCTGGGCCCCACTGCTGTGGATAGAACCTAGCCACCTAGCTCAGGGGGTCAGGTATGAAAATGGCTGGTGTAGACGCGGCCTTCTGAGATGAGAACAGAACCTCCCCATACCCACTGGGCAGCTAGCTATTGCCGGCAAAGTAAGGAAGAGAAGGCAAGCAGAGACGATGGAGGAAAGACGTTCAAGTTAAACGGTGAAACTGGGACTCCCATTCTTGCCGCCCACCCTGCCCAGCAGCCAGCGCGATTCAGGCTGCACCTCCATGCCATTCCCACCCTCCAGATGTATAAAGCTGGAGTCAGGAGCACGGTGTAACTTGTGGTGCCCCCTGCAAAATAAAAATGCAGGGCCCCTTGCTCTGAACACTAGTAAGAGTTTTAGGCTCATCACATAGAGCACAGTGGCTGGAGTCCTTAGACAGCTCTACAGGTCCTGGGCCCTTCCCATGGCCTGCCCCTGTCCCCTCTTCCCCGAGTCTCCTCTTTGGCATCCCCCCAAGTGTACAAACTCGTGGTCTCAAGGTGTCAGTGTGTGCCCTGCCTAGTGTGTGCTCCCCAGGTCCTCCGGCTAACCCACTGGGCTCCTTCATGTCTCTGCTTGAACATCACCTTTTGGGCATCCCATGTAAAATAACAACCCCACCCCTGTAATCCCCAAATTCCTATTTACCTTATTTTTCTCCAGAGTCTCCCCCTTCTGCCTGACGAGTTATTTAGTTTGTTGATTGCCTACCACCCCACTCCCTAGAACGTGAGCTCCCTGAAGGCACAGAGTGTCTCTCTTCTTGAAGGCTGGCCATCCCCAGAGCCTAGAGAGGGGTCTGGCACACCAGTACCCTCAAGAAATATTTGCTGAAGGAATGAATACAAGAAGATGTGGCTACTTCCTTGAGCTGGTTTCTCTCTCTATAATATATGATGTGCACTGGGGCTGGCAGAACCCCTAGGGGTCACAGCTAGAGCTGGGCTCTGGATGGGAGGGTAGGGGCCACCTTCCACGGAGGAATCAGTGTACCACTCCACGCCACTCCAGAGTGGTCTTAGCCCATGGGAAGGGCACTTGGAGGAGGTACATGCCCAGCAAGCAGAGAAACATGGAATTAGGTTCACAGGGCTCGGGACTGTAGCCATTTGCTTCACTGCTGGTCCTCATGCCTAGGGATTGACTGGCGTATAGAAGACGTTCAATAAATACCGGCTGGATGGAGCAATGAATAAACACATGTGTCAGTAGGTGAAAGACTGCTGCATAGCACCTGCTGCCTCTGTATCTTGCAAACTCAGTAACCCCCTGCACAGACTGCAGTAGGGAGAGGTGGGGGCAGCACACCTGGAGGCAAGCCAGTATAGACCTGTGCCCATATAGACGTGTCCTTGCAATGCCAAGCCCAGATGACAAACCACAGCCCACAAGCCTTCTAGCTACCACTTTTCAATGGAGGGCTGCACTTGACTAAATTCAAGCCAAGTTGTATCTTCGTTTCCCACCTGTGAAATTAACCCAGCAGGATTCTGCAGAAGCCAATGAATCAAATTCATTGATTAAAAATATTTGTACTTTTTTTGTATTTACTTATTACATTCTATGTGTGTTTAAAAATACACAGACACATACTTGATCCTGGTAATGTGTCCACACTCAGTTTTGTTCATAAACGATGGCCCAGCCTGTTGCGAGTGTTCCCCGGCATAGCACCAAGTGGGCCTGGAGCTGAATGACCTACTTCCGTGTGAGCACCCATGTAAGAAGAGCTCCACAGAGCCCCGAAAGTCCTGGCAGTGATGCTTCTTTAACCTGAACCCTCCTGCTGCCATTCCAGTCCATTGTCTTTGCGCTGACCTTTGGCAGCAGTGAAGGGAGCAGGTCTTCGCTGCCGAGACCAACCATCCACACTAGCGTTGCACTCTCCCAGGCCAGCCTCCCCAAGGCAAGGTGCAGCAGAACAGCGGAAGGTAAGGGACTTGGGGGTCATACTTCTGGGCCCTTTTCTGCAGAGGAAGCCACTGGGGAGCCCTGTCCCCTTCCTCAAAGGGTCTTCCCCCCATTTTTTGTTCATGCTTATCCTGGTCCTCTGGCCCAGCTGCAAATCTACCCTTTTGTGTAGAGAACATCATAAATGATGGTAGGGAGAAAAGCAGCTGTTTCACTTACCTTCTCACTTTCAGAGCAGATAGGGTGTCTTAAGGTTGCTATAGTTCCTAATTTCACCTTTTAATATTCGGAAAGCAATACCGTGGTAGCTAATACGAAAGGTGGGCTACCTCTTATCTCCCACAGAGGCCAGAACGGCATGAGATGCAAATAATAGAGCAACCAGCTGGGAGAAGAAACACTAGAGAAAATCATCCAGAAATAGCTATTCATTTGAAAGCAGTTTGCCCAGACAAGAACAGGGATCCTGAAAAGACAACGGAGCATCCAGGCTTGGCAATGGTTCTCCCTGCACCTCTCAGTAGCAGCACCTACCATCATGGCCCCTGTGGTGGAAGGTATTGAGAAGAAGCTGAACATGGTGCTGGTCAAGGTCAGCATGGGCTGGAACTTGATAGCCGCAGGCTGGTCTGAGCAGCAATCATTAGTGGAGATTCATCTGCCTTTCTCCAAGGAATCTCGACTCAGATTTCCAAGAGATGGCCTCATGTTTTCCAGGTGAATTTGTTGGCTGTGGCCATTAAGGGTCTTGACCAGCTCCAGCTTTCTATACATGGGATACCTAAAAGGAAAGTGGGCAGGCTTCAGTCAAAAGAATGGACTTGGCTGTGGGCAGATTTGGTCTGTGGAAACAAGAGACTCTCTTCTCCGAGGAGTTGTGGGATGGCTCTTTTATCCACGGTGCCATGTTCCCAAGGTCATGTGACCAGTTCTCTGGGTTTCCACTGCTTTCCCCCTCATGGTGCCTCCCCTAGACCCAACAGTCCTCCAACATGGCTGGTCAGACTTACAGGGAGTCCCAGGAACAAGAAGGTGCTCTGGGGCAGCAGTACCAGGAGGCCAGGGGTGTGGACATTTAGCTCAGCTTTCCGCTGCTACTAACAGAGCAAGCCATTACTTTCTCTTTGAACCTCAAGTTTACCCAAATGGGGAAAATCCCCATTGCCAGCTCTGTTGACCAGTGAGAGCCATGAAGAAGATTGAATGAAACTTTAGTGTCTGGGAAAGCCTTGGGAAATGTTCATCACATATGCAGGGATCATAAGCCCTGAGATCCAAGAAGCCCCTGATGTTCTGTCCTTTTTCTGTCTCTGGGTCTTTGTCTTTGCATGCCTCTCCTCAGGACATGTACCCCTCATCTTTGCAAAGCTGGCTCCTTCTCATCACCCAAGACTCCCTCCAATGTCACCTCCTCAGAGAGGTCTCTCTGACCTTCACGGTGTATGACACTGATTTGCTAATTCTTCATCATCTTGGTATTCACTTCTCAGAAGCTGAACTTTTATTTGTTCTTGTTTATTGTCAATGTTCTCTCATAGAATGTGCCCCACAAGGGCCATCATCTTGGTTGATTTGTTGGTGACCAGCTCTCAACTCTCTGGAACAATACAGCATGTGCTAAATAAATGAACACATAATCGCACACATTCCCTGTCACAGAATTTTCTCCATTTCAAAAGCATTTGTGAAAAAACTGTTTCTTCATTCTCTACAACACCGGTGGAGAGTGGAGGGTGAGGTCTGAGGCCTGAGGTACGGAAACCCCCAGAGTCTCTGCCCCCTTCCATTCTTTCCCCAGACCCCACATCTGTTTCCCCTTTGGGCTTCTTCGTGCCTCACAGCACGTGCCTGCTCCTAGGCCAGGCGTCTGGCCCCTTCACGTGATTGGGAGTTCTCTCTCCCAGGGCTGTGCACCCATGAACCTGTCTTCCCGAGGAAGGCTTCAGACCTGGGTCCCTCACAGAGCAGAGAAGCCTCAGGAAGCAGGAGGGAGATTTCTATTTCCAGAGGAGGGCTCTTCTCAGCATTTTTGCAAATGGTACCTGGTTCTAGCCAGAGATGACTACAAAACTGAATGCATAGCCCATTTGAGCCCAGGCTGCATTCAAAGAAGCCTCCTCTTACCCATGTTTTTGAAGTGGCCAAGCCCTCTGCAGGGGAAGTTAAAAGGGGGTAAAATTTGCCCCAAAGCTGCAAGGACAACCTCCCGGAACACCTTCCCTGCTTGGGTCCAGATACCCAAGAAGGGGAGGCTGCCTATGGCTGCCCCAGAGGACAGAATGATGGCCAGTTACATAGGCCTGCCTGGACACCTGGAAATAGCACTGACCCTTGTCTCTCATTCAGTAAGCAAGGGCAAATTCTTCCCCTAATTTGCATCTCAAAGATGACCTCTAAGATTACCTGTAGCTCTGATAGTCCAGGATACTTTAATTTCATTATGGAGGAACCAATTTAAGCCTCAACAAGCTCCAAAAATAAAGCAGTCTGCCTAAGGGGCACCTGAGATACCGTGGGGGTGACCTTTGTATCTGATGGGACAGGCCTGAGACTCTGAGAGGAAGCCAAATGCCAAGTCCACACTGGCCAAAGAGCATGGAGAAGCAGCAGGAGAAGGGAGGCACAGGAGGAAGGGGAGAAGCATGGGGCCAGCACCAGTCAGGTGGCCCAGCCCCAGCCCCCACGAGCTGCCCTGCGTCCTCTGCTGAACAGCACAGATAATTGTTCACAACCCGCCCCGGTGAAGGTTGACATGGTCAAACTCAAAGGCCTGCAGTTTCCTTGGGTTCTTCTTTGGGAAGCTCCCGGCTTCTAACCTCATCAAAGCCCAGAGGAGACCCACAAAGACACACCACCCTTAGTTTGTTGGTCACTCCCACACCTCACACACGCACCCCCAGTGGAAGTGAACTAGGCTTCGCTGGGGCCATGGCGGGAACCAGACACCCAAGGGACCCAGCCCCCAGCTTGCTCGCGCTCACCTCCTCCCCAGGAGGGGCACTTTTCTGAGAAGAGCAGCCACAGGGCTCCTTCAAGAGGGAAATGTGCTAAGATGTGGAAAGACGAGGACCGAAAACACGGGAAGGCTACCATAAAAAGAGCCTGACTGCAAACAAGCCCGCGGGTGTCGACGCGCAGGCAGTTAGAGCTCCGTGGGCCCAGCGTGAGCCCCACTTGCCTTCTTTTGAGGAGCAGGGGGACAGCTGACCGCTTGTCCACAGGATGTGTTTTGATAACTCCAAGAAATGAGAGGGTGTTTTATGGGAGGGTAATTGGGCATAATTCCCTTCATGACTTGGAGTCAACAGGCTGGCCCTTAATTTGGTACCATCAGCCGCAAATGCTATTTTCATGGCCAATTTATTAAAGACTCCATGTTTTTGAGGAGACGTCACAAACACAAAAAGGGGTATATTTATTGATATGTTTAAAATATAGGTTTTTAACTCGATTCCTTCACCCTTAAAAACAAAGTAAAGAGACAGACAGATACAATTATGTTCTGACTAGTTTCCGCCAGCCTGCCCAATGGGAACGTTTGTATATGGTTCTCAGTGGCGCTGAAATCTGCTTAGGAAAGCAACAAGTCCTTTGTTCTGTTGACAACAGTTATTACAATTAATTCATTTTGTGATTGGTACTTGCACTGAGTGACAAGGTGTTATTTTACCTCAGTAAAAGTTAAAGTGGTAATACCTACATGCGCAACAACACCGCGGGCTTGCTATCACTCACGGGGAGAAGAAAAGGCTGACTTCCGGCTGTTGGCTCAGCTGTCACCCTCCCCGTACCCACCCCATGCTAGTCTGAGTTGGGGGAAAATGTGCTGGGTTACTCGGCTGGAAGTTTCTGTCTTCCAGCCCACCGGGTCTCTTGCAGAGATTCTCACAAAAGCACGAGCAGGTGCACAGGTGAGGAGACCTGGCGGGAAGGTGTCCTGCGAGCAAGGCGGATGCTGGCTAACCCTTGTCACTTGGCTTGTCACCATTTACCCTGCCCCAAATTACACTCAAAGGCCTGGTTCTCCTACCTGAGTCCCAGGACTTCACAACCCTGGAAGTTCCCTGACTTCTTGGGCTGGATAATTCTTGGCCTGCCCTGTGCACTGTAAGATGTTGTACAGCATCTCTGGTCTCCACCCACTAGGTGCCAGTGGCACCTCCCCTATGTCCCCAGAGGTCCCCTGGGGAAGAGAATCAGGCCTGCTTGAGAGCCACTGCTGGACACAGCACCTGCTGTAGGTTGTGGAGAGGATAGACAGCCCAAGAAACCCTGCTCTGACTTATCCTGTGTTTTAACCTGGGCTGTGTAGGCCCGGTCACAGCAACCCAAAGGAAAGGGCACAGGAGAGTGGACATTTTGTGCCATCAAAAGGGTGTGGGCAAAGGAGAGGAGCCAAGTAGAGAAACTCAAGACCCAAGTAGGGATGTGGCTGCATGGCCTATTTCAAAGGATGCTTTTCCCCGAGAGCCCATACTTGTTTCAGCCAGGATGTTCGAGAAGGGATGTTTTCTGATCATAAGCAAATTCTGGTTATCTGAGTGCCCCGGTGGCTGGGCTTCTGGAAAAGCAGAACCTCTTCTCTGCTTATGCATTCCTATTGATTGCTTATTTGACTCTCTGATTAACTTTCCTATGGGGACACTACCAAGTCACATGGAGGAAGGGGTGCAGGTCTGGGACAAGGTCGTCCTGGTTCTGGCTGGGAGCATCTCGGGGAGGCCAGGGGAAAAGAGTAGAGGCCCTGAGGAGCATAGTGGTTCACCCATCACCTCCTTCTGCAGGGCAGTACAGGTGGGTTTCTGTAGAACAGACACAGAACAACGAAGTGCTAAATCCTTAGCTGCTTAGCCGGGGACCCAATGCCTGGGGACTGAGGGCCTGTCATCTCAGCTGCCCCTGAGCATGGCTGGAGGCTGCCAATGTCCCCAGGCAGCCCAAAATCCTTTTCAATATGAGTGACTCGGTGAAACTCGACCTGAGCACACAGTCTGCATTGGAAAGCCACTGTCGACGAGCCATGGAAATCCTCCCGATTTTTTTTTATTAGCAGTATTTATCACCTTCTCAAAATCAATTGCATATTTTAAATTAAAACAAATGACTATTTCTAAACTGATCAATACTTGCATCTTTGCTTTTTAAAAAGTAAAACTTTGATGTAAAGCAATCCTTATCTTTGCTCCCCTCAATCCAACTTTAATATAATTCAATATTTAGTAAATATAATCCTCTTTGTGCCGAACCACGTCATAAAAAATGCAAAAGATTTCATGGTATCCGAGACCTCGTGAGGCAGAAAATGTCACCTCTGTCCGCCTACCTTGGGGCTCTCAATTTTCTGGCCCCTCCATCGGTTATCAGGACCTGTTTATTCCCATTAAGCCTAAAGAAAAGGGTTTATATATTTAATGATTCTAAAATCCAAATGCTACCTACTATCTGCACAATTGCCATTTTATCTCTTTAAACTTCTCCAGCCTGACGTTTTTAAAAGGGCAAAAGCAGAAAACCCTTATATAATACCTAATTTGTACATCTGCGGTTCCCTCTAACTGGCACAGGCACCATATGTTTTTAATTATCATAATAGCCCTAAAGAACCTGTTCGGTGGGAAACACATATGATCCTTTTATTACTGGTTTGTAATTTAAACAGTTTTAACAGAAAAGGTCTGGCTATAGGGGAGTGACAGACTCAAAGGCCTAAGATCCCAGTCATGGACCTCTGGAAGCTCAAGTTCAGATCCCACCCACCGAGGCGGGACCTCCTTCCCCCCTGTTTGACAGAGGTAATTGGTCACATGTGAGGCAGCTCTGTGGGACCTTAAAAGACATGATCTGTGATCTCCCGCGATGCCGGGGTTTGGGCAGAGCCTGACACAGTGAGAGTAAGGTTGATAAATATTATTCTAGTCTGACCTCTGCTGCTTTCACAGCTGGGGGCTGGGCCTGAGGCAGCACCGGCAGGAGGGCCCGCTGGTGCCCTGGGCCACCCACTCTCCACTCTCCCCCACCTGGACCCCAGGGAACAATTGCAAGGTGAGGGGTCACGTTTCTCGGAGGCCCTCTCATTTGCGGGGGGGAGTTTTTTCCTGAGGCTAAAAGGGACTGAATAAATATAGTTACAAGAATAACTGATTCTTGGGCTGGGAGATGGAAGGAACCTTGGTATGGTCCACTGCTCTCTGTCACTTACCGAGAGGTGAGGACACGGTGGGGATGGGGATAGAGGTGCTTGAATAGCTCTGGGCCAGCTGGGTCGCCTGACCCCTCCCCCAGCACCCTGTGCTGCTGGTTCCTGGGGATCAAGCCCTGGGTCCTATGATTGAATCTCTGCTTGTAATCACCCTCATCTGAGCTTGAGTTGGCAGGAATGAGCTATTTTTGTGTATCTCTTGGTTCTGTTGTTCATTTTCAATGCATCTCAAACAAGGATGACAGGCACAGGAAAGCACCAGCCACCCACAAGGAGAGGAAGCAGGAAGGTCACACTTGGGGATGTCCACTGCCTGGCTTTGACTCTTGGTGCCCTGACATGCTCGCTGCGGCAGCCTCTCTGTGCCTCCATCTCCCTGCATGTGAAATGGGAAGACTAAGTGCATCCACCTCATGGGAGTTTTATGCGAGTTAAATAGAAGAATCTCGTCTGTATTATCCTCTCTAAGGTACTTAGAGCGGGAGTGGGCCCTGGCACACAGTAAGTAATTATTATTTTAAAACAACCTTGGCAGATGGAGGGACAGCTCGAAGGATCGGAGCCTGCTGCTAAAGTTAAGGGGGTCATTCCCTGGGCATGGGGAGATTACAGGGGAAAAGTCATCTTCCTTAAACACTCAAGCCAACCCGCTGGGTCTTGAATGGGATGAAACCTTGGGTGGTAGCCGATTTCAGAGAAACATCTTTCAGGCGCCCAGGGGCTGGGGGCAGGGTTAGGAGCGATGGCCACCTGACTTTTCCTCTTCGCTGTCCAACTAGCGGGCCCGATTCCACTTGCTTGTCATGAAAGTGTCCTTCTCTTTTCTACCACTGGTTGGTTTTAGCCTCCAAAGATGGCATTCTATTGCTTTGATTTGTATGGCTTGATATTGGAAATGCTATTTGTCCAGGCGATATGATGCAGCTGGTGCCATGTAGTGAGCATGGGCCCGGTAACAGGCACATACGTCTCACTGTATCCCCCTCCCTGATGCTGTGGGACAGCTACCCTCATGCCCGGGGCACAGCTGAGGTTCAGAGGCCTCTTATAAAGGGATTGTGGTCCCAACTGGAAGTGTTGGAAAGCTTCTCCACTGAGGAGAAAGTGGCCAAGTTGCCCAACATCCTTTGGCCCCAGTTTCTCACTCAGAAGATGGGCTCTGATGATGCACTGAACTATGCTGGGCAGAGGTGGCTGGCATGGCTGGTGACCCAAGAGTGCTGAAGAATGACCAGTTGGCTTCAGGGGCTTTATGTGAAGGGGGCAACACCGGGGTGGCCCACCTGCATAGAGGGTGAGGCTGGGAGCCAGTATGGAACAGAGAGAGTCTGCCCCATCTTTCCTCTTTTGGGACAAGCATCCCCCCAGGCGAGTAGGTGAAGCCAGCATTCATCTGGCCATCCGTGCCCTTGGAGGAGGAAGGACAGAGTCACGAGTCCAGACCTGGCCCCTGAGTCAGTGACCCCACAAGATCAAGAGCAAGCTTTCTCATCAGTGAAAAAGAAGAGGTAGAAGGGCTCCAAGCCCCTACCCCAGAGGGGCCGCTCTTTCCTTTTGGCAAGCATAGGGCCAGATGGCCACCCTCATTTGCGATGTCAGTGGTGACCTCTCGATTCAACAAACAGCAAGTGCATCTTAATCAGAGCGCGCCCTTCCTGTCCACCAGACAAGGCGATTGCACCGGCCCGCCCCTCAAGGAAACAAGACCTTCTTAATCACAGGCTGCTTGGAGGGGCTGCAAGGAGACCAGTGGCCCCGCCTGGTCTGCAGCCGGCAGTGACCCACCTCCCCGCTGCCTGATGCCAGCCCAGCTCGCTTGCCCAGCGGAGCCCTGGCTGGGATGAAGGAGCCTCCGAATTTGCAGTCCCTGGAATAATAACTCACATTACTTCGATCCCATCTGCACTGAGCGAAGGCAGAGCAGGGGAAGGAGCATAAAACACAAAGTTCCCACAGACAACATCTGTCTTAGTGCAAACAATGGACCATTATCTTGTAAATAATTCTGATTAAGCTGCAGCATTTCCTCCTGAATCTGGTGGTTTGGAGCCCCAGGAGGAGATGGTGCTGTTAGGCTGGGCCTCTGCAGCCCCCTCGGCCATCCCCCTCTGTTCCCTCTAGAGCTGGGAGAACCGCTAGCCCAGCAGCCAGGCCCTTCCCATCAGCACAGCGCCACCTGCGAGCCCCGGCGGCTTCCCGAGGGTTCCCCTCGGCCTGGACCCGCTCATTTCTGCTGGCTTCTCTTCCCTGCTTCCTCCCGGCTTTCCTCGTCTGCCCTCCCCTCCGGGGGCTTTCTCTATCATTTTCTTCTGCTCTGTTTTTATTTTCTCTCTTGGCTTGTTTCCTTCACTTCTGTCCTCCAGGCCCACTTTCTGTTCTGGTTCTTTGAATCCTCTCTCATCATCAGGTCCTTCTGGCTCCCCGTCCCTCTGTCCACACTTTGTCACAGACCAGGTCCCTGGGGCTCGGCCATCCCTTCCAACTATCCAGAGGACACCTGACATAGTGGGCATGGTCTCCAGTCTGGGGTCTCCGGGGCCTGCACGTCCCAAACTGCTCCCTGACTCTCTTGGGCTGTCAGGCCCCGGATGCCCTCGGCCCAAGGGAGTCCCTCTTTTCCCCACTGGGAGGATCCTACATGCCTGACCCCAAATCCGAAGACCCTCTCCCTCTTGGGGTTTCCAGGATAGGGGAAGTCTGCCTGCTTGGCACACTCCTGCCTCACTCCTACCTCCTCCACCTCCTGCCATGAGGAAGAGCTGAGAATTTCATGAGCCCACCCCATGCTAGGGACACCCAGGTACTCCGCCTGTATGAATGAAAGGCAAAGGCATCTACCCCAAAGTCCCCAAGAAAATCCCCCTTGGGATTTAAAATCAACAGCCCTCAGTGTGATGTAAAAACAACACTTCAAGCCCAAGGTTTTCATGTAAAGCAAAAGCCGCCGGTACAAGAATCCTGTTTCCCCTGGTTGACTGCTAAGGGATCTTATTTTAAATCTCCGAATTGTAAATTCTTTGTAGCCGTAGAACACAGGAAAGATGGCTCCATTGGAACGAGCAGAAGAGATTTCTGCATTTCCCAGGAACCAGCTCACTGAACCTGAACTGAATGGTTTCCTCCGTGGAGGTGTCCGCTCCGGGATGGGAGGGCTCCTAGCCCAGCTCCTTAGGCAGAGCCCTGTCCAGTGGCTTCTGCAGACTGGCAGGGGGATGGGGACACCATACCTCCCACTTGCACTACCCAGATTCTCTATCCACTTGCCAAGGTCTTAGTGAGCTCTGAGTTTTCATGGGAGCCCTGGGTCCTGCACAGCTGCAAAAATCCTAAAATAATTGAAATGTGGATGACTCGCCAATCTCCAAGTCACTCATTCACATTCATCTTATTCTCTAGAGGGCACATATGTGCGCCATTTGATGGAAAACAAAACTGAGGCAATGAGGTTATATTCAATTGAAAACAAAAGACCAAGGACTTGAGGGGTTCACACTTGGAGATAACACATACTGTCCCAAGTTGGGTGTGTGTGTGGCTTGCTAGCCAGCAGTGACTTTGAGTGACCAAGAGAGCTCTGAGGATAGAAGAGCAGAAAGGCCCCAGGCGTGGGAGGACGTGCGTGCCCCTGCGCCCTATGCATGCACGATAGAGTATGATTCCTACCATACTTGGCACCTCCTCTCTCTCCCTCCAGGTGTCACCAGGTAGGAATGTTGGCTGGGAGTTGGGGGCTCCCAAGAGGGACTACTGTCCTAAGAGGGACACACTGGATTATCAAACTGGTGTCTGTAATGTGTTTGAGGAAAACTTAGTCATGGAAAATACCATCTTCACAAGCTCCACTGTGAACATGGGGTTGACAATTGAAAAGGGAAAAAAAGTCAAATGATCAGGTGTTTCTTGCATGACCGTGTGCTCAAAAAGCCAGTTGTGCTGATTCCCTCTAAAGAAAAAGAGAAATTCCTCAATGCTTTCCCTTATGATTTAATGAAAATGTCTTCACAATGAGGTGAGTACTCACATGCCCCATCCCCATGAAGAGTAAATAGTCTTGGCCAAGACTATTAAATCCCACATGTCCATGCACCTGTGGGGATACCAGTTTGGCGCCCACACCCAGGGCCCTGCTGAAGTGAGTGTGCACAAGGACTCTAGGGCTGACCAGGTCTGACAAGTTCTCCTGGAAAGTCTGGGCTAGAAAGGACCATGAAAGCCAGCGTTTGAGACCCAGGAGGTTACTGAAGGGACTTCCAGGCACCCCTCCTTTCACCAACAGGAAAATGGTGCCCACATTAAAGGATTAGCTGTCGGAGCTCCTTGAAGCTGGTCTTCTGACCCCGAGACCAGACCTCCCATCTGGCCTCCCATAAACTTGTGCCTGAGAGGCTATGCCCGTCTCAATATTTAAAATGCATAGTTCACTTCCCACAAGGAATCATGGGATGAGTATCTGTCACCCTTGGCGACCTTCTGCGGTACACTGAGGGGGTAAGAACTTTCCGGCCAAGGGGTTCCCACTTGGGGCACATGCTGTTGGTGTCTTACTTCTTCCCTTCCAGTTCCTCAGCATGCCGGTGGCCTCTGGGTTCTCTCTGAATGTAAGAAGACTGCTTGGTCATTGAGTGGGCTGCAGTGACCCTCGACTAAATACCCCAGCTTCTTCAACCCTCAGTGGGGTAATTCTGAGATGAGCTCCACACTGTATCCTGGAGGGTCCATGGAGGCACTGAGCCCAGCCCCCGGCAGCGGCAACTCTCTCACTAACACACCTGGCCAGTTTCCTTGTCTCCCTCACTGCTCCCTTCCTCATGGCCCCTGGGGTCTCTTCCCATACACTACTTCCACCTGGGTTCTTAGCTTAGGGTCTGCTTTTGCGAGACCCTCCACTAGGTCACCAATGGGATCTTGGGAGACTGAGATTTGTGGACTCTCCTTAACAAGAAAGAGCCCAACATACCCCGAACCCCTAAGTACCCATTGAGGCCACCCCACATGCCCACAGCACATCCAGCTGCAGCCCTGTCCCAGGGATGAACACCTCGGAGTGGCCTGTCCTGGGGGTCTGCCCAGCCCTCCCTCCAGGCCATACAAAAAGGCTTGAATCAAAAGAGAAAAGCAGCTTGTCCATCATATAAAAAGAGCAATAATTTAGGAAATTAATTGCAAATTTACTTTCCCTGCTTGGGTGCCTTTCTCCTTTTATGTGGATAATTGAGAGCATATTATATTAATTTGACAACAACAGAAGTTCAAAAAGAAAACGTAACCTCGCGAGCAGCGGGTTACGATTAGATGGGTGTGTCTGGACAACGCCACAAAAAGCACGAGAGAGAGACTCGTCAGAAAGCCAGCCAGCGTCTGGGCACACAAGTGGGTGTGCCCCATTTCATTGCTAATGAAATGGATTTGCAAAGTTGCCCAACCCTAACCTTGAAGAGGCACCCTGTTTGCTCAACAGGCAGAATCTGCTCAGGCAGGGACGACACTGCCAGTGTGCGAATGCATCCTCAGGAAGGTAATGCAATCATGACATCTCTGAGAATGTGACTATATGTGAGCCATAACCACTTCCCAAAGTTTAGATTGTTCCCCCCACCGACCAGAATATCTGAATTTCATCAAAGCAAACACATCTGCCCACATGTGTAGATTCTGTCTTACCATAAGGTGCAGAGCACCGTTCCCTTCCTTAAGGCACAATGACCTCCTCGAAACTTCAGTCTCACCTACCAAGGGGGTCTCCTGTTTATCTCACATCAGTGGGCCAGCCCTGCTTGACCCTTGAAGTGTCAAGGGCAGATCCAAGAGGTGATGCTTGTGGTTGCCCCAAGTGGAGTGCAAATAGGTGGGGCTTGTTAGAACCCCACATGGGGTTGGGGGGGGTGACAGCAGGGAACAGAGCTGCAGTTCCCACGCAGAGCTGTGAAATGAAGTCAGCTCGTTCCAGAGGCCGGAATCCGCCCAGCTTGCACACAGCAGACAGGATGTTCCCAAGAACGCTCAGCGGGTGAGAAGGGAGTTCTTCTCCCAGGCGGGAATGAGGGGGAAGGGAGAGAGAAGCAGGGGTGCCATGAAAAGAGAGGTGAGAGGAGGCTGGGACTCAGTTCATAAAAGGAAGAGAATCCACAAAGGTCTCTTCTATGCTTGAGAAGTCACCACTGGGGAGAGACTCAGGAAAGACCTCCTGCCTTAGAGGCGGATATGGGTAGAGACCCTACTAGGGGATGGGCCCAGGGAGGGAGAGAAAACAGCAGAGGCCCCGATAAGCAGCCCCAGGAGCCCTCCCACCGTCAGCGTGATGCTTTGTCCCCTTCAGTGGTACTCCCTCTGTACCCAAGGCCCCCAGCCCCTCACTGGGCCCCCGAGTCCCTGCTGGCTTGGCAAGGTCAGGGCTATGGGGTAGGCAAGCAGTCCAGGAGTGTGCAGAGTGGCTGTGAACGGTGAACAATGCCGCCGGCAACATGCTCAACTCTGAGGGGAGGCACTGTGGCTCAGCAGCCTTCCAGAGCCCTCCTTCTCCCCACCCGCACCCCTAGGCCTGACACAAGTGGGTGGTGGTGAGCCCCATCCTGGGAGCTGCACATGTGGCTTCTTAACCCAAACGGGGCTTCAGGCCCCCAGGGAACACTGCACCTCGTTGCAGGTGCAACGTGGCCCCATTGAGACAGGCTCCATGGATCCTCAGGATGTGAAAACCCAGGAAAGGGTGCAGTCCCTCAGTCTCAGGGGCACTGGAAACAGACAAAACCCTCCTGGAGTCCTTCTTTCGGTTCAGGCTCAGGGTGGCCATGCGGGCCCGGGGCCTGGGGTTGGGGTCACTTCCCTTTACCTGGGCTGGGCATGGCAGGGTCTATCATGTTTCTTACCAGAACCCACAGTGTATGTTCTCAGCCCCCCATGAACAGAGAATCAGGAAGTAGTTGACACAGAGAGCTAGCAAAACTTCTTCAAGATCTATGCTTTTCGTGTGGGCTTTGTCATGTAACCTCAGAGGCAGAATCTCTCCCTTCTCTCCACTTCTCTCAGATCAGAGACAATCTCATCCTATATATGGTCTTTGGGGTCGGGATCATGTCAACAGTTTGTGGGAGACATACTAGAGAGAATGTTCCCAGCAGTCAAGGTGCTGTGACTGTCCCGTTGCTCAGGCCAGGGCTGCTCCGGGGGACATTTCCAGGCTTCCATCAACTCGGACACATGGGACGCTTGACTTATCTCGACTGTGGGGACTCCATCAAGATAATAATACCTCCCCTGACCCCGCAACAAGACCATTAAAGAGGGAGCGGAGGTGTGCGCGGAATCCAGATGTTTCCAAAACAGACCCAAGCCAGAAGGCTTGGAAATGCTGCAAAGTGACAGGGCCCTGAAGCCCAGCTCACGGACAGAAAAAAATCTAAGCAACAAAACAGAACACGAACTCCTTCTTTCCTGCACCTCCCACCACCCATCATCATGGTATCGGGTGGGGCACCGGGCAAGCAAGAGCCTGTGACAGCAAACCCAGGCACAACCCAAAAATCTCTGCGTAAAAAAATATTCCAACTCCAACAATTCCGAGCACCTTTCCATTTAAAACTACACTTCATGGGGGGGCGCCTGCATGCCTCAGTCAGTTAAGCATCTGACATCGCCTCAGGTCACGGTCTCACAGTTCGTGGGTTCGAGCCCCTGCATCGGGCTCTGTGCTGACAGCTCAGAGCCTGGAGCCTGCTTCAGATTCTGTGTCTCCCTCTCCCTCTGTTCCTCCCCTGCTTGCACTCTGTCCCTCTCCATCTCTCGAAAATAAATAAACATTAAATTTTTTTTTTAAAAAACCCTACACTTCACGGGATTCAAAGCACAGGTGGAGGTTTGCTGCAGGGAGGCTGGGTGTGAGCAGTCTTTTCCCCCACCTGGGCTGGGGGACAGCAGCCTGCGCGCTGCGTGCCTCAGGGTCCCTACACACGGGGCCAGTGAGCAGACCTGGGGGGTCTTGGTGCCCAGAGTCACTTGTACAGAGACATGCACATGTGTTGCCCGGCTGTCACCCACCCACCACCATGTCACCTCACCAAACCTGCAGGTGCCTTTACATTTGCCCGTTTGGGAGTGGTTACTAGTGGGGCCGCCTAAAGGTGGGTGGGAGGAAAAAGCAACCAGTTGCCCCGCTAACAGCCCGGTGGAGCAGCAAACTAGCATTCCCTGAATGTCCTGTGGAGGCTTCCGACTGCGAGGACGTCACAGGATGAGGGGGGCGGTGTTGTGGAATGAATTAACATAATGACTCAAAACTGCACTAATGTTTCACAGCTTTTTTTTATTAGCAATACCAAGATAAGTTATTGAAGCATTTTTAGTATTGTTTTACATTCCATTCATAAATGACCTAACTTGTAACTCAGCATACAGCACACTTAAAGATATAGTTTGACACTTATTCAGAAAGCTACAATTATTATAACTTACATGCCTTCATTACCAGGAACACCTTAATATAATCTTCTAATTACTTCAACAATACTCTAGTCCAAAGCACACGATAACCCAGCACAAGTTTTACACATTTTGCTTCAATCACCATTTTTGAAGTTGTGGATGCCAAGGTGCCTGTTCCCTGGGATTTTACTGTCATCTGTTCCCGGTTAATAGGACGACCTGACACAATATTAAACTAGCAATAGCACTGCTTAAATACTATGGAGAAAGATAATTACTGCACTTTTCTGTAGTCTTCTAAAGTGTTACAAAATACAGGACAATCAGACACAAGCAGTAATGCCAACAAGACCCTCAGGACCCACCCCTAGAAGCTTGGCGAGCTGGCGTAGCAGACCCCCGCCCCCCACCAGTCAGATTTTTCACAGATGAAGGGACCTCCAATCTACCAGCGTTTGTCACTCAGGATTCATGACTTGGAGGGAATTTTCTCTCGTTCAAGTTACTAAGCCTTCGCGATCCATGACTAATAGTGGAACATATGGGGCAGTATTTTTAACCTCCCTGATTCTCTGCTATATATACTGTAGTGGGGTTGGTGTGCCGTGTGTATACACATACCTGTGCCAATAGTAATTATTTATTCAACACACATATGTGTATACATTCTTCTCTTGACTTTACACGATTAACAAGCTGCAGATAGCCACCGAGGAGCACGAACAGACAAGGGCAAGTCCAGCTAGACCGACTAGAACAGGGGTGTCACTTACCTGCAAGAAAATGTGCAGATTCATTAAACAATCCAGAAACCACGTAGGCTAGAGGCATTCAAAAGCAAGGACAGGGCCACACTCCCTAATTGTTTAATGGAGTAACGACAATAAAGCAATATTTATAAAATTTGGTCCTTCCATCTCTGGCTAAAGCAAGAATAGTCTACGTGATTAGAGCAGGTTGGCAATTAGGCGTAGAGGTGCTGTTGATCAGCGCTAAGTAATAGGAGATAATTACTACTTATTTGAAACCTGGGCTCTGCACACAACATCTGAATATAAAAAAGAAAAGAACCTGATTCCTCCAGCAGCTAAGATGTGGCCTGTATCTACGTGGCTGTCAGTGTCAACCATGACTCCGAGTCAGCAGTGGAAGAAAGGAGAAGCCAAAGCATTAGCTCAGGACATCTGCACTCAGCGCAGGACAGCGAGGGGGCCATGCTGCTGCTCTATCACATGGCAGTGGCCGGCCAGCGAGCTCGGAGAGTTGGTACATCCCCAGGGATGTGGGTGTCTGTTCTGACAACACTCTCTTCTTTCAGCTTTCTCTTCCTCCCTCCCAGTCTTAAGTCATTACTGGGGAGAAAAAATGTGTACACGTGTGTCTGTGTCTGTGTATGTATATATTTTTTTGAACCAAAGACCTTCGTTGCTGTCTTCTCTCACCCTAGGCTGAGTCCTGGGCAGTAGGTATCGAGAAATCCAAAAGGAATATGCACATAGAAACCAAAATGAAAGCTACCAGACTTTTCTCCTGCTTCGGAGGCACTGTTGATTCAGACAGTAGCTTTTGGAGCCAAAAATATGCAGCAAAAGGAAAGGAACATAAACAAGGCTAAATGTCACCAGTGTTTGCTGACTTACAGACACCATCCATTTGTTTGTTCTGAAATGACGAGTGGACCATTTGGCAAATACAATGGTATTCACACAACAGTTCTGTCATCCTGCAGTGCAAACGACATCATGTCAGTGGCATTCCCATTTAATCTAAAAGGAGGGAAGGGGAGGAGGAGGAGGAGAATGCCCAGAGAGTTTGGAAAGGCTACCTTCCAAAGAGGTTGCCTCTTCACCAAGACAGTGCACACCATGAGGCTTTGGACGAGGGTAAGAGGAGAGCGCATCCCTGGGTGCCAATTTCTGCAGGGGATCCCAGATGATAGCACCTGCCCTGTGTCCCACCAGAGTCAAAGGGACAGGTTCTGTGGCTGGTTTTGAGGCAGCCAGCAGGAGCAGAGAGGGCAGGATGGAGTACTGCTCTGCATTAACTTAAGAAGGATGCGCCCTTGGACTTCAGCATAGGCCAAATGGTCCCCTCTACTGGAGTCTAACATCAGACCCTGGACACACGCTGTTACTGGGAGCAGGCTGGACTCTGGAAGTCAACGGCCAATCTGTAAATGATAAAATCTGGCAGAGAAAGCGAGTGCAAAGTTGTGCTCTATCGACAGCTCTGCAAGTCAATCCCTTTTAGAATCAGCTCATAAAGAAGAGAAGAAGGAGGAATGATTGCTCATCTGACTCAAAATAAAGCATGTCAGCTCCAGAGACAACAAGGCCCTACAGGGGAGGGGCCCAGGGTCTTCTAGGCTAATGGCCCTCCTTGGTATTGGCTGAACGTGGGCTCCTATACACTTGGTGGATCTAGATTTTGTGATTCTCTTCTTGTGCCACTTTCCTAAGTTTACCTCCTTTCTTCATTAGAACCTGCTGGCTGCTAGGCCACCCCTTCAATCTTAGAATCATCCATAAGACCAAAAACATACCAAATGCTCTGGGCTGTGCACCTGTTGCCTATGGTTGGGCATCTATACACACTCAGGTGTACACACACATGCACACACACACGGGGAGCTCTCACAGTGTTTCCACACACTCCAACCAACCCCCCTTGGAAATCTCTAACTGACCACAGACTTTAGCCATTTTTTGGTCAAACACTGAGGAGGAGGGACTTCCTCCCTACGCTAAGCACTTGCCTTCTCGCAGGAAGGAGGAGAATTGGTTAGAAATCGAAATGGTGGGGGCACCTGGGTGGTTCAGTCAGTTAAGGATCTGACTTCAGCTCAGGTCATGATCTCAGGGTCCGGGAGTTCAAGCCCCACATCAGGTTCTGTGCTGACAGCTCAGAGCCTGGACCCTTCTTCAGATTCTGTGTCTCCCTCTCTCTTTGCCCCTCCCCCATTCACAATCTGTCTCTCTCAAATAAAAAATATTAAAAAAAATAAATTGAAATGGTGGGGCCACTGTGACAAATATCACATTCACCAGCAGAATCTCCTTGCTATCCGTGACCTGTCATGGCAGACGTGAGGAAGCAAAACATGTCTCTATAAGCCTTGATGGAAAGTGAGATTTGTACTTGTTTTGTGCCAAAGGGAGACAGCTACCAACATTCCATCATGACAGCCCCAAATGGACATTTCCTTCCACTAGAAAACACCAACTCAACTGAGAACCAGTTATCCAAGCTCTTCTACCTCTATTGTCTGGTTTTGTCTTTCTACTTCAGTCCATCAGTGAGGGAACTGAGGCCTCCACAGAGCAACCTCCCTTCAGAGTCTAGCTCCTGCCCCTCTACCTGCACTGGCCATGTCCGGGGAGACTTTGGAACTGCCATAAGCCATGAAGGGGTCTTCTCCTGCAAGTCTTCAGTGCATTGGCAGAGAGGTGGCCTTCTGGGAACAAGTGCACCAGGCCATCTGGGTCTACAAACCCTCTCTCTTGGGAAAGTCTCTAGTGTCTCTGGCTTTGTCTCCAGTGGCAATAAAAGAGCCCTGTAGCTGCTAACCTGGGCCTTCTCTGCATCATCTCATTGGCCTGCGGAGCAACAGCAGCCAGGCTCCTGCATATCTTCTCTAGGGACTACACAGCAGCACCTCCTTCCTTATGCTAGAGCAGAGGTCAGCCTCATCCAGCTCATCGCCTGCTTTAGTAAATAAAGTTTTATTGGAACACAGCCACACCCAGTTGTTTAATGATCATTTATGGCTCCTCGGGCACTGCAGGGCAGGGTCGAGTGGCCATGATCCTGCCTAAGACCACACTGCCTGCCATCCTAATGTATTTTCTCCCAGGTCCTTTAAGAAAGTAGTAGCCAACTCCTGCTTTAGACGGTGTAGCTGGTAAGTAGTGAGTATTTTCAAACTGCCTACACTGGAAATCAGCAAGGTTTTTGGAGGACAGAAGTCCCATTTTAACAGCGTTGAGCTCAGATGTCCTGGTTCATTTTATCACACAGCTTAGCCTATGAAGAGGTTTCAGTGGATCCTGTGTTCTTTTTTAAGGAGTGGTCCCAATTCTTTCACTACTGTGAAAGCCCAAGGAACCCTTGGTCTCACAGGCATAATTTGGGTTAGGAAATCGAGTTTCCCTATAACCTGAGATTGACAAATTAGGACTACTGGGGCCTTTGTTGCTAATGACCTTGTAATCCCAATAGCTTCTCCTGGGGGCTGACAGGTGCCTTAGTCTGGAAGACACTGTGCAAGGCCCATGATGGACACACCGCTGAAGTCTCCCCGCTCAGCCTGGCTTCCCTGCGTAGTGGTAACCCCAGAGCTTCAGGGGCCAAAGAGGTCATCCTCTTCGCATTGCCTTTCCCTTTAATGTTGCCCATCAATCTTGCCCTTGGGCTCACCAAAGACACTGAGCAAGCTCTGCTTCCAGGCTTCAATACGTGATGGCCCCCAGCCATCTGTCTCAAGTTTGAAAGGCAAAGAGTAAGGGCAATCTGTGGGTTGCTTTCCAAATCCACAACCTGGAGTGAACTGTGCTCTGTAACCCCACCATGCAGCCGGCCCTGCAGGTGCCGTGCAGACTGGCCTGTGTGCCGTCTGGGCCACACAGAAGCCCGTGCCGTCCACGCTGTCCGACCTCCATGCTGCTGGCTGACCCAGCAGTTCATCCAGGTTTTTCAGACTGGACAAAGAGATGGTCCACCTTGTCCTATCAGTGGATGTGACTACTGCTCTGGTCTGCCCTTACTCCCCAATTAGATACTCCTGTGGCCCCTGTCCCATTACAGAACCAAGGTCAAATCCATTCCAACAAACTCCAGGGTACATCCAGTTTCTCTTATGACACTGAATGACCCTGTACGTCATGTTTCTTCAGCAGAATAAAGAAATGTGGGCTATGCCTGGAGTCTGAAAGACACCTTAAGAAATGGAAGCTATAACTGGAGCGTGATTTCACCTAATAAAATCAGGCCCATAGTGGGATCTGACCTACTGTAGAAGCAACAGTATACGTCCTCCAGCTTAATCCAAGATGGCTCCTTCTTGGGATCTTCTCTGACGGGTGAATGCTCTATTCTCTGTGGAAGGACCCTTTGGAAGTTCAGGCACAAGCTCTCAACATTGGCACGTGCCACAGGCGTCTCCTACCCAATGGGCTGGGTTGGCCCCTCTCCTCATCTCTCTCTTCTAAACCAGAGTCAGAAATACACTGGCCAGGCCTGGGAAGTGCTCGCTGGCCTGGAACCTAGGTCCGTGAAGCCAAGCAATGGAAGACCAGAGTTTTAGCAGTTAGAAAGCAGGCATGCAGGGCTAGGGAAGCACCTAGAAGGAAAGCCTGCAATAAGAGAGTCAGCCACAGACTTTAGGGTTAGATGCTACCTCCTCTAACTCACCAGCATGTGTCAGAGTTGCTGCTGAGCTCTGTGGGGAGTCTGTGTGATCTGAACAAGATTTTTACTGATGCTTCTTCAAACACTTTCACATCCCATGAGAATAGACACAGACGGACCTTAGCTCCTCCTACAAGCCTGTTTCTAGGGGCATCAAAGTGGGGATTCAAGTTTACAAGCTAGACAAATGTCAGACCCCAAACTCTCCAGAGATGAGGAATACCAGAGTAATTCTTGGGTTTGGCAAAGCCCAGCTTCTTGAGGAAACCAGATACCAAGCTGGTGGTTCCATTTGGAAATCCATATCCACTTTGAGTGAGGCAGAGAAGAGGGAATACACATCAGGAATATTTGATTCCTTATGCCAATATCATTTCCACTCTTGCAAAGTCAAGCCAATAAGGGTTTAAAGTTTTCAACCATCATGTGTGCTTATTGCAATGCTAGAAAGACAGTGAGCTGGACTGTGAGAGAAATGCCCCTAAATGCCCATTCTGTGCCCCATGAGGCTCCAGTTTTCCTCCCAGATATCTTACTGTTAGGAAGGATGAATATGCCTGCCTCCAGCCCTCAGGCCCTGGGACACATAGCAGCCAGTACGAAAATAAATCAAAATAAGAGGATTTTGATTATGGTGGTCCAATGATGGAGGCAGGGAATGAAGACAGGGCAGGGGCAGGCCCCCCCTTGGAAGAAAAGGGACAGTGCCTCTGGCCTGCCCCAAGCAAACACAAGGGCCAGGGAAGGGCCTTCCCGGCTGCTTCCAAGCTCAGGCGAGAGGATACGGATGACACTGAGGCCCAATCAAATGTAGAACCTGTGCTCTCTAAAAATAGGCAGTTGATGGCCAGAGTTCATTCTGGTCTCTTACAATGAGTGCAGGGTAGAGCAGTAAGGCCCCAGCCCCGACCTGGAGAGGCTACCAGGCTGCCTGGTTTCTGCCTGGCTGGCCTGAGGGTCTCTATTCCCCTTTCAAGAGAGGAGCCATAACTTAGACCCCAGGATCTGCTGTGCAATGGCTGAAAAGTTAACTGAGCCCAGTGTTTTGAATATACCCTGGAGCTATCAAGGGGGAGCTATCAAGGGAGAGCTGGGGGCTGCTATCTGGGAGGAGGCAAGGACAATGGCTCGCAAGACAGTGGGGACCCTGATGCTGCCTCCCCTCTACCCTCACTATGCAGAAGGACACCAGTGGGCGAGCTGCTCTGAGGCAGGCAGCCTTCGTTCCTTCAGCGTTGATAGGAAGATGGGAATATTAATCGGGGCAATATGAGCTCATTTCAAGAAGAATGAGCTTATGAACATGGCAGGTTGTGATCTTTTTCTGATGTATGGATTCCTGGCAGGAACTATGGTCCTACATAAGTGTTTAAAAAAGCTGAAAACAGACTTAAAGAAAAAAAAGACAAAACAACAATAAAAGAAGAAAAGTCACAGACTTAAAACAATGATGAAAATTTAAAAAAAAGACTTAAACATCATTCCCCCAGAAAAAAAGAAAAAAATTGGATTGACATAAAACCCTTTTCTCCTTCTTTTAAATATTGTTTTTAGCAGCTTCAAAAGTAATGAATTATATGTGGATAAAAATAGATCTGGGGGTACTGGTTAATGGGGCTTTGTGAATCATTCAGCGTAAGGAACTGTCAATATTTTTTGAACTGTCAGAAATCCATTTAGTGATTTTTGACGATTCAAAAAAATATTCCTGACTGCTTGATCCAGTTCTTAGTGAATTAGGGAAGGAGAGGGTAAAAGAAATATATCATTTTAAATAGTGAACCAAGTCCAGTTTCCTGAATTCTGCTCTGTGCTAAAAGGGAACATCGGAATTTGGAGGTTAAAAAATAACCCCTTCCATTATCCTTCCTTCCTCCCTCCCTCTCTCCCTCCTTTTCTTCCTTCTCTCCTTTCCTTTTTTCAACAGGTGCAGTGAAGTCACAGAAATCCATTCATAGATTAAATGTGGAAAGGTACCGTGATCATTTGTCTCTGGCAAGGATACGACGGACTAGAAATAATACACCGAGCTCCTATTCAGAGAGAGGCTTTCAGATAAGAATATCTGGGCGCCAAGAAAATGCCTGATCCTCCCTGCCCACCCTGACATTCACTGGATCCAATTCTAGGCTTCAAATTTATTATTACATTTTTAAGATCTGGAATGACTTTGGGGGTAACCATATTCTTTAAGGAGGTAAAGAAGTGCCAATTTGCTAACAAGATCAGGCAGGCATAAGTCCAAGGCACACAGCATCATACAACACTGCTAACCAGGGATTGACAATGTACATTGCTTGTTAGAACATCAGACAGACAGGTGAAGATACAGACGGACAGAAGGCAATAGTGGAAGGCCCAAGTCACAATAACTGCCATTTGGAATGTCTAGAGAGGAGTCACAAACACTCCCAAACAATCTCCCTGGTTGGAGAGAGGATCACTTTATTTCTACATGGTGGTTAGTGTGATGGATACGACTTTTAGTAGCCTCTAAGTCAATATAAAGAAAAGTTTAAGAAAGCAGGTTTGGCTGAGCAAAGCGGTAAGGAGCTGTCTTCCGCCATCTTACGCAGAAGGTCAAAATACTGAAGGGTTTCCCCTTACCATGTCTTTTCGTCTGGGATTTCATTCTTAGAAATATGATCCCCCTCCAGTTACAGATTAAAAACAGTAGTAGTTCGCACAGGGAGACCCCACCCCCCTCTCTCCATGCCTTCCGGACGGGCATCTCCAATCACTGGGGTGCAAACCAGAACTCAAAAGCGTGAGTTCTAAACCTTCCAAATGAAACGGACGCTCGTGATTGTCTACACTGCATATACAGCATTGTCGGGGTGTTTTCATGGTTAGTTCAAACATGTGCTCAAGGAGGAGTCTACCTCATTTTTTAAAAATGCACAATTCAGCACTGATGTTTTGGGAAACGAACTGAAGGAAGAGGATTCTAAAACTTACCACACAAGTCTGGCCTCTTGATACATCCAGAATTTGCTGTGCTACTTGCCAGGCCGTTAAAGGCTGCTAAGCCATCAGAACTGTAGGCCCTGAGGACCGACAGCATGTTCATCGGCTTCTCCAGGCCCGGGGGCCCCCGCTCTGGCTTGGGCAGGCCCGCCGAGGGGTCCTGGGCTGGAAGAAGGCCCGAGCTGTGCCACTGCTTCTCAGGTGCCTGGGGCAATGGTGACACGAGTCCCTGGACAGGCTGAGGGGTGCCTGTTGGTGGCAGGCCGTCCCCGCCGTCGCCGGCGCTGTCCTTGCTCAGGGCGGGTTGTGGCTTGCTCATCATCTCTGGCTCTGTCTCGATATCCTCGTCGTCGTTGTTTTCTCCCTTGGAGGAGTCCATGTCCTCCGAGGAGGCAATGTCGGAGAGGTCGTCGGTCGGATTCTTGTTTGTGGTTTCAGGGATCAGGATCGGGGCATCATCTTCTGAGTGGGCCTTCCCATCCGGCTCCTTGTTGGCGCATGAACTGGAAGCCCCCGAGCCGACCATGGCCGGGTAGACGCCAAACTGCTTGTAGAAGTCTGACGGGAAGTTACAAAACGCGGGGTCCACCAGGCTGGGCCATGTGCCGCTCTTCTGTTCGCCCAGAGTCTCCTTGATCGGCCCTGGGGCCATCTTCTCAGAAGCAGACTCTAGAGGCCCAATCACGTTGGGAAGCGCCATCTCTTTGTTTGATTGTACTGAGGGTAGCAGGGCCACCTTACTGGCCTCCCGGCCTTGGTCTTTGCAATTGAGGGTCACCCCGACGGCGTTATCTTTGCGTTTCCCTTTGCCCAGGTGGTTGGCCTGCAGATGAAGAGCCATCAGCTCCATGGACGAGGTCGTAAAAGCACAGAACAGGCAGCCGTGCCAGGCGATACTGTCTTGCACGGTCACAGATGAGCCTGGGAGCGAGGCGGCGTCCGGCCGCACCGACAAGTCTAGAGGCTCATACTGAGATTTCTCCGACTTCCTCGGGACCGCCTTCCCACCGGCCTTGTCCTCGCCACTGTCTGGCCCGTGCACTTTCATGGACGGGGGGTCAGACAGGGCTTTGTCCTTCATGTCCTTCTCCTTCTTCAAGGAGCTGAGGACAAAGCTGTCCATGAAAGCTTGCAAGGACCCGTGGAAATTCACACCATTGTTCACGATACTTTGATAAGCTCTTCCGATTTCAGAGAAGTGGGTGCTTTTGGAAGGAAGGTCGGCACCTTTCAGGGCATCTGAAGGGGCCTCGGAAGTCATGCTGGCGGCCTGCCCCGAGTGATCCACGGACGAGAGCGCTCCCGCAGTCCACTGCTGAGAGGCAGGGCCACCTCTGAAGTCGATTCCGGGGAGACCCTTAAAGGCCCCCCTCAGGATGTCTGGCCTGATAAACAAAGCAGCTTTGTTGGGCAGCTCGTCTCTGTGGTCTTGGTTTGGGGGCTGTCCAGACAGTGGCCCGGCTCCGTTCTGCCGCTCCCGGTGGTGCCGTTCTAAGTGGTATTTTAAGGATGCTGACTGGGTGCCGGCGTAATCACAGTGGGGGCATTTGTAGGGCTTCTCACCTGCAAGGTTTCGGTAGAAGAAGAAAGAGAAAAAAAAGTGTTTATCTCATTTTGGTGTGCTGAACAAGGCTAGAAGGATCAACATTTGTTCTTGGAAACAAAGCAGCTCAAACTAATAATTAGTTAGAGAGCAACTGTTTTTTAATAGAAGAATAATTCGTACTCTTAAGCTTTTTTAATGATTTTGTACCATTTGGGACTATTCAGGAATGACATACTATCTACACACAATTAGCTATCTTTTTCTTTATCTAACATGTGAAAACGGCTGTAGATTTAAAAGCTATGATTATGAAAATTAAGCATAATAATTTCAACCACACTGATCATTAAAAGTAGAAGTTTAAAAAGACGAAGTATGTAACAAATGGGTGGTTGCAATATTTTGTGTATACAATAGCTCTAAAATTTGTTTAAATTATACACATGGAAACCATTTTTAAACCTAAAAATTTTATGGCAGTGTTACGCAAGACCGAAATGAATGATTTAAGTCTTGCTCTGCAGTAAATCATGGATATAATTAGCAAATGGCATACTGCACAAGTAATTTATCATTATTTGGAGGGCACCATTCCAGACGAGCTCAGATATCTGCAGACCTACTGCATTGTTTCTAAATAAAGAACTATAAATACCGATTCTATAAAATATTAATACCATTACAGTGCATTATGATTGCAGCATGTAAAGACATATAGTTAAGATAAAAAGCAGTCAATAAAACTTAAAAGAAAATGAGTAATAAAAAAGGTACAAAATATATTTAGTTTCTGTATTTGAAATTAACATTATCTACTGGTCTTCGTAGCGCCTTAAATTTGTACTAATGGCAAACGTAATGCTCCGGTAGTAAAATGTGTAATTTACCTTTAATAAGCGCTTTCTAGAGAATAAAAATAGCTTTAAAGAGTGTTTTAAAACATATAAGATCATTTTCATGAATTAAATATTTATTTAAATTCAACACCCAACTTCTTTGTTCTTTCCACCACGGAAAAAGATACCATGACATGGAACTTGGACCTGCCTGCATTGTGGGATAGAGGAAGGGAGGAGAATAAACAGATGTGGATTTAAATATATTCCAAGAATTTGTTAGCAATCCAGGGTCTCTTCTAGGCTTTGGAATCAAAAAGCTCTCTGGAAGCAAGGGGATTGTGGCACTCTGCTAGCTTATTCACAATAGCACCCTGTCAATATCCACAATTATTTCTCCCAGGAAATTCGGTGGCCCCCACCCATTCCTCTATTCGATTGTAAGCCAGACTGATAGAAAAAGCAATGGCAAATCACTGGTGAGTGGTGTATCCCGAACACATTTTGCTGTGTCTTTCTCAACTGATGCTCTGACTCCCAATCTCTAGGCATCGGGCACTTGGAGGTAACAACATCTGAGAGGTGGGGGGGATTCCTTGATACTGGAAACAAGAGGCCCACCAGGGGATTCAGCGTCATCTCCAGATTTCATGCTGGAACCTTGGAGAAACTATGCCTGCCTTTTCAACATGGTGGCTATGTGCTCCCCATTCACCCGTGAAGATGCTGAAGGTCTCCCCTGGACACGTCAGAGACGGGAAAGGGGCCCAATTGGGAATGTATGTCTCTAAATTGGAAAGTCCCAATGTAGACTGGGACTTTGGTCTCTGGCTAGGCCAATGCCATGGATCTAGCAGGAAGACTCTATCCCCTTTAAGCTAAAGGCATAAATGGCCTCGGGCACCATTTTCTCACTTCCTGGAGTCAAATTCACTCCAGCCATGCTATTTGGATGTCTCATCAGAGGTCAGGGACAGGTGCTATGGACAGGCACTTCTGGGCTGACGTAGCAGTCCGGCGGCCAGTTGGAGCAGAAGCAGGGCCTGGAGCTGAGGAGATAGTTAGTAGCCGGACTTGTGACAGGAGACTCTAACTAGGAACTCAATTTCCTGGCTCCCTACTTTATCAGAAACCTAGGAGAGGGCCCTGCAGTGAGAGCTGGCAGAGGTGAGGCCTGTAGGTACTGGGTGAAACTCAGGATGCATTTCAGAAATGCACCTGGAAATGATTAAGTGCATCTGGCAAAGGGTTCGTAGAGAACGCATGGGAGTTCATTGGCAGGCGCTACGGAGGGAAAATGTGGGCTTCTGCCTCCAGGCCTCAGTGGGGTGAGGGGCTGTGTTACTAGGTGGGGACTGCAGGGATGCATAAGGATGTGTGTGTCTATTTCCAAAGGACACACATTTGAAATGCACACTAAAGCAGTGGTTCTCAAACTCATTAGAAGCACCAGGGGATTTGTAGACACTAGTTCTGGAACATAACACATAGCAGTTCTGATTCTCTAGGTCTGGGGTGGGGGCCAGAGGGCAGAATGTTCAACAAGTGTCCCTGGGGATTCAGATGCACCGTCAACATTACACTTGGGAAAAAAACCAAGGTGAAAGACACTGCTTGAAGCTTTTAAAAAATGCTGATACCTGGTCCCACCTCCACTTCCGGAAATTCTGAGTTCATTTCCAGAATGAAGACAGGGACTCAGCTCCCTCAAAGGCCCCCATGTGGGTCTCTGTGGAGCCTGGGTGGAGAAGCACCCTTGTAGGCAGACACGGTGCGATGGCTGAGCAGCGATGGTAGTCTGCTGGAGACCCTAGGAAGTGTCCAGAGAGTCTGCAGTGGGGACGAGAGGCCCCATGCTGGTCCACACTCCCCGGGACACAGGATTCCCATCTTGGGGACTTGGCTTCCTCAGCCTGTCACGTGCGAAGTCGCCATTGCTAGTGCTCACTAAGGCTCACATCAGCCCTAAGGCCTATGGCAAGAGTGAAACCAAGTCCCCCGAATGGGGCCAGGGACACATGTACAAACGTGTGCACCACACACCCAGAAACATGCAGGTCATTTTTGCGCGATGTTTAGATGGAATGAATGAGCACTTTTCACCTCCCAAGTAGGGAGGGCAACTGAATGAAGAACCAGAGATAAGGCCCCAGCTACCCCTGCTTTCAGGGGACCCAGATCACACGGCAACTAGAGCAAGTGGAGTTCATGCACATATACACCACATATACCACCACATTCACACACACATAACCCATCACACACTCACACAACAGTCATACACCACACACACACACTACAACCATCGCACACAACGTTCATACGCATACATTTACACATACACATCATAGTCATACACCACACACATCACAACCCATTACACACTCACACAACAGTCATACACCACACACACACACTACAACCATCGCACACAACGTTCATACGCATACATTTACACATACACATCATAGTCATACACCACACACATCACAACCCATTACACACTCACACAACAGTCATACACCACACACACCACACACACATACACACATATACCACACACCCAGCACATACTCGGACAACACCCATATACACACCACACACACATATCATACAGTCATACACCACGCATGCATACTACACACATACCACACAATGCACACATACATATATCACACAATATCACACACACACACACACCACACACCCAGCACATACTCGGACAATACCCATATATACACCACACACACATATCACACAGTCATACACCATGCATGCACACTACACACACACCACACAATGCACACATACATATATCACACACACCACACACCCATCATACACTTATATGCCACATGTGCACGTTATACACACAACATACACACATACCACACATCACACATATACACATCATACACACACACTCCCACTACACACACACCCATCATATACCACGTTTACACTACACACACAACATACACACATATCACACATATACACACCACACACACCACACACACACACACACACACACACATACCACACACCCATCACCACTCATACACACACTACACATACCACACACACACACACACATACCACACAGTGCCGGAAACTCTTCCTCATTCAACCCACTGCTCTTCTGAAGTTCAGAATAGGCCTTGGCCTCCACTACTCCAGAAAACACAGGCCATCGCTGAGAAACATGAAGTGTTCACTCTTAGGATTGGGTTTCCAAGGGTCCAAGCCCTGCTGGATTAGGGGCCACCTAGTGAGTTTTCAAAGGTTACTCTGACTGCACATGATACACACAGTCTCTCGCCTTTCTTTGCCCCTGCGCACACTGACTAGATGGTTCTACATGCTTCCACTGCCTATCTGTTCTTCCTCACCCCACTTCTACAGATGGATGCTCCACAGCTAAGTTCCAGGGGATAAACCCACCCTTTTGGATTTGTGTTAAAAAAAAAAAGATCCCCGATTTTATTTTCTTTATAACCCTTAAATGACTTGCAGAACCACTACTGTCCTCTCTTTGCTGCCCTCTCTCACCTTCCGGGGCTTTGTCTCAGAGAGGGTACTGGAGCCCCTTCAGACCCCAGCTAGCCCCCACCTGGGTGCGCTCCTGGCCAAGCACACCCAGGCAGGGGGTCATCTGGGATGAGTGTCTCCTGGAAAGCCCCAGGCAGCCCAAGGGTCTCACTGTCCACTGGAAACATTCCAGCAGATACACGGACCTGCCTTTCCTCAAGGGTGCATTTCAGAGTGCTTGGGAGACAACCTCCCAACACTGGCCTAGACTAGACAGAGAGAAACCTGTCAGCACCTTTAGCAGGCTTTGAGGTGCGGGCAAGCTCTTCTCTTGTGTTTGGTGACTGGCGGACGCCAAATCTACCTATGCCAGGGCTGCTTCACAGTAAGGGTCTCCATATCTGGCTATGTGCTTTGACCCAAGCAAGCTGGGCTAAGCCTAACAGAGCCCCCGGCTTCTTCCCAGGAATGAATCACAGAGCCAGCCATCCCTCTCCCACCCAGCGTTCCCCATATGGCCCGTGACACAGGCAACCCCAGACCCTGCCTTCAGCTCTGTCTAGTTGAATGACTGGCCACTTAGGCCATAAATTGGCCCAAATCTACTGCGAGGATCACTCAGACCGCCCCAAGCCTTCAAGGGAGTCACAAGTCCTCCGGTTACTCTGGAGATATTTGGGGCGCTGTCTTTTCGTCTGCCTGTTGTTGGAGCCAGATGCTCATATGCCTTCAGAGCTAGGCAGATCATAGGAGTGTGTGAAATAGTGGGGGAGGGGGGGAAATGGCTTTCCTAGAGGGCAGCTACCACTGCTGACAAGCAGCAGGGGCCACAAAGACCGCCGACATGTTAAGAAAAGTCCCACATCCTGATTTCTACAACCAATATCCTGGTTTTTAAATAATGGCACCTGCTTTGAAACTTTTTCCAGCACTGAGAGGACCACAGTAGCCTACTCTGCAGATTGGGTCGCCAGTTTGAAACCTGCAACTGGGAAAAAGGTACCCAGTATGGAGCTAATCACTCACTGAAGAAAGCAGGTGAGGACACTGGTGGCTTTCCATGGGGGAAACCTTTCCCAATATTTTAAAGGAACAAAGTATGAGCACAGACAATACGCTTCTAGAAAAGACAGCTCTGCTAGAAAAGGCATGCTGAGATGAAAAAAAAAATCATCGGTTCATCATTCCAATAGACTAATGAATTACTGGAAACATCTTACATTAAAGCAGCTACCCACTGACACGTGGTACAAGATGTATATTCAACTTTGGGATAACACTGATAACTTCTTCCAGGCTCTGTACCATAAATTTTTAGAAATATATGACCAAGTGGTTTAATGAGTTCATTGTACCTATTTTTACATGAGCATGTCTTCCATCATTCTGAGCCTCCACTTTGCAGTTGGTGGGCCAAAGGAACCCTCACCACTCTGGGGAGTTGTTTTGGCACTATTCAGTGGAGCAAATACCCAACAGCACCTCTCCAAAAATAACAGGTGGCCTCACATTATTCTCTCTGGAAATCCCTTTACC
Source organism: Hyaena hyaena (assembly GCF_003009895.1). Classification (NCBI taxonomy): domain Eukaryota; kingdom Metazoa; phylum Chordata; class Mammalia; order Carnivora; family Hyaenidae; genus Hyaena; species Hyaena hyaena. Next base: position 3,504,327 of record NW_024080693.1, read on the forward strand.
GAACTTTGAAGAAGTGTCTCACACTCCTAACGTGTGTGTGTGTGTGTGTGCGTGCGCGTGTGCGCGCGCGCGCACACGAGCTAAACCTCCAAAAGTGTTTTAACTTTTAAGTTGAGTAACTGGATATTTCTCCATATTTGCATCCTCTATTTGATATTTATTTAGTCTTTCTACATGTCTTTACTTAGTTAATACCAGGAGAGATAAATATGGTGGTGCCTTTGCAGCGAAGCTGCAGTACATTAATATAAATTGTACACTAATTCCCCCAAAGCATATATATGTTGTAAACCTGAAGACTTTTCACACAGCTGCTTATTGCTAAACAGTGCCTTGTCCAGAAGGGGACAATCTGTGTCTCTAATTGCTGTCACTGAAGCCGAGATTCATTATGTGACTTTCCCATTAAAATGTGAGCATTAATTTGTATAATGAAATATCACCCACTGCAGTGTTCATTAGCCATGCCCTACTGTATACGGCACATTGTTAGCTACCTAGAAACTGTAGTTAATTTCACTAATGGATATTTCCCTACTTAGTGTTTGGTAGGAAATTTATACTGTAACATTACCTCTTAAACTTTTAAGGAAATTTAAATTCAATCAATTATTTTCAACAAAAGTTTGGGATGTCATTAAGGCAGGAACAGCAAGGTTGGCGGACAGTGGAGGCATAAAATGGGCTTTTAGTTCATCTTGGAAATACAAAAATGATAGAATTTTAATTCAAAACAAAAACTAAAAGAAAAGAAAGAATCATCTTTAGGCAAGTAGATCTTTTTTTTCTTCATTATTCAGGTGGCTGTCCCTCACTAAGGATGACAACACATGCTCTCCTTTTAGGGAAAAAAATGGGAAAAGCATCCATGTTAACCCATCTATTTTTGAAAATCTATTCAATATGCTTTTATAAATGTTAAAACAGCCTGCTCACCTTACTGAGAAGAGGAAACAGGGAAGCATCAAAGGTAAGGTATGTGTACATCAGGCGTTAGGCACCTGGGAAAGGCTCACTAAACTCTCATTTCCACCCACATCTATATACCAGTTGGTGCTTCCAAAGCTCTTTGAAGATGAAAGGCAGTTTCCAAAACGGCATGAGTAATTTATCATCTCCTGATGCAGCGAGTAATTCCACCCCACCTTCCTTCCATACCTCCGTGTGCCCCAGTGGCCGCTTCCCTGCCTCACCACCTCCCTAACCGATTTGTGCTCGTGGGGAAACTGAGGCACACGGGGTCAAGGAGGCATGGCCTCAGGCCATTCTGAGTTAGGGGTAAAGGAGGAGCCAGAGTGTACAGTACTTCCCTTTTAAATCGCCGGGAGGCTGCGTCAACACACCTTGTGGGTACAAGTCACTTCCTTTCCTCCTGCTGGTTATGGTGTGGACACACACTGTCAAAGAAATGTTGCATTAATTCCCTAAAACAAGCCAAAATATCCACCCAGAAAAGTACAAATATCAACACAGTGCAGCGGTTAAGAGACAGATCTGGGTTTCACCCTGTAAGCAATGCTGAGCAACCCAGAATGGGTAACTCCACGTCTCTGAGGCTCTGTTTCCTCCTCCCTGCCGAGGGGCAGGGTGCAACCTGGTCCCTGGGGTGCTGGGACTGATAAGGAGTGAATCCAGGTGCAGGGCTTGGCACGGTGCCTGCACTGGCGAGTGTCCATGAAGTGGTGGCTACTGTTACTATTATTGTTGTTATTTACATTATTCCTCCTGGCTGCATTTTTCTGCCTCTAGCCAGTGGCTGCCATGCAGTGTGGACTTAGCCACAGTCAAGAGGCAAGAGAGTTTCTGACCCCGGCCCCCAGCTGGGCCCACACCCCTTGACTATGGTACTGCATGACAGAAGCAACTTCCACACTTCTCTGTGGTGCTATCGGGCCAGGGACACCTTGCCTGGGGACAAGCATGTGAGCAAGAGCCAAGGAGAACACCCCAACACCCCACTCAGCCAGCGTCCAGCTGCTGTGTTATGGAGGCACCCACTTGGCAGGGGTCAGCCCAGCTGGGCATGCCCCACAAGCCCACCCTGACCATAGCCCAGAGCCCTGGAAAACCACTTCCGGCTTCTCTGTGCAAACCCATGTTCATAAAGAGGTTCTCAACTCAGGGCTGGACCAGTGCACACAGCACATCAAAACCAGATTAATAAACCACTTGCATAATTTGAGAGGGGAAGAAACTAATGAGATTTATTTTTAATTAGTCCCTGAACTTTTGTGCCTCCAAGTTTTCATGAGTGAGGTTGCTTATTACATTTCTCTACAATGGTCATTCCTGAGATAACAGGAGCCTCCTGGGAACCCAGCACACAGGTAAGCCACCTGAGATGACTCAGCCTGGGGTTCCACAGCCAATAGATGGGGTGTCACATCCACCTGGGGCTTGTGGGGGGGGGACATGCACCCCTCCAGCCTTTCAGAAACTGATCAGCACACAAAACAGACACACGGGGCCCTGGAAGGTATCCCCAAGATGGGGCTGGAGGAGGGGGCAGTGAGGGAAAGAAGGAAGTGCATTTTCAGGCAGCCCACAATGAAACGATTGGCCAGCCTCCGTCAGGGGCAACCTGGGGAATATCCCTGCCTCCTGTTGCACACACATTAGGACTAAATGTTTGCCATGCAACCCTGTGAAGGTTGATTTTCTACATCAGTTGGGCCACGTGGTACCCAGACGTTTGTTCAAATATTATTCTGGGTGTATTTGGGAAGGTGTGTGTAAGTGAGAGGAGCATTTGAATGGGTAGACTGAGGAAAGCAGATAGCACCCCACCCCCAAGCGTGGGTGCTCCCCCCAGTACACTGGAAGCCTGAACAGAACAAAAGGCTGAGGAGGGGAGAATTCACTCTCTCTGACTATTTTCCAGCTGGGATGTCCACCTTCACCTGCCTTTGGACTCGGACGTGGGTTGGGACTTAATGCCACTGACTCCCCTGGGTCTGCCCACTTGCCAAAATGCACATCTTGGGACATCCTTGCCTCCACAATTGAGTGAGCCAATTCCTTAGAACACATCTCCTTATATATATGTATATATATTTATTATCTATAATGTGTATTGCATATATGTAGGATATGGATATATATATATATATAATTTATATATAATTTCTCTGGAGAATCCTGATGCAATCTCCTTTCCTAGCCTGCACTGACTGGTTCTGAATTCAAATCACCACCATGTGCTCTAGAAGACAAATCACACACATTCAGTGACTGGGTCCTAATCAGCTCACGATCATGTCTGAAACATGAAAGCAATTCAGCCTCCCCTGGGTGGGCAGTAATCAGTGACTGCCTGGCAAGACCCAGAGTGGAGTGGCCTCGAGGATTTGAGGGTCCCTTGGGGCTCCCGGGGTCCTCCACATGCCTCCCTCTGTCCCGCATGGATCTGGCCGCAGCCCAGGGGGTAGCAGAGATGTTCTAGCTCATGCAGACTCTCCCCAGCCTCCAGGTGTTGAGAACAACGGCTCCTGCATCTACTCCGTGCCTCCCTAATAAACAGGTGTTGGTAGAAGGAGGGCAGTAATTGAGTTAATGTAGTGGAGTTAAAAAAGGAAAGTGGTTTTTATCAGCGGATGTTATATGATCAAGACAGCTCATGAAGATGGAGTAGGATAGAAAAATACAGAGAATGTGCCACCTCATATGCTGACCAATTAAAATATATTTATTACGCACTGGATTTTTACATGTGCTCATATGGGTCCATTATAGAAAAACTTCAAAAGATGGTATTTTGGAAAACATGGATTCCGTCATAGACTGCTGTCTGTCCTCTGGCCATGTCACAGACAGAAACGGGGCAAGGCAGGGTGGGACAGCCCCACAACCCGGGGCCCCGTATTAACTCGTTTATTAACAAATCACTTGATTTTGATTTTTAATTACTCATGTAATCTACACTTAAACATTGTCATAATGGATGTTTATTTTGGTGATTTGGAACGTGTCACACTTTCTGTTCTATTCAAATGCACGCGTCTAAGCATTTTCCAACTTCTTTGTTCTTTGATAAAAAGGAAATTGATCTTTATCTGGTAACCATTCTGCCTTTTAAACACTGCAAATGCCGTTTCCGAGGGGGGCTGGTGGTGTGATGTTTCCATGGCTTCTTTCATTTTGTCCCTTATTCTGGGAAGTTTCCTGAATGCCTCTGTCCATGGCCCTGTCTTGCTTCTCTCAGTGTCTCCAAAGACTAGTGGTCACAAACCTCAGAAATTTGTGAAGCAGAAGAAGCAGGGATTTGGGGGTCGGGGGAATAACCTTTCTCAAGCTTTAAAACTTCAAAAAGCAGCGTCTGTTTGCTTCCACCCACGTGGCCTGAATTCACCCGAAATGTTCTGTGGAGTATCTACTATTACTGCCTTTGGGCCAGCTGATGGGAGCTGGGCCCACAGGGTCGGCAGGGCTCCTGGCTGGGAGGCACTGCCTCTGTCTTTCCTTGCCCACACTCCCTGGCAGGGCACGCCTCACCTGTGGTGAGCCACCAACCACCTGGTAAGCTTGGCCCAGAGGCCTGTGTCTTCATCTAATAAAAGGGTGTCATCACAGGACATGCCTGGCCAGTTCTGCACACTCCTGCGGACACCCAACAGTGGATGCCCTGGTGGACTGTCTCCCACATTGTGGCAGTCTGTACCCCCTCCATATCCCTTCCAACTATCACCACAACCCAAGGGGCCTGGCTCCAACCCAGGGAAGAAAGTGGACATCGGCATGATCTGAGAAAGCCAGGTATCAAAGCTACCTCATCCTGAGCCTGATCACTGGGAAGACCTCGCTGAGAAGGGGACATGGGTGCCAAATCTGAAAATGAAGGAGTAAACCAATGCACCTATCTGGCAGAGATGTGCAAAGGCCCTGAGGCAGGAACTCAGGAACCCCTCTCTGAACTCCTGGGGAGAGAGGTCTTCTTCTATCTGAAACCAGTCTTCTATGTGCAACTCACAGCCTGCCTGCCATGCTGTGGCTTCCAGAGGGTTCACGAATGCAGGCTGCCTTTCTCAAAGGACCACAGGTTCCCTAGGGAAGGGTCCACAGTCCTTCACTGTGCTTGTCCCTTCCATGCCACTGGCATAGTCAGAGATTACAGGAAGAAGGTCACTCACTTACTCTCAAATTTGTTCTCACATTCAAGCTCTCAAATGAATCCATTGTGCCCCTGCTACATGTAAAGGGCTCTTGTAGGCCCTGGGGTTCTAGAAATGATAGCAATTAACAACATGGATAATATTGTCCCCCTCACATTCCACTTGGAGGGAGACAAGCAATGCAAAAGGGAATGAACAACTGAACTGAACAGGAATATTTCAGAAAGTGCTAAGTTTAGACAGGGAAGTCAGACTCAGTCTCTCCGAAGAGCTCATGTTGAAGCTAAGCCCTTAGTGACCACGGGGAGGAAGGGCACTTGGGGGGGAAGGCACAGTGGGTACAAAGGCCCTGCGGCAGGGACTGGCACTCTGCACTGGGGAAACCGGAAGAGGCCCGTGGAGTAGGAGAGAGATTAGGAGGACCTGGAAGAATCAACCCTACAGGGCCTGGGGGTGTGCTTTGTTTTAGAAGATCCTTCTTTGCCCTGGGTTGACTCTACGAAAGACTTGCTCTGGGACAGGGAGGGACAGTGGTGGTGCTCAGCTGTGCCCCAGACCATGAATAAAGATGGCAGCCCACAGCCCCTGGCCCCTGTTCTCAGGGCTCCTCTCCATGTCAGGGAGATTTGTGGGCACCAGGTGAGGTTCCAGGTGAAGGGCTCCTTGTCTTTAACCACATGCCGCACACAAGGCCCGTGTGCACTAAATATCCTGCACAACCCTGAGCTTTATTGATTCCTTGGGAAATAGACCACAATTATTTTTGAAAATAGATGGCATATTTGTCTATCCTCTGAAGCAGCTCATACTCCAATAGATAAAGTGTCAGGAGAAAAATCAAAGAAAATGGAGGTGTCCATATCTCAGATAGATTTTTTGTGTGTATTGGCAATGTGCAAACAACCAGCAGAAAAGCTAAAAAAAAAATACCATATATGACCAAGGGACAAGGCAGACAGACAAAAAAAGAGTCCTCATTTCAAGGGGCTAGGATGACAGGAAATAGGAGAAATGACCAGAGTGGTCCAGCAGCCACTTCCAGTGTTGGGTTGAGAGCACCTCATTTCCTCTTCTGACCAGACCCAGCCGAGAGCCACACATGCTCCATCGTGGGGAATGTGAGGGCTGACGCCATCAGTCCCGTCCCAGTGTGGGCATCTAACCCCAGCTGGGCCAAAAGCCCATCCCCCTGCATGCGGTAAGGGAGCTGCTACGCTCAGCTCCTTTCACACTCAGAGCTGAGCTGGGATCCAGTCATTCGCACCCAAGGGCCCCTGGTCCACGAAAGGGGGAGAGAGGCCCCGCCTCATTACAGATAGCGGCCAAATGTCCTGGCCTCCCATAAGGCATCATCCCCCCAGACCTGGACCGCAAGAGATCGGCGCCTACAGGCCTGTGTGTCATCTGGGAGGCTGGTTGTGGAGAAGCAAGCCAGGACGCCAGGGTCCCCTGGGACCCGTGGAGAGTGCGGTGGGCCGGTGATGACACCGTGGTGGCCCCGCTGGATGCCGCGCACCCTGCCGCACCCACACCCCTCACCTGTGTGTATCCGCAGGTGGACCTTTAGGTGATGGGATGTCCGGAAGGTTTTCCCACAGTACGGGCAGTCCTTCATGGCCGAGCCCAGGCTCCTGTCGCGAAGCAGTGCGGGCTGCTGGACGCCGGCGGCCCTCCCAGCCTCCTCGCCGAGGTCTGCAGTGGGGGAGAAACGTTCTCACATCACTTCCGCACGTCAGAAGCTGTTCGCACCCAAACTGCTAACACCGCACAAAGTGAAACATGTCAATACTACACCTGTCTATTTCATTCTTTCAATCTGACAGAATGCTGACAATTCATGTATTTTCTTGTTATTCTCTTAAATTATTTCATCTTTCCTATCATCATTTTAAGCAGCATATGGTACCTTTATATTGAACTGAATTAAACAAGAAAAGAAACAGCTGTGTCAGCAGCTGGTTTGATTTCTTCTCTCGCTTAGCTCCTATTAAATATTTTTTTTCAAAAGTTTAAAAAATGTTGGTGTTTGTTGAATCTGGTTAATTTGTAATATGGACTAGCCAGAGAGCCCACTATAGGATCGGCATCACATTTGCATTATATCTAGCAACAAACGAGAGGGGGAAAATGTGTCTCGGCCAAGTCCCTAAGACATGCAGACATACAGCTATTTTGGGACAGGAAAGAAAATTATCCAAAACTGATCATTTCTTCCTTGTTGAGTCTTGTATCCACCGCTGGCTGCTGTAATCTTATGAAAGGGAGAAGAAAAAGTATGAAAATGCAGTTCCACAATTAGCCCATGATAAACATATAGTGACATATTCAAAGTCATGTGCAGAAACTCAGCTGCTAAACTCCCATAAACTTTGAGCAGAGCAGTTAAATCTTTGTGCAGTGACTTGAGAACTTCCTCTGTAAAGTATCAATACAAATTTTCCTTCCCGTTGTTATTTGTTATGTAACCCACACCATTAGAAAATGGAATAAAATTTACATACGGCTGCCTTCTGCACAGAAATAATGGGACATAATAGTAAATAAAACTGTGAAAATATCTGGTGGTTGGAGGATATGTTATCGCAACACCCGAGGCCCTGCATCACACTGCCAAAGAGGCTACGTCAGGAGAGCAGGGCAGAATCTGGGAATCTGCAACTCCCAGGAAGGGAGGCAATGGAGCCCTCTCCTCTGGCCTCCCTGCAGAGCTGGAGGCTGAGCTCCTGGCACAGAATCCAAGCTCCTGGGGCCGGCGGGGTCCTCGCTGCAGCTCCCAGCCCACCCTCTAGTCACCATGGTAGACCCACTAGGAGAACAAGGGGAACTTCTGAGATAATACGCAGACCTGTGAGTTCTGCAGAGAGCAGAATAAACAAGATTTGTACCTTCCAAGCAATGGAAAATGCAAATTGCTTTTATTCTGCAACATCCGTTCCTGGTGTTCCCTGCTAACAGCCAAAAGGGACAGACTTATAGGCCATGCACAAGATGAAGGCAATCACATTTAGTTCTTATTTGGATGTTGGCTCCAAGCAACCGTGGAAACCTTTGGCTTCAAGCATCCTCTCTGCATTTGACTAATGCACAATGATATAGTCACCCTGGAAAAGTTCTTTGAAGGCTCACTTTTGATCGCATTCTCTCCAACTCTTCCAACCATCCTTGAAAGACCCATTCAAAGGGTTTATCTACCCAGCAGTTTTTTTTTTTTTTTCCTCATCATTTTCCACAGTAGAAGGGCCGGGTTCACCCACATCTAGAACTCAACCCACCTAGCACTAGCTTTCTGGTAATGCGGAAAGGTGGCTATTGAATTAGGGCAAACAGGCACAGGAGAGTATTATCATTTCAAGACAAACAAATGTGTCAGTACGTCACAGCGGGGTGTTCCACAGCCCACAGGTTGAGCCCACCAGGGGCCACTACCACCAGTTTGCTGATAGCCCATGAGAATAAAGACAAGATGTCAATTTCAAATCAACCACATACTATGTTTAAATAGCTGGGAAGCTATCTCCTACCCATTCTTCCCCTCCCCCCACCCCCTAATCCCAAACGTGTTGCATGTGTCCCCCAGCATTACTCAGCTTTCCTTTTGTGGGATCCTGAGGTCAGCTTAAAATCACAAAGAGCCTGATTAAAATTCTGCCAAATGCTCCATGCAACCAAGTTAAGATACCCTATTTAAGTTAGGGGGCTGATAGTTGACAGTTTGAGCTATAAGCAGAACTAAATGCCCTGGATGTTGGCTTTAGGTTGGAGGGAGTGGGCAGGTGCAGACTTGTGATGTTAAAATCCTGCAAAGCTCCGTGTTCCGTGATCTGCTCGTGAGCACCTTCCCCAGAACCTTCCACCAACATTTGTAAGCTGTGGGAGGTGGAGCTGTCCAGGAACAGGAGGGCTAGAACGTGGAGAACATATTTCTACTGTAGCTTTTGGGGAGTCCTTGCTCAGAGCACACGTAGATAAATACATGTGCCATTCTGGAAGGTTCTACAGAAGCTGAAGATGAGGGGTGCCTCACTATATGTCACTCTAAGTGATGCCCTGTATCTGTTTTCCTTTTATCTTTCTATCTTGGATATGTGTGGCCCAATAAAAAGAATAAATTTGTAAGATAAACAGCTTTCTTTGCAGATTTAAGAGTCTAATTTTCACTCTACACAGAAATGATTTTTTTTTTTTTTTGGAGGGCCAGAAGGCCTATGGCATTTACTCTCAGACTAATCCAAATAGAAAAACAAACTCTGAGCTATGATGAAGGGGCATTGTGGGTGGTCCCAGGAAGTGTCCGGAGAGGCGGAAAGCCAAGGACAGCCATGGCTGAGGAGGCCGGGCCACGCCGCACCCTCAAAGGGCCTATGTGTGAGTGGGCGCTGGAGCCTAAATGGGTGGCAGCGAGCACGGTGCACCAAATTCAGCCCAGCCACCCCGAGAGCCCAAGAGGCTCTCTCAGCGGAAAAGCGGGGGCTGCTCTCTGACTCCTTCTCTATCCAGAGTATCAAAGCACCGACAGCTGTCCTTCTACAAGACTCCCCAGGATGGAGTCCCGAGGCCTTGCCTGTGGCCCCACAGAGCTGCCCAGCGAAGCAACCTCCTGGCCTGCTTACAGACAGACCCGCCTTTCCAGCCTTTCCAGGAAACAGGAAAAAAAAAAAAAAAAAGAAGCACTGTAGAAGTTACATCTGTCATCCTTTCTTAGACCACTGGCAGACTGCTTCAGCTTTTTAAAAAAATGTCCTTTTCGTACAACCTGCAATATTTCTTTCCTTCTGCTCAGACACGCGTTCTAAGTGTTTGGGTAAACAGAAAGTGGACGTTGGCATGGAGGTCAGCCCCAGACCTGTCGTCTACTCCTCCTGGCTCATCCGTGAAAGAACGGCCAGTCAGTTCTGCCAGCCCAGAGACTGGGGTGTACCTGGGGCAGAGGCTGCGGTGTCCCGGGGGGCAGGGCATCTGGCCGCAGGCTGGGAGCCCTTCTCCTTACCTAACACACTGTCAGCCTGGGTGCGCTCTGGGTCTCACGTGATGGGATATGGCTGAGAAATAACTCATGGGACCCCTGTTTCTGTTCTTGATCCCTCTAAATAAGAGATCTGCTCTTCAGAAGTGGACGCCTTGTATGCATGCGACAAAGAATACTCCAGAGAGATGCAGGCTGTACATGCAACCCTTCTAGAGTTTTAGCTTAGACCAAGTGGATTGAGACAGGTATCAAAAACCCTGCAAGGTTTCTCCTGTTCCTACAAGCCAAGATCAGTTCCCTAAAAAAAGAAGAGATGGACCCAATTGCTGCGAGCTATGTTTCAAGTATATGTTATTTGGAGGTGAGGGGACACAAGACAGGACCTTCCTAATTTTGTCATCTCAAGGTCAGAAACCGTGCCTCCCACAGCTCCATTTGCGTGTTCCAATTTTCCAAGTGGACAGCAAGGTTGGCCTAGATCAAGGTGATATTAAAGTGCATTACCTTGTGCTAGCTTCGGCAGCACATATACTAAAGTGCATTCTGTTCCCCAGCAGTCACAGAGGGAGGGTGGGAAGGAAGGAGGACCCGGGCCATTACAAATGCCATGGGTCCTGTTAGCATCCTCCTCATCAACTGAACCACAGACTGGCAGTCCTGGATAGACCAACAACCAAATGCTTAGAAAAACACACAACTTTTCTGAAGTTAAAGCCTAAACATACATAAAATACTATCAGCAGCTGTCTGGGTCCATCCCTGAAGTGGGCTATCTTGCTGTACAGGAATATGATTTGAATTTACGGGGGCCTCATTACACATTTAACCTTACTGGTATATATGTCTGGAACATAAAAACGTAACGAGATAAATTTGTATCTTAAGGGTAGATTCCCCACAGGTTATCTTTAAACACTGGGCTTCCTTGGTACATATTGAAAATAAGCTTATTTGCCAAGAAGGCTGACTTGGGAGTCAGGAGAAGGAATCTTTTCCTTCTGCGTTCCTAATGCCTGGCCATCCTTAGGTAAATCCCTTCGCCCACCCCCTGCCCTGGTTCTATCTGGCCCAGAGGACTGAGCCTTCTGAGTGCTCTGCCCCAGCTCCCCGTAACCCTCAGCGCCAGAAGATCTCCAAGGGCCCTGTGGGCTGTCCTCGCCCACTACCTCTGTTTGGCCCTCCATCCACCCAGCCTGGCCTCAGCCTATGCCAAATAAGAAACCAGAGACGGGTCTTAGAGAGACAGGAGGAAAACACCATAAAAAGGATAGTAAGTGCCCCTCCTTTTCTCAGCTTCTTTTGCACTAAACTGAGATCAAGAGACAAGTCCCAGCCCATGGCTGGAGGCGATGCAGAGGAGAGACGTGTGCCACCACCTCCTTCCTCTCTGCCCCTGCCATGGTCTGAGCCTCATGTGAGGGGGAAATGGCTGAGAAATAACTCATGGGACCCCTGTTTCTGTTCTTGACCCCAGTAAATAAGAGATCTAGTCTTTAGAAGTGGACGCCTTGCACGGATGTAACAAGTAATATTCCAGAGGGACGCAGGCTGTACATGCATCCCTTCCAGAGTTTTAGCCTAGACCTTGCAAAGCAAAGGTTGAGGTGGCAGAATCACAAAACAGAAGATGATGGGTCACTGAGTCTCCAGGTCACCGGGAGCCCACCCACGCCAGACTGCATGAACGAGAACAAGTGTTGGTTCTGACGCCATGGTGATTTGGAGAGCCGCCATCGTCAGAGGCCACCAGGAACTGGCCAGGAAGAGGACACCTCTCCTGTGAACTGCTACAGGCTTAGTCCCAGTCTTCCAGAGAGTCCCACCGATCCATGGATGAGGCAGGGGACGAGAGCCAGAGAGGCCAACAAGATAGAGAGAGGCCAAAAAAGGAAAGCGAAGAGAGGTTTCCTGTCAAAGTGTGGATGTGTGCTCACCTTTCACTCCATCCTGCTGAGGCAGCCTCACCCCTCAAATGCCCAGAAGTATATTATGAAAAGATTTTCATTAAAAAAATTATAATGCTAATGATGATGACAATGGTGGTGGTGGTGGTGATGGTGGTGGGGCTAAGTCCAGTGCAGTGAATGGAGAGTTCTCCCAGCAGCCTCGTGGAGGTAAGGTCGCTGCTTGTACACCTGAGCACTTACTACTTTCTGACATGAAATGCCATGGCATTTTAATTTCTATGGAACTTCTTGTGTAACAGAAAATACATTTTCCCAGATGAATTGTGCAGTTAATTCTGAGTGTCTGCCTTGTGCAAAGAGCATCTCAAAAGCATGGCTCACACTTCATCAATGAAGAAAAAAACTGTTTGTGGAGTCAGGGGGGTGAGCAGGACACTGCAAAAGGGCATCTTTCCTAATTTTTTTGCCCGCATATGCCAGGGCTTTAAAATATTTTCAGGAAATAATTAACGCCATGGAGAAAGTCTGAAGGAAGACGTAGTTCCTCTTGAAAGCTTAACACTTTCCCTTATTTTGAAAACTTTAAAATTAACAGACCCAAATAAGACGATTATTGTGGTAGAGATTCCTGGGTCATTGAAGACTTCCTTTTATTTAAAAAGAAAAGATTTTAAATTAGTGGTATGCATAAAAATTATAGCATTACTGTAAGCAATTCTATTTAACTCCTAGGAGACAAAACTCATGTCTTGAGTCAGTATGAATCTGGTGTCTCTGCTTCATCAAAGTTCTCTGTTATGATGCCATATATAGTCAGGTTAAACAGTTAGGCATTAGTATGGATTGGCAAAAGTATTTGTTTAAATAGAGAGTTATTTTAGAAAAGGATGTCCGCTTGTGGAAGGTTACAGCTCGTTCCCCTTGGGTTCTTAGCACCGGGGCTGGGGCTGGGCTCACAGGCAAGCCCAGGGCTCATGAGCTGAAGCCTGTGCATAGAGGTGGAGAGGGGAAAGATGGAATGTTCTCTACTGTTTCCTTTTCTCACCTTCGACCCAAACTCAAAACGGCGCACAGCTCCATTTGCTTTCAGCGAGATAGGATTTCTGGAATTGGGGAAATAGGTCATTAAAAGGCTAAAATTTAGAGGAAAAAATATAAGATACTAGGATCTCAAATAGCCTCTCTAAAGCAACATTTTGATGAGTTAAGTGAAAATGAATCAGAAACACATGGATTAAATTTCCCTTAAAATACACAAGGGCTTCAAAATCAAGCACTGTGGGCCAAATGTGTTTCTGGTTTTACCAAGCCCAGAGCCCTTTCTTAATTGTCTGGTGGGGGAGTGTGCGGAGCCCCCACTGCTGGTGATTGGGCCACCCATGGGGTCTCTTCCCCTTGGCATTGTGTGATGCTGCTGTTGACAGCGTCCTCTGTAACTGCGTTGCCAGCTCTCCCGAGGCCCTTGGGGCCACCGCAGGCAAGTGCCTGTCGTCCCCAACCTGAGGACTGTGACCATGGATGCACAGGCAGCATGCGGACCTCACGGAATCGGCCTGGGACAAGACCTCTGGTGATGGGTCCCTCTGGGCTCCGCACACCCGTCTTCCCTCTGGCCCTGTCAGGAGTGGTGGGCTGAGCCCATCCCAGAGACGGTTAGGGTGAACCAGCAGCAGAGTGGGGTCATATATGAGGAGAACGAGGCAGGAGGGTGAGTCTGGAGAGGGTCAGCCCAGGGGGCCGCCACTGGGAAAAGCCCGGTTATATGCAGGATAAGGACACGCCACTGGCTCCACCGCTCTGTAGAATAACCCCCACCTCCTTCTCATGGCCTGCAACCCCCACTGCTGCTCTACCCTCATCGGACTCCTGAGTGTACTCCAGCCCCGCATCTGGTACCCAATTTAAAGTTTTGCTCCCGCCGCCCCTCTCCCCGGAATTCTCTTTTCCCAGAATTCACAAAGAGACTCACATTCAGGCTTTAGTCCAAAAGGCACCTCCTTGGAGAGGTGTCTCTGACCATGCTGTCTGAGGGCTGCACGCCTCCCGGCCCCCACTCTTTCTCTGGTCTGTTCCTTCACAGCACCTACCTATCTCCCTTTGCAGACTCCAACTGACCTATGTATTGTCCGCTTACCACCTGTCCCCTCCCCAGAATGCGAGCTCCACGCGAACACGGGCCATTTACTGCTGTTTGGTATTATGTCTCCAAACGCGGTAGGCACTCAGCTCATAGCGGGAGCTCGATACATACTTTCTTTTAATTACACATTTTTCAATGAATAAAAGAATCAGAGGAGGCGAGCGAATTGAAATTCAGAGGCTAAGATCAGTTCCTGACTGCAAAAGGGAAGCTGCTTTGAGTAGCCAAGGAGGAAAGGGCCCATGGTGTCAACCGCCAAGATACCTGAAATGCCCCAAGTGCTCACACTTTCAGGAGCTGGGGTGTGATGCTAGCAGGGTCGGCAGGAGGTCAGGGGCATGCCGGAAGGCTTCCTGGAGGAAGTGGCCTCGAGGGATCTCCCAGCTCTCCCTCTGTCCAGGTGGAGGGAACCACAAATACAAACAAAATCAGCAAGGCCACAAATGGGCTCTTTGGAAGCTGGGGACAGGTTGTTGAGGTCCTATCCACTATTTCACTTGCCTACTTCCTTGCTAAAAAGGAAGTTCTCCCCAACATGAAAAGAACCAGCCTCCCATATGTATACAGACATTCATCAATAGAAGGGTACAGTGAGACAGATATTTTTAAAGTAATCCGTGCCCCAATTTCTACTGTAATTATTGCAAAATATTTGTTATGGCTTCCTTTTTCCATCATTTAAATTAAGTACTCCTTCCTCAAAAAAAGAAAAGTATAGAAGCCTTTACTTTCAGTAAAGCATAAATTCCCAAAAGATTTCTACGCAGTTTACTTTCTTAAAACACACACACACACACACAACTAAAGCTTTTAAGATCCTCTTTAGATAATTTACAGCCCCCTCATTTATTTATGGGGGGGATCCTGGGGGCAGGGAGAAGACTGGAGGAGATGTCTGACTGCCAGGCATGTTTCAAGGAATTCTTACCTAAATGACACCGAGAACGAGCTGGACTGATCGTTTTTAAAATGCACTTGGTCAGTCGCCGTAAGTTGTGGGGCTGAGTTTTCTCTTGGGAATCGAGCGCACTGAAAGGAGAAGGCATGATTTGGAGATAACGTCTTCCCCAGAGACATGTTTTGCCATAGTCTTTTTTAAACAAAGAAGACATCTTAAGCACCTTGCAATATCTTTCATTTAATCGTTGGCAGAAGGCAAGTCCCTGATGAACACTGGCCTGTGTCTTTCTCTTTAACCAGCTGAGTGATCCAAGCTTTTAATATAGCCGTTCCAATTATTGTAAAAGTCATCTAGTACCTTATAACCACAAATATTGACAGTTTATTGCACAACACATTCCTGACATTTGAAGGTCACACCATACATAATACATACTCTTTTATAAAAGTGTCTGGAACAAAAAGATACATGATAAGCAATTACCTCTCCCGGCTGGTATGTATGTACAATTCGGGGCTGACTTGAGGTTGCTTGCAAGGCACATGCACCATTTTAAATAATCTATTAAGGCAGCATGGAGGCATTCATGATGGATAATTATGAAATGCCTCATGGACACGCTGCAGTCAGATTGGCTGGCCGGGGCATGGGGTCTGGGCGATTCTCCTCCTCTGAGTTTCAAGTCACAATGCTACTTTGCCACGGAGAACCCTGCCTCACTTCACAATCGGATTTCCCCCCAAAGCCACCAGGTATAACAGAGTCACAGTATGTTCTTGTTTTTCAGAGTGGTCTGCACGCAGCTGAAAGGAATTTCTAAAATCCACCAGGCCTGGTTCAGATGCACCCCTGCCCCCAGCCTCCTAAAGTGACCACAGCTCTGTTCGCACCGCCACGCTGTCCACACCCAGAGACCCGTGGCACAAGGGTCTGTGGCTGCCAGGCCCAGGTGAAAACCAGGGTGTAGAGTGTGCTCTGAGAAACAGTGACGGCGAGGCCGGGCAAATCTCCAGGGGAACATTCTGAGCAGGAAGGAGCTGTACATTGCCCCATTCTCTGTCTCGTCCCTACTTGTGCTTCTTAGCCTAAGTCTGACAAAAAAAAAAAAAAAGGTTCCAATCCCAGATTAAGCAGAAACTGTGATCCAAAGGCTTCGGGTCAAAACCAAGTTCCACCAATTCTTAGAAGTGTGATTCTGGGCAAATTACATAAAACCTCTCTGAGGTTTGGTTTCCTTATCTGCAAAACGGGGATAGACATAACAATTCATTTAGCACGGTGCCTGCTGCAGGACATGCTCCCGTTAATGGTAGCTTTCAACAGGAATCTTGCCAAAGGGTCACGTTCTGTGCCAGGATGACATGGTGGGGACAGCGGGGACCTGCGGCTTTAGGGCTCTCCACTCCCCACTAAGCTATGGAACTAGACACTTGCACAGGGTCCAGGATGAAGGGGGAAGGGTCCTTTCCTGAAATGTCCAGGTGGGAGCAGTTTCCCCAAAGCCCTGAAGGCCCAGGCATTTCTCCCAAGTTAACAGTGAAAAACAATTCAGGCTGCAGTTGCACTTCGCATAGATGACAATCTTTAATCACAGATGAACTGGCGGGTCATTATAACAGACACCAAACTCCCTTCCAAACGATACTAATGCCTGCCGTTTGAAAAAAAAAAAAAATATATATATATATATATATGCGTGTATAAATACAAATATATAATTTTAGAACTTTGTTAAAATAAATAATCAGCAAATTCTCCAGATGATCAAAAGGCCTTCTAAGAGTAATTTTATTTTGATTTCCAGAACGAACGTTCTAAAATTTAAGACACGAGACCAAAATGATTTCTATAAAGATGACGTGTTTATTAGCATTAAATCCCAGGGAAGAGGGCTCCGTTATAAAGAACACATTTTTGCATCTGAAAAGCATGCATATTAGAACGTGTGTGTTTCTTTAAGAAGCTATTCTGTTTTAGAGGGGAGCGGGTAAGATAGGGCATCACGTGACCAGGAGGTTGCTATGGTAAATATGCATTTTTTATTGAAGAGTAAACAGTGGCAGAAAACAAGTATCAATTGCCAGCTCTGAAGTTACTGCCATTTTTGAGCTGCACCGACTTCTCTAGCCTTTTTCATTTGAGAACCTTTATCAGAAAAACACTATCATTGAATCAAAATTAAAAATTTTTGAATAAGTGCTAAACCTTCCAATACCTTATAGTAATAATTACTTTAGCTGACATATAAAAAATTAGCACACAAAAAAAATCTATCCAGATCTGCTAATCGCAGCACATTGATCATTCTGGAGATCTGTTGCCCAGCTGGTGGACCTGCAAAGGACAAAATCTTTCACTTTGGCTCAGGCCACAGAGCCAAGGAGCTAGACGTAGAGGCGAGGCTACTCCAGGGTCCACAGTCTAGGTACTGACAGGCAAAACAAAGCCAGAGGAGATGCCCTTGGGGAATGGCCCTGCCCATCCAGTGTCTGGGTGCCCCCAGCTACAGCTGGAAGGGCAAGGAACTTCTGCAAACATGCTATGGTTATGTGCAGCAAAGTTTTCATTGTTTTCCTCCTTGCAGAAATTGGGAAGAGCCTGAAAGTTCTAGACAGGCAACTTTGTTTTCCTCTGACATATTCACAGGTGACCTTTCTCAAGTACAAGTTATAAACCTTGGATAGCTCCCGATCGCATCTCGAGTAGGCCCTCAACTAAGCTTCTCTGGCCAGGAGGCGAGTCTGGACTTTGTTTTCTCTGACACCAGCCTTCCTTTTCACCTGTCACTTGCAGAGAGCAAGGCTGTGATTCCTCCTCCTCCACCACATCTGGCACTTGGTAGGGTACATACAACCATTCACCCGACGCATGTATCAATGAATGATGTGTGAATAAATGAACTGACCCTAGCTCCGGGCAGAACTAGCTTCCTGGGTAGCAGCTTCTAACAGGAAGGTCAAGTCTGCTCATTCTCCCTTTGATCACAGATAAAAGTATCAAGTGTTGGCAAATTTCTCAAAGGGAACTTTCCAGACTCTGTGAATCCTATGGACAGGTCCAAAGGAATCTTGACCAGGGACAAGGAACAGACTAAGCAACATGACTGCGTCCTCCAAGTAGCCCCCAGGGAGGAGGGGCAGGCACAAGGAGCTTGTGGGGGAGGGGCAGCAGGCCAGAGCTGAGTGTCGCAAGGCCCCCAGTCATGGGTAGAGACTGACAGCCTGAAGGGGTCAGCTCGGGCACTGCAGCACCTCGAAACACTGACGTCCGTTTGACTCCAAGATCTGAGTTCAGTTCTGAATTCTGGGATTCCGAGCAAACTGCTAAAACTTCCCAAGCTTTAGTTTCTTTGCTTGTAAAACTGGATAATGATACTTATCACAAAGGAATCGGAGCATCTCATATAATAGTGGGCTTGCAAGGCCTTAATCCACCTTAAATCCTGTAGATAGGAAAGTCACTGCTTTGAGATAGCCAGCTCTGGGTTCGGTTTTGTGTCTGCAAATGTTTCCCGGCCCCGTGCAGCCTCCAAACACTGTAAAGCAGGAATGAAAGGAATAACGGCACCTACTTTGCAATCCCTTGTCAAAACCAAATGAGAGAATATGAGGAAAAGTCATCTAGTCTCAACTAGCAGTCTCCTCCCCTGCCGAGATCCAAAATACTTGCAACACAGAAAACCAGGAGAAACCAGCAGGTAATGAGCCTGGAATTACCACGAGAGCCCTTCAGATGGTCAGCCCCTCCCCCCACAATTCCCAGGAGGATTCACATGGCCAAACTGGGAAGACCATTTCCCATGTGCCAAGTGCCACCAGCCCCCCGGGTGGGGAATGCATGAACAAGGCCCCATCACCTCTGCAGTTTCTAATCCTTATTATGGCTTCTTTGACCTGTCCTCAGCGTACCTCCTCAACATGGTAGACTTAATCCAAATGTCCCTTGGAGGTGAGTAGTGGCAGGGCAGGAGAAGATGACAGGGAGAGAAAGGAGCACACAGCGTTTTGGGTGGCTCAGCCTCCCCATCCTGCCCTCCGTCATCCACAGGATGGCCAGTGTTAAGGGCAGCAGGCAGCTGCCTCTAAACATCTGTGCCCCACCTGCCCACTACAGCAAGGAGCCTGCACCCAAGAGACCCTCTAACCAGCCCGTGCCCTGTCCCAGGAAAGCATACCCAAGGCTGAGAAAGAATCTTAGAGCTGTCATTTGGGCACCGGGAAGCAACCTGGGACTGTGGGTGTGACCTGAGCTGAGAAGTTACCCTTGATAATGCCCAAGAGGGCCACGAAGACCCCAGCCCCACCCTGGCCTGCTCTGGGTCTATCCAGGGCATCCCCAGAACATCAGGAAAATCCCAAGCCAGCCTTCCTGGCCCTGGAGAGAGGCGAGAACCTTTTGCCCGATGGACAGATTTCAGAAGCTCATCACATCCTGGTCCCACTTCCTGAAACACAAACCCCCAACCCTAGACCCACCACCACCTTCTTGCCTGGTTAATCCCACCCATTCCTGAGGGTTCTGCTCCAAGGTCATTGCCCCTTTGGGAGATGTTCTCTGACTTCCTGATCACCCCAGAACATGACATTCACGATACCAACCAAAGTTGGGACTTTGTACGTGTGTGTGATACCTGCCGAATTTCTGACTCTCCTCCTAGAGTGTCTACTCTTGGCAGGATGGTATGATGTCTATTTTTGTTACCTTTTGTGTCTCTAAAACCTCCTGGCACAGAATAGGTGCTCAGTAAATACTAAGTAACTGAAGGCAAGCATGCATGAATGAATACATGGCTTTGGGAAGCCCAGACACCCATTCCCTAACCGTGTAAGCCAAGGAAGCCATCTTTTCCTTTTAAGTCCTTCCTGGCTGACCTGCCTTGCATAACACTGAGTGCAGGTGAGAGGCTGCAGTCAGCTCTCACCCAAGGGAGGGGGAGACACTGAGTCTGACCTCTCTGTAGCCCCAGTCCCTACTCCCTTGCCCCCGGTCTGCCCAGCCTCTTCCAAGGCTTCTAGCTGCTTCTCTATGCTCTCCTTGGGACACTGCCCTTGCCGTGTCCAATTGCCAGAGCCTGCCGCCCTCAGAAAAGAACAGTGCTTGGTCACCAAGTCTCACCTGCTCCACTTGCTTTTCAAGATAGTTCACAAATTCTCCTGCCCCCAGGCCTTCCCCGTCCACACCTGCCCCAGCCAGGGCCCAGCAGCTGTCCACGCAAACGTCAGACACTGGGTGCTGTTCTGCAGAAAGACTGGAGGCTCTTGGGAGCCCTGCCCTAGATGCTGGGGTGCAGGCGGCGGGCAGGAATGATCTCAGGGTGCAGGCAGGAGGCTGGGTGGGTGCCGGCCCCGGACTACTGCTGGCAGACAGAGCAGAGTCTGAACCCCGGGGCCGTGCATCGGACCGTCTGTTCTGCCCCTGTACTTCTGCTGAGTTTCGAGGCCTGCAGAAAAGTCTGCCCAGACATATGTTCTTGAGGGACGGTGACCACACAAGTGCTGTGCATATACCACCTGACCAGGGAAGAATGCTCTGCTCCCAGCTGTGTGGCCATGTGATCCTTACCGGATGCCCCTTTCCCTGGTCCCTTGGCCCTCCGGGTGCTCACAGCGTCCCACCCCCTCACCTGCTCCCCTCCCAGATCACCCCTTGGTGGGCACCACGCGGCATTTTCTACTACGCTCGTTTTCCCAGAAAATCTTTGGTTGGTCTGGTTTTCTGTGGCATCCCCAGCCTTTAGCAAGATGCCTGGCACATAGTAGGCACTTAATCTTTTTTCCCCTTTTTTTGAATAAATAATAACCACTTAACAAGGCGACACCACTTTCCTAGGTCCCATTCTGGTGACTTTTTCTTTAATATGGAAAATCACTTTCTGTGTTCCCTTTGGATGCTCTTCCACACAAATATTCAAAGCAGTGCTGCATTCACAACACACATCGTCCTATAATGCTAATTTCTATCCCGTAACCGAGAGAGACAACTAAGTGTTGCAAGG
The DNA here is from genome assembly GCF_003009895.1 of Hyaena hyaena. Lineage (NCBI taxonomy): Eukaryota > Metazoa > Chordata > Mammalia > Carnivora > Hyaenidae > Hyaena > Hyaena hyaena. Next base: position 3,525,344 of record NW_024080693.1, read on the forward strand.
TTATTCACAACTCCTGCCCCTTATCCTCGACTTCTCCTTAGGGGAAAATTGCACAGGAATACATTTCCTCATCTGTATGTTAAAGCACGGTTATAATCCACCTATCATGATTGCAATTTTGGGAATCAAAACGGAGATCCAAACAGCACTGTGATCTACATTTTAGCCACATATATTATAATAAATTAAGTCAAAGAAAGAGTTCTGCATTAACTCTCGCTCTATTCCCTTAAAAGCCCGTAAGAACACTGAAGCCGCCCTCTGTAAGAACTCCAGCCTTCCCTGCCTGGACTGCCACATCGCCCCTGCCCCACAGCCTGGAAGGGGAGGTCACAGAGCCAGCTGCCAGGTGACAGCAGTACTCAGTCCTGCGTGCTCAGAGCGTTGACTGAAGCAGACTGTGCACGGTGGGTTCAAAGCCACAGTGAGGCAGCCAGCCATCCTTGGCCAAGGGCAAGCAGAAGCCTCTGGAAAGAAGCAGGCAGTGTGGGTGGCATGCCGATGGAAAGGTCTAACATCTGTAGACACCAGAGCTGGCGACGTGGACCTGGAGGCAGACAGGACACCAGTGCCCACTGCCTTAATGGCTAGCCCAAGCCCTCCTCCATGCCTAGGCCTCTGTTTCTGCTTCTGAAAATGTGGGGATGGCACTCTGATAGAGATTGTGAATACGCATCACACGGAGTTTTCATTTGCTAAATTTGGTTTTCACACTTACAAATTTGAGGCATTTCCCCTGTAGCCTGGTTTGAACTTCTCCAGAGAAACTGTGATCTCATGACACTGGGTCCACGGTCCCCAGGAACGGTGGCTGTCGGGCTGGGCAGGGGGTGCCTCCTTCCCACCAGGCCCTTCCCTCTTCCTCCCCACCTGGCTGCCCCCAGCTGCCATCTCAGCCAAGATGGTCCTGGACACCCTTTCCACCTCTCAAGATGGCCTCAGTAACCTCAGTTGAGCAAATAAGGCAGAAGCCTCTAGACTAATTCCCATAATTATGACAGGTCTATTATTTCAAAGCCAGTGATGATTGTGGGGTCAGGTGCTCAGAGGAAGAGGGAGAGAAACATACTTTAAAGTGATAGCAAATACCCTTTGATTCTCTGCTCTGATACCAAATTGCATCCAGAAATGCTCAAACATGAGCTCCAACCTTAGTCAAATTTCAAAGAGGCCTCAGCAGGAAGGGCAGTGATCACACACACACACACACACACACACACACACACACACACACAGGGAGAGAGAGAGAGAGACAGAAGGAGCAACTGGAGAACCAAGAAGTTTAAAGACCCTGTCCCAGGTCGTGGCAGCCAGCCGGAGCAAAGTGGACACCCTTCCTGGAGGCCTCAAGCTCACCACACCTGCTTTCACGTCTTCTGCAGGTGGGAACGTCCAACCTCCTCCTTCCCACCTTGTCCAGTATTCCTGCCCAGCCTCACTTCCTGGTCTCCCACACACCCCCATCCACCTTTTCTGGATATTTCTACACAATGACATGCTGCTGGGGCCTCCCCTCCAATGTTTCTCATGTGTTTAGATTCCAGCCTTGCTTACCAAGAGCACCCCGTGGATTTGTCTGTCTCTTCATCACCTACAAAGCTGAGAGAAGGGCTGGCCCACTGAGTCACTCAATAAACACATGTTGGTTGACCTTTCCATTGTGAAAGACACCGCTATTATCTCCTCCAGGGAGTTCTTTGTAGGCCTTCTTCAGGGAGAAAAGCAGATCGGACCCAGGGATGAAACCACAGTACACTTTCTGACTTCATTTCCTGCTCGCTCAGTGCCCCCCATATTTGCTTGGATATGCATTAATCTGTCCGGGCCACAAACACTCCCAGGGGGCCTGTTCTGTGCTGGGCACGGTGTTATGGAGACAGGTACAGGTGCATGTGACACGACAAGGTGGCCCACAAGCACAAGGATGCACAGCATGGGAGGTGTCCAGGACATCTGGGGGCCAACCTCTGCATTGTGCAGGGGGTCAGGTTCACGGCCCCCATCTGTCTGGGAGAAGTAAGTCCCAGCAACCATGGATGGAACCCACTTTTCTGTTCTGCCCTTGCCCCTCTGGGGATCCATCTTTGCCCTGTGAAGCCTTCTCAACCCAGTCCTTCTCTGAATGTTCTCCTTTTACTTCTGGGTGTCCTGTAAGGAGCAGAAAGATGGGCAACACTTGGGCGCCCACTCCACATCTTCCACCATAAACCTAGCTGTCGGGCTGAGCCCAAGGACGCCTGCCTGCTTTATCCATGGAGCCCCCAGAGGGGTGCCCTGTGCTCTTGTGGTCAATCACAGGGCACTTGCTGGCATCCTACTTTTTGCCAACAAGAGACACTGCCAATGAGGAAGCCCAGAGGCTGAGTTTGACTGTGAAGGAGCATGGATGTGGGTGGGCCAAAGAAACACACAGGAAATAATGATCTAGTCATAGAATGAAATATAAACCAACACATGTTGAGTGAACGCTAAAGACTCGGACTACTATCCCCATCGTAAAGATGAGAAAATTTAGGCTATGGGGGTTTAATGCCTCGTCCAGGCTCACACAGTCATGGAGGGCGAAGCATTCTGGAGTCGAGGTCTCCTGACTCTTGAGACACCTGAGTCAGCTGTGAGCTCCCCAGGGGCTGACATTCATGGTGAGGGTTGGTGACGCTGTGTGGAGACGAGGGACGCAGAAGGCTGCCTTGTGGGGGTGGGGGGGACCCTGGCCTGGAGGCGCTGCGGGGACCGAGGTAAAGGTGGTGCTCTCTGGAAGCAAGCACAAGGGGCTGGTCTCGATGCTGAAGGAACACCTGCTCTCAAGAAAAGCCACCAAGAATGGCAGCCGTGCAGTGGGAGCCCCGCCAAAGGAGACTTGTGCCCCTGGAGGTAGAGACCCCAGGCCCTCCGTCTCCTGGTCACTCTCTGTGTGGCCACTTTTCTGCACTCTACTCCATCACAGTGTCTGTCATGCTCACACTAAGTCCTCTTACCCCCATCCGGGGCCCAGAGCCCCTGGTTGCAAGACCTGGCCGGCGTAGAGTCATTCCCCAAAAACAAGTGAGAATGGGGATGGCAACCCCGCCTACCACACCTGCCATGTGGGCAAGACTGAGGGGTGGGATGGCGTGGTGGAAAGAGATGTTGTTCTGAGGGCGGGCAGGTGTCTCCCTAAGCACCCACTCTGATGAGGACAAACTGCTTCAACGAAGTGATGTATGGAGCAAAGTAGAAGGGGTGTGTCTGAGCCTTGGCTCTTCTCCTCAGGGAAATCGCTTTGAAAACATGTGCCATTTGGCGCAATCTGCTCAGCTTCAAAGGCAAAGCAAATCCTTTCAAGGGTCAAGGACCACCGAAGGGGAGGAACAGTACCTGGCTCAGCATGCCCGCGGGGGCTGGGTGTAGCACCG
>NW_024080693.1:3531238-3538560 GCF_003009895.1 Hyaena hyaena
AGACCCGCAAAATAGATATTCTTCATGGAAAATGTAAACTGTAAACATATCTAAATATACTGTTAGTCTCTGCCTCATCAGGAATTCATGAACCTGAAGGCTTTTTTATGGTTTGTGTATAAATTAAAATTTCACGTCATAGCTGCATTAGCTTTTAATGTAAACAAAATATATGGGGGGGTCTTGGTATTCTATCAGCCGAGGGAAGGAGGCACGGGCCCCACGCCACGAGACGCGGATGAGAGCAAAGAGTGCTCTCGTGTGAGACAGAAGCTGGGCAAAGTGTCCTGTGAGGGAAGACAGAAACATGGCTCGCCAAACCACTGACTTCCCAGATGCGCTGCCAGGAGAAACCCGTCTTACCCATGGTCTCTCTCCGTTCGAGCCCTGGGCCAAATTGAAGATGCTTGAAATGGTCCCAAGTTGTGATAACCATCCTTGTACTCAAGCAGTACTCTGGAGCCCTGTTTCCTTTGTTCTCAGGCCAAGTCTCAGCCCCTTGGGAGGCAGAACGGGAGATCTGATATCCATCCCACCTCCGTTACTGGCCTGGGCGCCAGACACACACGTGATCGTGGAACCCGGGTCCGAATGAGGATGTGAAGCTGCAATGTCGATCGCCATCGCAGTCAAGGAAAAGAGGTCACCCTCTTGGCATGACAACGTTCAGAGAGGGAAGGGACAGACATCCTCCCAGCCCAGGACAAGACAACTATCATGAGGACATTTCCTTCTCCCTGGAGAATGGTAGGGACAAGCCTTCTCTGAGATCCACCCACTTGAAGCTTTCAAGGGTCCATTACTTTGACACCAGAGAAGACAGGTCAGTGGCCAATGCTAGGGAGAGAAGGAGGGGGCCAGCTATGCCTGCGTCTCGGTGGAGTGCCTTCATGGGCAACTCACAGCCACCCGCCCTTCCTCCCCAAAGCTCTTGCTACCACGGAGGGAAAAACAAGGCAAGTTGAAGCCTCTGGGAAAGGGGTGGCCCTTGAGCTGAGGCTGGCTAGGTGGCAATGTTCCGGCCAGGTCTGTGAGTGCCAGCCCGTCACCTGGGTGCTCCTGTTTGGCATGTGCTTTATGCCCAGTGCCCCTCTCTGGCACATTAACAATCTGTGTATTCATTTATCAGCGGTACATTTTGAATTGTATATTTATGGCACAGTGCACTTTTCATAGCTGAAAATTAATGAACATGCCTTTCTCATAACAAACAAGCACCTGGCTGCATAGTTAGTAATCGGAAACAGATTTATTTTTATTAGTGTATATGTGGGCAAAATTTCTATTTAAAAAAAAAGGTATGCTGAAGTTTCAGTGATATGGATGAAGACCGCCAGCAGACACTTCTAGTTTATAAACTTCCACTTCTAATTTCTCCCCACAATGCTGTCTTGTCAGATACAGTGACGATCCCTTTAAAGAGAGAGAAGTCACTGTTCGTGAAGCACACTCACCTTGATAAGGCAAGCTCTGAGGCTCTCTGCCATGTGCTACCCACCACAGGGAGATCCCATTTTGCCAGTGACAAAAGGAAGAAGGAAATCAGCTATTCGAAGGCTTTCCACCAATTTCTGCTTCTGCCCCCCACCAAGTCTCCAGGTGCAGTCATGCTTCAGACCAACACCTCTTGCAGGCTTTGCCCCTCTGGGTTCGGTTACTTGGGAGGGGACGTTAATCCAGTCATTAGAGGTCACAACACACAGGCCCACACACACAAATTCAGTCACTGAGGAAGAGCGCGATTGCTGTTTTGTTGGCGGGGTGTGATGATAGGGTCTCAAAAATGGACTGCATGAGCTGATTCTTAGAGCCAGCCTCACCTCTCTTGTTCAGCGAGGATCCTTTATCCTTTCCAAGCCAGAGCTTGGACTACCTCTTTGTCACCCATCACTTCTGAGCTGAGTCAGTGTCCCCTCACACACCTGGCCCTCAGCCCCCTCCAGTCCTCTCTATGGGCTGCGAAGTCCACACAGCTCACATCTTGTGTAATTAAATCCCATCGGCCTCATCCCTGTGCTGTTCCACCATCACGGGGCACCTAATTAAGCTTCCTTGGGCAAACATAGCCTGGAACTCAGTCTTCTCTTCAGCAGAATGGGGTCCCAGTGCTTCCCCCAGTTCCTTGTCACACGCCAGGGAGTAGGATTCTCACACAAAGAAGGTAAACAGAGAGATGGAACAAGAGGTCATGCTTATAGCCACCACCCCAGTCTCCACGCTCCTGAATGGGCATCCCTTTTCTGGAAACTTCTCTCTCCCAGGCCACCCATGGGTCTGCAAGGGTAGTCGGAGGGTGACACTTCAAGCCTAGACTGCCTCTTCTGCCTCCAGCACCTCTTCTCACCACAAACTTCTGAAAACTGGGAGACACATCGAACACTCTTCACCTCCTCAGGCAGTCAGTGAATGTGGAGGAAGGGCCCTGGGGACACTAGCCACCTCTGGCACTCGGCTGTTTCCCCAGGCCTGGGAGGGTTTGGTTTGCAATGGGGAACTGGCGGCCAGTCACATCCCTGTCTAAATTGTTGGGCACAGTGCTACAGGCACCTCTTGACAGCTATGAGAGGTGCTTCTTCATTTAATCACCAACGATGGACCACTGATCACTCGAAAGGTCCTGGAATGTACCAGAAAGCAAACAGACAAGACTCCTGCCCTCATGCGCCTTGCAGTTTTGTGGGTGAAGAAAGACATTAATCAGGTTATTACACAGACAACTGTCATGATGACAGCTAAGCATGGTGACAGAAAAACATGGGCATTTCTGGGATCAGAGCACAGATGATCCCATTAAAACTTTGAGCCACCAGGGGTGCCTGGGTGGCTCAGGCATTTAAGCATCTGACTCCTGATTTTGGCTCGGGTCATGATCTCAGTGTTGGTGAGTTTGAGCCTCGAATGATCTCAGTGTTTGTGAGTGTGAGCCTTGAGTCGGGCTCTGGGCTGACAGTGAGGAGCCTGCTTGGAATTCTCTCTTTTCCTCTCTCTTATCCCCATCTTTGCTTGCATAAGTGTGCTCTCTTTCTCTCTCTCTCAAAATAAATAAATACACTTAAAAAAATTGGGGCCACCTGCCTGTTTCACGTACTAGGTAAAAGTAGTCCTAAAACTTTAGCCTTAAATGATCATATTTGGTAGAATTTTGGCTTCCTCTGACTTTAGCATTTCTCCTTTGATTGTCTTCTGCTAATCTTTTTTTTTTTTAATGTTTATTTTTGAGAGAGAGACAGAGAGACAGAGTGTGAGTGGCAGGGAGAGAGAGACACACACAGAATCCAAAATGGGCTCCAGGCTCTGAGTTGTCAGCACAGAGCCCAACGCGGGGTTTGAACCCATAAACCATCAGATCATGACCTGAGCCGAAGTCAGACGCTTAACCGACTGAGCCACCCAGGCGCCCCTCTTCTGCTAATTTTTAACCTTCCTCTTGTCATTTGTCTTTCTCTTTGTGGTACCTTTCAATTATGGCTTCTCAAGCCCTTTGTCACTGCTTTTTACACTTTACAACTTCATCTCTGTCAAATTTTATCTTTTTATTTTTTCATAGATTTATTTACTTATTTTTGAGAGAGAGAGAGGGAGGAGAGAGAGGGAAAGAAAGAATGAAGGAAGGGCAAAGGGAGATAAGGAGACAGAGAATCCCAAGCAGGCTCTGCACTATCAGCTGGAACTCACCAATCATGAGATCATGACCTGAGCCGAAATCAGGAGTCAGATGCTTATCGGTCTGAGCCACTCAGGCACCCCAAGTTTTGTCTTTTTAAAATCTCTAGCTTCTGGCCCTCTCTATTCTGGGTTGGGTATTACATTTTAAAAACATGTTAACTGTGTTTCATTGTCTTACCATCCCAGGCTGGCTATTTGAAATCCTGTTAGTTTTCATTCTATCCTATTCAATCTCATCTTTCTCAATGTTCTCTACTTCAACTTTTAGCTTGTTCCCAATACTTTAATCTCTTACTTGTATCTGTTTTCTTTCAAGTTTCTTTAGTCATTTCATTTTGCTTTGCATTTGTATCTTGTAAGATGGAAGTTGTCTTTTCCAGGAGCAGGGGAGAAGCCCTCACAGGGTGCACTACGTCGGGTGGTTGGTGCCTGTCCCTTTCCACTGTTCCCGAAGCCGGGCCCTAGTCCCTCTCACATGATGCCTGCCTCCTTTGATGACAAGGATCCCTGAGACACACACCTTCTGAGCGCGTAACTGTAGGGGTATTGGGTCTGGGGAACTAGGTGGTGCCCCAAACCCCACACGCAGAGGTGGTGCCCTGACCCCCCTCACTCCCCATCTGCAGAGCTAACCCGGTGCATTCTCCATGCCTGGGCTTCGCTTTGGCGCCTTCCTCCACCACAGAAGTAGCTTCCTTATTTGGGTTTGGTTTTACCTGATTATAAAACTGATGACGTGATCATTGCAAAAGATATATGTCAGGAAGGTATCAGCCTTAACTCTTCGACCCTGAGATAATCATTCTTAACATTTTACTTTAGACGCTTTCAGGTGTTTCTATGAAAAAACATATATCTAAATATATTTCCACCTTTACCAAAAAAGAGGGTCCTATTAGGCCAGCGGACTTTGTAATCTGCTTTTTCCACTTTGTAATATATTGTGAATATCTTTGCATGTTGTAAATGCACAACCTATGCTATCATTTTCAATAACTGCACAGGATTTTATAGTAAGGAAATCACAGTTTCTGTAATCAATTTCTTTTTGAGGTACATTTAAATGGTTTCCAAAACTTTACTATTATAACCTGGGCTGCAATGAGTATCATTGGTCAAACATCTTTGATTATCTTATACACATATACATACATATATATATGAATAATTTCATAAAATAAATTGCTAGGGCAATGGGTACACATTTATTTGGGCGGCTTTGACACATTTGCCAAAGTATTCTCCAGAAAGTTTGCATAAATATAAACACCTACTGGCAGACTAAGAGAGTGTCTGATTTCTCCCAACCCTACAGACAATACTCATTGTTATCAATCTTAAAAAATCTTTGGCAGCTTGAGAAGCAAATACAGAAATAAATAAACCAAAACTATTTTTAATTGTTTTCTGAGACTGCTAATCGGGTGAAAATATTTCCATATGTTTATTGGCCATTTATTTCTCTTCCTCTGGGAATCACACGCTCACATTGTGAGGATCCTGTAACATGCTCATTAGAAACAGGTGTACTGGTGGAAGCTTCTTCAAACCTCAGCTTCCTTAGCAGCAAAACAGAGATAATAGAAATGTAAGTGCTGTGAGGGTAACAGTCCCATCTGTGGGGCCCAGAAGAGACCTGACGGAAAGCAGATATTCAGTGGGTCTTCAGTGGAAGGAAGAAAGGAGAGAGGGAGGGACGGAGGAAGGGAAGGAATGGCATCTTCCTTATTAAGTTGTGAAAGAGGTGATATTTACAGGATGTTTCATTCAATTCCTAACATATAGTAAACACTCACTAAACAAGGGCTCTGAGGCGGCATTTTGTTCCCTCTTGGTTAGGGTATTATCTTCCTTATCAAATTGTGGGCATTTCGTCTCTACTAAGGATATTAATGCTTTACTAGTCAAATTTCCAAACTGGATTTTTTTCCTATTTTTGAAAATAAATTAATAGTCTTTTTTCTTAAATTTAAAAATAATATGCACTCACAGTAAAAAAAAAAATCCCAATAGCACAAAAATATATTTTTCAACAAATAAAAATTATCCTCAATCCTACTGCCCAATCAGCCTGCATAGAGAAAAAGAGAAGCCAAAAAACTGGAGAGAAGAGTGGTCATAACCTTCTGGCCTAGGGAGCCAGGACTGGGGAAGTGGCGTCTTGCTTCCCAGGGACGCTCACAGGTTCCTGACCCAGCCAACCACAGGTGAGACCCCCATCACTGGCCTCGCAAGTGGGGGAGGGTGATGAGGAGGAGCTCTGGGCTCCTCAGGTTGTTCTTGTTAAAGCCAACTTGGAGAACATTTCCATTGTTTGCACAAAGAATGGGGATTAAGATACTCTCACAATTTTCCATACATGGACTCATACTCTACCTGCTGTTTTGTAGCCCACTTTTCTCATCCAACAATATGTCATGGGCACCTTTCCAAGTCAGTAAATACAGGTCAGCCTCATGCATTTAATGGCTGCAAAGATTTCCTTTACTGCTCTTTGATTATTGACCATTTGTATTTCTTCTTCTCCGAATTGCCTGCCCATGTCCTTTGACAATTTTTCTATTGGAGGATTTGTCTTTTTCTTATTGATTTGTGAGAGCTTTATTCTCTGTACCAGGAATATTAACCCGTTGTGTCTCATACATGTGGCAAATATTTTTTCCCATATTATCTTTCACAGTTTATGTTTGGATCTAAAATATATTTCTGTGTGTGTGTGTGTGTGTGTGTGTGTGCGCGCGCGCACGCGCGTGCGTGCACATACTGCTTAAAAGTATTTAATTTTTTTTCATGCAGTCAAATTCATGAAAAAATACTTACTGATTATCACTATGCTAAGTGAAGGAGTAGTGAAGTTTGCCAACCTTTACTCTTAGGGTTTCTGGCTTTGATGCTATGGCTAGCAAAGGCTTCCCCCTACGATTATAAAAATACTTACATTTTCTTCTAGGTCTTTATGTGTTTGTTTGTTTGTGTCACACTTAACTTCTTGCCACATCTGGGATTTATTTTGGCCTAAGGAATGAGTTAGAAGCCCAAAATAAAAAGGGGTGCCTGAGTGGCTCCGTTGGTTATGCAGCCGACTTCAGCTCAGGTCATGATATCCCAGTTGTGAGTTCAAGCCCCGTGTTGGGCTCTGTGCTGACAGCTCAGAGCCTGGAGCCTGTTTTGGATTCTGTGTCTCCTTCTCTCTCTGCCATTCCCCTGCTCACACTCTATCTTTCTGTCTCTCAAAAATAAATAAATATTTAACAATTTTTTTAAAAATCCAAAATAAAAAGAAAAGGAAAGAAAGAACAAGAAAGGAAAATAAGAAGGACAATGATCAGTGTTCCTAAACTCATTCACTTGCCTCAGGGATTTGACCCCAGTGTCTCCTACTGCTTTGCTGGGGGATGCCCAGAGAATCAAAGCTCTGCTGTCTCGCCTACACCCTCTTAGTTTGCTGGAAGGGCAATAAAGTCACCTGAGATCTAAATCGGTTGCATTTTTATACACCAACAATGAAGCAACAGAAAGAGAAATCAAGAAACTGATCCCCTTCACAATTGCACAAAAAACCATAAAATACCTCGGAATAAACCTAACCAAGGATACAAGAGATCTGTATGATGAAAACTATAGAAAACTTATGAAGGAAATTGAAGAAGACACAA
>NW_024080693.1:3540195-3702695 GCF_003009895.1 Hyaena hyaena
AAAAAAAAAAAAAAAAAAAAAAAAAAGTCACCTGAGATCTTTTGTCCTTCTTCCTAAGAAAACAAGATATGATGAGAACACCTGGGTCCCTATCAGCTAACTATGATGTAATGAAGAGTCTCTCCTGTTAAATCTCGCAGCTATTTCCTAGAGAGATCCAGCCAAGGTGGCTATCTCTCCTGTGTGGACTTGGCCTGGCTGTCCGGTTTGATCTCTCTGACTAGTCACTATTTCTCATGGCGGGCATCCTGCCCTGGTCACCTGCCGCCCTGAGTGTAAGCAAATCTCTGCTCCCTGGTGCTAGTGGGCTGAAGAGAAGCCTTGTCACCTGTACCTCTGGCCAGCCCCGCCCTGTTCCCGCACATACAGACTCACTATCAGAAACTGGCTCACTGTGCGCAGTTTAGTTCAGAAAAGAGAACTTGTCAGATTCAGGACCAGCAATTCATCCTGCAGTTACATTTTCATTTAGCGTCCCACCACTCAAGGAAAAGTGGCTCAATTCTCCCTGGAGTGTATACGAGCCCTAAGGCATTTGGCCAGGTGAGTCCTTCAGGCAAAGATCCGGATATGTCAGCTTGGCCCTTCTCAGCTGTGAGATTACTGTCTACATTACTTAGAGGATTCAACTCATTCAGACTTTGCCTTCCCCCACCTTTCGCCTCTGCCAAAATTCTCAGCAGTGCAGATGCCGCCCCTGGGCCCCCATCCCTGAGATCGCAGTGTGCAAGTGAGCTCCCTGAGCACCCGAAACCAAGTGAGATCCATCTCCCACTCTGCCACTGGCGTGGTCCTTGGAGGTTCTGCACAAGATACGAAATTATTATGAATCAAATTCTATTCTACTTTCTCACTTACTTACGTGAGCATTTCAGGGGTGTGTTACTCTTGGCATTAGTCAATGGTAATGGTGCCCAGTCAATGGTTTCACACGATCAGCTCCCAACTGCTCAGGTGATGGAGAAGACAGGGTCAGGGCCAATGGGAAGGGTTCAAATAGGACAGGGACACCAGCACATAAAAAGGTGAAACGCAACCCTTGTGCTAGTGAAGATAGGAAATAGTTTCTGAGGTGCAGGAGCTATGAACAAACATGAAGAGTATCTGTAAAGTGTGCAGCGGTTAAGAGTCTGAGCTGTGACGTCAGATAATCCTAAACTGAATCAAGTATCTGCCATTTGTAAGCAAATGACCTTAAGCTTTTCACTTCTCAAACCCTCAGCTCTCTTCTCAATAAACTGGGAATCACAATAGTCATGCTTACCATTTAGAGACATTTTGTGGAGCACATGAGATAAAACAGCCATAGGGTTTAGCACTGTATCTGCCAAGTATTAAACTCTCAGTAAATATGAGTAGTGATTGTCGTTGTTACTGGCATTCAGTGGTTAATCCCTTTAATAAGGCATGGGGATAGGTGGAAACCTTTCCTAAAAGGAAATAACCCTACCCAATACCCACATTTGGGGTCTCAAGTTCTTTACTCAGGGTGAAAGGCTAAACTTCTATGTGACAGGGACAGGCCTTCAGTCACACATCCTGAATAAATCCCAAGAGAAGGGTCGATAAAAAGCACAAAGCCAGAAAGGAGCTCACTGAAGAGTTTGGCACACTCCCATTGCACAGATGGGAAGACTGAGGGCCTAAGAATGAGAAAGGTTCCACAGCAAGGTGGTGGTACTGCTGGGATAAGACCCAAAGTCTTTGCCTTTGTGGCCCATCCGTCTTCCTCGTGCTGAGACTACTGGACCTGGGGTAGCCCTGGGTTGTCAGAGCATCAGCCAGCCACACTAACTGGAATTTAAGCCCACCCCAAGAAAACATATGCTCCAAGGGAAACGATTTTAAACAATCTAAGAAACACTTTAGACAAATATCAGCTATCTTAGCTTAGGCTGCCATAACAAAACATCATAAACTGGGTGGCTTGTCAACAACAAAAATTTATTTCTGTGGTTCTGCAGGCTGGAAGTCCAAGGTCAGTGTGCTGAGCTGACCCAGTCTGGTTCTGATGCGAACGTGTCTCCTGTCCTGCAGATGGTCGACCTCTCCTCGTATCCTCCCATAGTGGAAAAGGAGCAGGGCAGCTCTCTGACGTCTTACAGGGGCGGTAATATCATTCAGGAGGGCACCACCCTCGTGACCCAATCAATTACCTCCCCAGAGCCCCAACTTCAAGTACCATCAATCACACCGAGGATTCGACTTAAAAATGAAATTGCAGAGAGAGGGGGACCTAAAACATTTACTCCTTCACATTAGCCTCTTGGGTTAAAAAGGGCGTGCCCCAAAAGAAGGACTTGAAGTACTTCTGGAGAGAGCGCCATCTTGGCTTTGGATTCTGAAGACCCCTGTGAGCAGCCCCTCAGGCCCTTCTGAGGTCAGTCACGAGAGGGAGCTTCACCACATGCTCACCTGCCCACCCTCTTTCCCTCGCCTCTGCCCTTTGCACCCCCTGAACAAAGATCTTTACCAAACCCTTGTTGGATGTGCATTACCCAAGGCCAAGAGGAAGTCAGGTCTCCAAAGACCTTTTTCCTCTCACCCTTGAGGTCAAGGGGAGCTAACAAAGCTAATAGGTCTGGAGAAGCCCAAAGGACTGCTTCACAAAAAATAAGACAGTCACGTGAAACTTTTAAAATGTGTAAGGCCCATGATGTATATAAGTAAGTCTGATATAAAGTCTAAGATCGGGATGTTTGGAGATGAAATATAAAGTTACATTGTTAAAATATTATGACATTCTAACAGTCCACACACATACACGTACACATAGAGATAAGTCTCTTTTATCTGTATAGATAGGCCCTAAAAAAAGGAGCAGATACTGTATATAGAAACATGTTTTTCTATTGATTGTGATTATATTATTGGAGATGAGCTCTTCTGGAAAAAGAGGTGGTCTTTAAATATATCAAGCATCATGCAATAATGTAGCAATTTATTAAGATTACACATTTTAAGTAAAAATTAGAATTCTATTTCAATGGCATTTGAGAAAAAAAGAAGAAGAAAAAGAAGTACCAAATATGAGTGAAAAATAGCCAGGCTTATTTTTGTTCTTGGCACTGTAACCTAAAGGCGCAAATGAAAACAGCAATGACGACTCAACCGCACGGGATGGATCTGCTGGAAGGGACCAGCGGTCCCTCGCTGCTCACACCCTGCAGTGTCCCGCCGGCGGCGGCCCACCTGGGCAGTGCGAGGGACGCCTGCTGATGGGCAGCAGACCCAACCGCCCTGAACCTCCGCCCCCTGCTGTGAAGTGGGCACCCTGGCACCCACCTCATCCAGACAGCCAGCACCAAAACAGGACCCAGCATCCAGAACATCCTATTTCTGGTGCTCTCCTCGGCAGTTAGCGTTTTTCTACAAGCCAAAGAGTATTGCAATCTCTTTGATCATTTGAAATACACGAGGAAATGAATGACTAGGGGAGTGCACACCTCACTGATTGCATATGGCTGACGAGCACGGGGTTAGAAGCTCAGCGAGTGAGACTTCTTGGGTTGCCCACTCAACCTGGTGCCAGGTTGAGTTTCTGCATGACAATCATGGGAATGCATGCGCGCGCACACACACACACACACACACACACACTGTGCTCACACACACAAACCCAATCCCACCCTCAAACACTCGTATGCACAACACTGAAGCCATCTCCTTTGGAAAGCACTGTCTTAAAATACAACAGCCCTACATAAGACAGAGTCCTGTGGCCTCTCCTGGAGCACCATTTTGCCTCCTAGCCCCACACAGGGCACAGGGTAGGAGGGCAGGAGCAGCGTTGGGTCTAGGGCTTCATCATAGGATGCTGTGAAAAGGAGGGACTCAAAGTCACATTTGAATGCCTTCACTTTTAAAAAAGGAGGAAAACGTGGGCTTGAGTCAAAAGTCTCCTTTGGTGATAAAGATTACCGTGCAACAATAGAGTGAGCTGTGTAAGAGGCTGCCCCTCTCTCCTCCACACGGGATGCGTCCCCCTGCATGCTGGGTTATTGTGCATAAGGAATGACCTAGCCAATGGGAAGCCTATGGGTGGCTTATGCATGTTGTGATAAAATGTAAATGCACTAGAAAGGTCACGGGCAGAGTGATCATTACCATTGTGGAACTCTGACCAATTTGCCATTCAAGAGCATCATCGATGCCTCAAGCCATCCACCGTGCCTCTTAAATACACACACCTGGGGGCACACCCACAACGGATGGGCATTGTGGCTGCCGGTGTCTCTCCGTATGTGTGTCAGCACCTGCAGATGCTTCTTCTCTGGCATTTAAGGAGAGGAAGGGGAGGAGGGAGGATTACCACAATGTCTACCTATTTGACCACTAATCCTCTACCCTGGAAAGGACATTCAAGCCTCTGAGCCAAGCTCCCCCAGAGGACATGCACGTGGGGGCAGAACCCACTCATCTCACCCCAGTACAGAGGGAGGCTACACTGGCAGCATACAGACCACAAGGCCACCCTCACCCCCATGGAGACCCAGATCACCACAAGGAAAGAACCTGCCTTGGGACTAGCCTCAGATGGTCACCGGCACATGTATCCACAGTGACCTTGAGCATCAAGTGCATTCAAAAGGCCAAGACCTGTGCCCTCTGAGCACCCCCCACCATCTTTACTGTTTGGCCTCCCAAATGCCACTTCCTATCCACTAACTGTCTCTGTTGCCTTCCTCCATCTGCAGTTCCAAGAGCAATGAAATGAGAGATTTGTTCATTCAGACAACAAACTTTCACTCACATTCATTCTGTGTAGCTCCCCATACTGTTAGTTAACCCACAGCTCACTGCCCAGACCACTGCTGGGGAATAGGAGAAGCAAGTCAGTAGATTCCTGCTCTGCCCTCCTCACGGAGGAAACACTAAGAGCCTTACAAAGATGTTTGTGAAGGTCCATGGCATTCTCAGCAGTGATCATGTAGGCTGGGGAGGAATAGGGCAATGAGGGAGGGCTTCCTGGAACAGGTGGCCACCCAGCTGATCCTTAAAAGATGAGTAGAGGTTTGACAAGTTAAGAGGAAAAAAGACATTCCAAAGAAAGGAAATGGAGGGTATAAATGGACTAAGGTGTTTCCAAAATAGGCCAGGAGCCTTTGCATGAGTTCAGGGTATGGGGTAGGGGCCGAGGCAAACAGCAGGAAGAGCAACCCAGGGTTCAGGTTCTCCTTACACCTGGACACTAGGTCCTCCAGAAGCCTCACAGGAGCGTGCAATCCTTCCTTCAGTAAGTCCATCCAACAGATAATTGTTGAATCCCAACTATGTGCCAGTCACTGCACCTTGCATCTTTATGCAAAATGTTGTCAGTACAGTCAGGGGAATGAAAATCATTTCTGCAACTGTACATCCTGATGCTCTTGACTATTCTTACAAAGGCAAAGCACACTACCCGTTGTCTAAACCATCATCTCAACAGGCTGGCCTCCCTGCCCTCCGCCACTGGAGTCTCTTGCTGTAACTTCTTTGGCATCACGTCTTGCTTCCTTGAGCACATATCCTTCCTGCAGTGCCATGACCCAGCGCATTGCCTTAATGGTCAATCCTAGCCCGATGAGCCCTTGGAATCCAGAGGATTTTCTTTAATCAGAGACACCTATGAAGAGCAGCCTAGGCTGCTCAGGAAACCAGCCGCAAGCTCCACTGTGAATGTGCAACCTTGGGCAGGTCCCTTCTGTCCTTTCAGTGAACGAATATATTTACCTATTAGATCTCTCCACCCAATGATTCTACGAGTCTATAGACAGCTGCCTTTCTCTCCACTGGACACACCAGTGTGCCTACTTGCTTGTTCAGAGATGGGTTCAGTTTCCTTCCAGAACCCTCCTTGTATTCTCCTTGTCTCCTACAGCACAGGATCTTACGATTGTCTGTTTACTCATTTATCCAACAAATGTTTATTGAATGCAAAGTAGCAGATACCACTGCGGGCATGGGAGGTAAAGCAGGCAGCCAGAACTCCCTCCCCCTCAACCCCCAGAGCCTATCACCTTCTATGAACTGCCAGGAGGTCTTTACTTGGCATCTCACACAGCATTACCTACATTTCATATCCAAGGTCTTATTTTTTCATATCTTTCCACGAAGAAATGTGCACATAGTGAGCCCAATTAAGTAATATGATACAGGAAGTACAAAGAGTTTACAAGACTTACTCAGTGCCTCAATGCTACAAAAAATAGCTGGGCGAGAACCAAAGTCTTCTGGCTCTTGGCCTAGTTCACAGTCACCTGCTGAACACTTTTTGGCCATAATGTGAAATCACAGGAAACATCCACTAAATCCACGCCCATTTGGTTAGTGGTACATCAGAGGCATCTTTGAGCACTTAAAGAAGACCCTGGAAAGGACCTGTGGAACCCAGAAATAAAGCCAAGCATATACAGTCAACTAATATCTGACAAGGGAGCCAAGAACACTCAATGGACAAAAGACAGTCTGTTCAGGATAATTGGATATTCATACATGAAAGAATGAAACTGGACCCCTATCTTTTGCAACTCACAAAAATTAACTCAAAATGGATTAAAGACTTAAATGTAAGACCTGAAACCTCAGAAGTCCTAGAAGAAAACACAGCAATAAAGCTGCATCCCATAGGTCTTGGTGATGATTTTCTGGACAGGACACCTGAAGCATAAACAATAAAATCGCTAATAAACCGGTGGGACTACGTAAGCAACAAAGCCTCTGCACAGCACAAGAAACCATCAACAAAGTAAAAAGACAA
This sequence comes from Hyaena hyaena, assembly GCF_003009895.1. Classification (NCBI taxonomy): domain Eukaryota; kingdom Metazoa; phylum Chordata; class Mammalia; order Carnivora; family Hyaenidae; genus Hyaena; species Hyaena hyaena. The sequence continues at coordinate 3,546,935 of NW_024080693.1, forward strand.
CCTAGAAAATGGGAAAAAAATATTTACAAACCTATATATCTGATAAGGGATTAGTGCCTAAAAAATATAAAGAATTCCTACAACCCAATAGCACAGGAAACAAATAACCCAATTTAAAAATCGGCAAAAAACCTGAATACATATTTCCCCAAAGAAGATCTATGAAAGGCCAATAGGTGCATGAAAAGGTGCTCAAATCCCTAATCATCAGGGAAATGCAAATCAGAACCCAGATATAACCACACCTGTTAGAATGGCCATTATCACAAAGACAAGAGATAACAAATGCTGGCAAAGATGTGGAGAAAAGGACCCTGCGCACTGTTGGTGGGAATGTACACTGTCCCAGTCACTGTGGAAAACAGTATGGAGGATCCTCAAAAAACAAAAATAAAACTATCGTATTATCCAGCAATCCCACTTCTGGGAATAAATCCAAATGAAATGAAAATACTAACTCAAAAAGGCATCTGTATCCCCATGTTCGTAGCAGCACTATTTACAAATAGCCAATACATGGAAACAACCTAAGCATCCATCAGTGGAAGGATGGATAAAAAAGATATATATACATAATGGAGTATTATTCAGCCATGAAAGAGGAAGCCCCACCATTTGTGACAACATAGGCCTTGAGGGTGTTATGTTAAGTGAGATAAATCAGCAGAGAAAGGCAAATACCATATGATCTCACTTACATGTGTAATCTAAAACAAAAGCAAAAAGAGACTCCTGGAAAAGGAGATTAGACATGTGGTTACCAGAGGTGAAGGGCGGGGAAAGAGGGAACTGAAGAAGGCAGTCAAAAGGTGCAAACTTCCAGTTAGGAGACAAGTGGGTACTCAAGATGCAATGACCACAGTTAACACTGTCTTGTGATGTAAAGGGAAGTTGGTAAGCAACTACGTCCTAAGAGTGCTCTTCACCAGAAGAATTTATTTTTCCTTTTCTCTTTCTTTTCTTTTTATTGCCTCTACATGAGAAGATGGCCGTTAGCAGAGCCCATTGTGATCACTTCACAATATGTGTAAATCAACCCTCATGCTGTGTGCCTTAAACTTATGGAGATATATGTCAATTATTTTTCAGTAAAACTAGAAAAAATGAGGGGCGCCTGGGTGCGTCAGTCGTGTAAGTGTCTGAATCTTGATTTTGGCTCAGGTCATGATCTCACTCTTTGTGAGGTCAAGCCTCACATTGGGCTCTGCACTAACAGCATGGAGCCTGCTTGGGATTCTCTCGCTCCCTCTCTCTCTGCCTCTCCCTCACTTGTGTTCTCTCTCTCTCATTCATAAATAAATAAATAAATAAAATATTTTTAAAAACTAGAAAAAAATTAAAAATAAAGGTGAAAAAGAAAGGCTCTGGAACTTTGGGCTGAGCCATGTATCGCATAAAAATGCCACACGTTAGACGGAGAGACAGATGGAGCCGTTTGCGTTCCTAGACACTGAGCTCCAAGTAGATGTGGGACTGGTCAGAAGCATCATCACTTGTACCTTAAAGTCACAAGGTCAATTGTCACACTCTCCAGACAGCGGAATCACCTCCGCCTTCTCCGGGAGGCTTCCACCTCCAAGCAGAGAGAGAGAAAGGGCTACATGACTTTCCGTGGCTGAGAAAGATGACTGTGACTCTGCAAGTTGTCCAGTGCTCCTGGGGACGACAGCTGTTCCTGGTGCAGACTGTGCATTTGCTGGGACCCTGACGTTTAGCTTGAACAGTCCAGTCGTAAGTGCTCCTCCCAGGTTTCTATGGGACATTCCTGCTTCCCTGCCTGCCCTCTGTCTGTGCGGCTTTCCAAGCCAATTGTGTGCTCAATTCAGAATCAAATATTCCAATTTTTCTAAATCATGTTTCTATGTACAACTAATTATTCACGTGTTCTGGACCTTTTTTGAAGACAATTTTTGACTTTAGGGGTAAAAAAGGTTAACTAGGGGAAAGGGTGATGAGGAGAAAGGCTCAAATGCCTGATCTTCCCATGAGGTGGCTGTTCTGAGGGTCTGGGAAGGAGAATCACAGAAACCCTGAGCCCCTACAAAACTTGAGATGCCTAACACATCATTTCTTCAGCATTCAGAATTTCATGGAACCTAGAGAGACCTCTGAGCCAGGATCCGGTGCTGGGGAACATCCACGGTGCTGAATTTAAGAGACCTCAGCATGGCCAACCAGTGGTGTATTTCTAAAGGACGGGGCTGGCTTCAAAGGACCCTCAGTCCTACCACAGACACAGCAAGTGATGTGAGAGTCTGAATTTCTACCACCTGGATGTTCTAAAAGGTTCCAAATTATGGATTTGTTTTTCTTCTTTCTCTTGGTCTCTGTGTCTATAAAATGAGCCTTTTAATCCAGCAAAGCTTGTCACATTTTCAATTTCTGTGCTAAGTAAAACAACAAAAAGTAAATTAGTGTTGCATATGTAATGGACATTAGAAAAAAAGTCTGAAGGAAATTCTATTAAGCCCACTGCCTCGTTCCTAACATGGGTATGCCTGTTTCTAAAGCAAAGCCTTACATTTTCTCTAACAAAGGTTTGACGTTCACTAAAATGTCAGCTAAAGTTGCCAATAAATACTCACGGCTGGTGACTGGGCAGGGAGGGAAGGTTTAGTTACCCACGTTTTCATTAGTACACATGCTGAAGAAAAAAATCTTTTAGTCCTTAAAAACTAAAGTCATGACGGCTGCCCAGAACTATTTGTGCTGAGGGATGGGCAAAAGAAAGAAAGAAGAAAGAAGAAAGAAAGAGAGAAAGAGAGAAAGAGAGAAAGAAAGAGAGAAAGAGAGAAAGAGAGAAAGAGAGAGAAAGAGAGAAAGAAAGAAAGAAAGAAAGAAAGAAAGAAAGAAAGAAAGAAAGAAAGAAAGAAAGAAAAAGGAAAAAAAGAAAAAAGTGAGTAATAGCAAGGAAGATATTTAAGGAAAGCAATGATTGAACTTTAAAAAAATACTGCAGACTCAAAATGCTGGCGGCAGGCTGACTGCTATTTTAACCAAAGCCGCTGATTTCTGAGAGGTCTTCTGCTTTTACATATTTACGTCTTGCAAATGTTGGGCGTTATGGCGCTGAAATAGGTGTGGCTGACTTTGAAATTCAAGCTCATGGTGTCTGTGGTCCATGAACCCCATCCCGATAGGGCTGGCTAGTCAGAAGCGAAACTGGCTAGTTATGAAACTACCGTAGTATATGCTTTATCTGCACCGCATTTAAAGGATTTACCTATCTATCCCGCTGCAGACCCACTCATTGAGTAAGAGCCAACAGCATATGATTGTGTTAATTAATCTGCTATTGTGAGTAAAGGAACAGCTGCAGTGGTCTCGTGGATACGTTGTCAAAAGAAAACAATGTAATGTTAAGCCTCTGACTGCATATTCTGTTACAAAGAAGGTTTACGAGAAGTTAAATTCATAAATCACAGATCATTTTTATAATAATAATAAATAATATCTGACCTTTAAAAGGAAGGTTTGAGTGTTCTTAATTTCAGCTTGAAATATGTTCTGATATATGATACCTAAGCTTTAACCCAATTCTTTGTTTTGAAAACAAACATTCCCCAGAAATGATGGGAAGGGGAAGGAGCTATAGAAATGACCTCTGACTGTACGAGATACATGCCATTGTAGTTCTAACAAAGATCAGAGCCCAAAATATCAAGTTAAAAGAAAAACTTGTTGGCATGCATCCAATGTCTCATATAATAAAAACGCAATTTCTAATACTATGCAGAAATGGAGAGAAAGGGGACATTCATTATGGGAAACACACATATTATTTACATGGGCTTTATCTTTCTTTATGCAGATAAGGCACAGAGAGCACTTTCTGTCTAATTAATATTCTGTGCCCCTCTATGATCCAACCTTCCCACCCCCATCCTCGCCCAAAATACAAGCAAGACTCTGTGCCCACCCCCTGTGTACATATAGGCAGTTAGCGAGAAGGCAAGGGAAGGTACACTTAGACAAAGGGAAATAAAACCTTGTGTTCTGGTGCTTAATCCAGGGCAATAAACAAAAGTAGCAAAAGTCAGGAGGAAAACACAAGACTGATCAAGGAATATAAAGTTGAACTATGGCTAATGGGATATGGTAAAGAATAATGTCTTGTATATCTTTGAAGACCGCTTGTTTAAAAAAAAAATTTAAAAAGCTCGACTTCCCCAACATACCCCGGGAGAGGAGTTCATGCACTTTGACCTAAGTCGTGCATGCCTACTCCGGGCGGTGTGGGGCCACAGGATGCTGACCTTGTGCTTTCTAGCACCTATTATTTCAAAAGAGTTTTTCTCAGTGCATGGGCCTCAACATTACTGTTTCAGTCCCACCCCCTCCTTTTTAAATGAAAAAGCCATTTGAGAAGGAAACCACAGGGTTTGATCAGGGACACCGGGAAGCACAGGGCAGAAGACATGGATGAAGTGGGTTTGATCTGTGTGTCCCTTCCCTTTGTGTGGGGAGCTCACAACAAAAGGGCGCTATTTTTAGCTATGGATTGGCATTGTATTACCAGGTACGTGCATCGACCTGATAAAGAGACGGACTCTGGAGCCCCCGCCCCCAACAAACACGGTGGTGTCCTTTGCAGCAAAAGCCCACGTGCCCCAGGAAGGCAAACTTGGAAGAACAATCTTAACCCAGAAACATTTCCTAAGCAGGAGATGGAAGGTCTCTGGCTTATTTTGCTCACCTGGATGCCGTTGAAGGAATGATACCCCCAGAGAGCTGTTCTTTCTGAATGTTGCTTCTCTTGGATGCCATTTTAAAGGGGTTTATGGGGAGGAAAATTATCATGGAGTGGTAATTATACAAAATACCCTGCTCCCTGAGTCAGGACACAACTGACCATTTATTCTCAGGAAGACAGGCATCACGGCCATTCCCCACACTGACTGAGGCTCTCGGAAACGCCCTGGTAGACGCTTAAATAGCCCATGCTCTTCTGATTGGATTTTGCATATTTACCCGGCCTCTCCACACCCCAGGCTCCCACCCAGACCCTCCCGTCTCCAATGAGGGTCACTCCTGCGCCCTGCTAACACCCTGCCAGGGATCTACCCAATAAGCAGCTGGCCTGTTACCGCGCTGGGGCGCCTACCAAACAAAGTCTTCATTATTACCAACTTTTACATTTTTTTCTTCCAAATCCAAATTTTTCACTTTAAAATTTAAAAGCTCTTTTTTTTTTCCTTATACCAAAATAAAAAACTTTTCAGTGGGCACTCCAGAATACTTGACATTCCCTGGTATTGTACCCCAGCAAAAGACACCATCAACTTGGGGAGCCTCAGGACATACTTAGGAGAAAGTGGCCTTTGGATAACAATAGCGCCTTATTTCTGCTTCCAGGAAGAGCATGTGGGAGAAGGAAGAAAATGCTCGTCACTGGCCAGTGAAGAAGTTTCTTTAAGTGAGTAACGTTATCTACATGAAGGGGGAAACCCACGGTGACCGCATAAAGAGCCCACGAAAGAGCAATTTTAAAACCAGGGGTCAGATTCTATTTCCACCATGATCAGCAAAGGGATGTGACCACCATTTTCTCATCTGTAAAATGGAGATCTAAACATGGTACATAGAGAACTCCCTACCAGAGGTGGAAAAGGGTCTGCAAACAGTAAAATGCTAATTTTGAATACTTATGAGTCTATTGCCCTGATTGGAAAAAAACTGCCTACTAGGATTGGCTCCCTAGCCACAGGAGTGGTTCCCCCATCTACAGCTTATCAAAAAAGGATAGAAAGGAAGATTGTGTTTACTAAGCAGCAAAACTATGTGCTGGTCTAAGGAGTGGTCAACTTGGTTTAAAAGAAAATAAAAATGCTTTTATCCTCCAAAACCCAGCATTTTCCTTGCTGGTTACCACTCACTAGAGCGAACGAAGAGGTTGCAAATCTTCAAATTCACGTAAAATACACGTGATGTGCATAGGAAGCTCTCACTATAGGCAGCTAGTTTTCAGCACGTGTTGGCTTTGTCGCAAAGCCTGCAGAACAGGAGACAGCAATATATGTCATCAAGTACCCTCAGGCCATTTGGAGTGTACTTTCCTTCTTTAGCCTCTTAAATAACCTTCCACGTTTTATTTATAAAAATGTATTTCATACTCGTTGTAGGAGATTTGGAAAACAGAGAAAGGTATAAACAAAAGAAACTGAAAACCACTTTTAATTCTAATTCTATCCCCTCACTATGACGCTAATACTTTTATATTCCTGCCAATCATATGCATTTAACTGTGATTAACATACATATTCAAACAGATGAAATGGAGACTGTGTTTAGTTTCTCATCCCATTTTTCCCCTTAAAAATAATATTGAGGGGTGCCTGGATAGCTCAGTCGGTTAAGCATCCGACTGTTGGCTTTGGCTCAGGTTATGATCTCGGGGTTCATGACGAGGCCCACATCGGGATATGTGCTGACAGCACAGAATCTGCTGTTGATTCTGTGTCTCCCTCTCTCTCTGCTCCTTCCCTGCTCATTCTCTCTCTCTTTCTCTCTCTCATGTGCGTGCAAAAATAAATAAATAAACATTAAAAAATAATAACATTCCAAGTATGGTTTGAAGTTACTGTTCTTGAACATGTGATTGTTAACAGCTACAGAACATCATATTCCATGACTGCCCTTCTTTCATGTTTCTGTGTTTTGCTTTAACTTCCCTGTGTAACTGAGCATTATTCCATGAGACGAGGGCCTCGTCCTCTTTAAGGTATAGAAGATGGTCTTGCTGCCCCATCTCTCAAGAGCTCGAGGTTCTGAACAAGAACTCAAAGTGTGGGTTTGAGGGTCTCTGCACCAGCATTCTGAGATGGCCACTGTGGCCACTGGGCCATGTCCTGATTTTCCATGATCTATCTGTCAAGAAACCTCAGTTAGCAGCCCCAGCACTTAATGAGGCTCTAATGCTGCAGGAACTGGAAGTAATGTATAAAACGGAGAACAACAATAATTCAACATAAGCTGAATTTAAGAGTACTATAAAAGCATAAGCCAATCTCCGACAAAAAGGAGACATCTTGCTAAAAACCGCATTAGCAGCAAACACCAGCACTGGCCACTTATCTCCTCCAAGGGGAGCAGAGAGGGGCCGGCAGTCGTCTATCTGCAGCGCAGAGCGGCCCTCAGCTCTGGTTCCAGCAGCACACCCCTCAAGCTGCCCTCTGCCCACCCTGCCTTCCTACTTTCAGAGAGGGGGGCAGAGTGAATGACTCAAGAACGTGTCTTTGTGATTCAACACTGGGAAGAGTCTGTTGAGACGCTCAGATTTTTAAAAAGTAGCTGAACAGTTTTTTCTTTTTAAAATTTTCAAAATTTTGCATGCTTGGGTGGCTCAGTCAGTTAAGCGTCCGACTTCGGCTCAGGTCTTGATCTCACGGTCCATGAGTTCAAGCCCCACGTCAGGCTCTGTGCTGACAGCTCAGAGCCTGGATCCTGCTGCAGATTCTGTGTCTCCCTCTCTCTCTCTGCCCCTCCCCTACTTGCACTCTGCCTCTCTCTCTGCCTTTCTACTTGCACTCTGTCTCTCTCTCTGCCTTTCTACTTGCACTCTGTCTCTCTTTCTCTCTCTCTCTCAAAAATAAATAAATGTGAAAAAAATTAAAAGAATAAAATGTAATCTTATTTAAAATAAGTAAATAAAATAAATTTTTTTAAATTAATAAGAATATCTGCTCCTGGTGGAATGAAAGAGATCGTACCTCATCAGTAATGGACTAAGGGAGAAGAAGAAAACACTGGAATCTCCAAATTCCAGTGACACATCAGGAATTAATTCAGGAAAAGCCCCCACAGAAGCAGCTGGATGTATTGAGCGCTTCTCGAAACTAGGCTTAGGGGAATCCAGCCACCCAGCCAGTACGTACCGGGGCATGAGGCCACCGCAAAGCCTTCATAGGCCACTAAGGTTGTCAAGTGCAGGATTAAAGGACAAAGTTGACATGCTGACGAGCATTACATAGATAGATCTATCTGGGTCCAAGCTGGGTCTGTGTGTTAGAAGACCAGGCAGGTGTGCTGACAGTCACCCAGACTGGGAAGGAATCTATAAGCAAATGTCAGTCTCAGATCAGATTCAGTGGCAGACGGACAAGCAATGCCACGAGGGCTACCTGTGAGATGCCGGGGCTCCTAACTGCTCTGGGTAATATTTCTGGAGCAAGTTGCATCCTGATATTTTAAGCTGAGAGTTTTATTGCTGCTGAAACCATACAGTTGAAAAGGAAATTGAACAGCCTTCTCTCTAAATCATCTGATTTATAGAAATTGAAATTGATTCATATAATTGGAGACCACTAATTATAGGAGTTGAAGAAGAAAGATTGTATGCCAAAGTTCTAATTGCTCAACTATCAGAGTTAGTCAAGATTTGTTTCAGGGAATGGGGAAAATTGTCATTTTCCACGGAAATCCAGGGAATATGATCATTAGGCTGGTTTACTACCAGTGCTCCTCACTTCAGGTGTCCCAAGAACAAAACAGTAAGTTTGACCTTCCTAAGATGTGCCAGGTAGTTTATTTTTCAAATTTTTTTTTTATTATGATGGAAGTGACGCTACATGATAGAAAATACAGGAGACACAAAGCAAAATTGCTCCACAATGTCATGCGTGCAATAATTATTTTAGCATGTCTCCTTCCCTGCTCTTCTGTACATGTCTTCTCACGTGGCCGTGTTCACGGTCCACTTTCGGTTGTGCTTCTTTCTTTTGTTCTTGTGCACAGCCCTGAAAACCATCATTTTAATTGACTGCACAACTGTCCATCAAGGAGATCTGGTTCCATGGAAAACCCCAACGCCATACATTTAGCTCAATTCCTGTCTTAATTTTTGACATCTTAAATGATGCTATAATGAACATTTCACACATATAGCCTTTTTCATACTTTGGATAAATTCCTTAAAATAGATTCTCAGAAGTAGAATTACTGGGTCAACGAGTCTAACATGTTATTACTCTTGATAGGTATTGACAAATTGTCTTTTGTGGGGACGTCAGCCATTTAGCATGCCACCAGCATTATTGCGAGTCCTGGTTCTCTGTCTCCTCAGCAGCTGGCGGATTTAGTTTTTAATATTTGTTATAATTCAATAGGCCAAAAATGGTCACTGGATTCTTGATTCAAGTTCGCAATTTTTTAATACTAGAGCAGCTCATCTGTGTTCCCTGTATTTAGCAGTTTCAGTGCCTCTTAGGCGAATTATCGGCACTTGCCCTTGAGCTGAGTCAAGGAAATATTTGTGGAGCACCAGGACCAAGTAGACCAAAACCAGGTAAGTGATTACAGAAAATACATGCGCCACATGTAGACCAAGAGCCTCTCTCCCCTTCCCAGTGAGTAGGCATGATTCAAGCCACCACAAAACGAGAGTGCTCCTTTACTGGGCTCCGGGCTGCATCATCTCCAGCCCCTGCCTCCGAGCCCATCTCCTCTCCCGCTACGGGCTCTCCAGGCTGGCAGTATGATAAAAGCAGGCTTGTAACATCTTCCTCTAAAATTTGATTTTGCTAATGAGGTAGACCAAATTAAGAAAAAAACCTGAGAAAGTGACATTAATTTGGAACAACTAAACAAAACCAACAATAGTTTGATTTTCCACTCTGCAAACCTTATAGCACTTTACAAACAAAGTAATTAATCCTTATAACAAAGAAGAGATATGCCTCCCCTTTCCTGAGTCCCAGAAAAATTAAGAGCCATTACACTGAGTTTGAGTCTTTGCTAAAGGGCCCAAGAGAAAACAAGTGGAAGGAAGGAACGAAGGAAGGAAGGGAAGGGGATATAAAAGTCCACTACTAGCTAAAGAGAACCAAGCAAGGAGTGAATGTGTCCTGCACAGAGGTAAGCTTTCAGAAGGCTACAGGACATCCTGAATAGACAAATCTATAGGGACAGGAAAGGGATTAGTGGTTTGCTAGGGCTGGGAGTGACCAGGGGATTGGAGCTAATAGTGAAAGGGTACAGTTCTTTCTGAGGTGATGAAAATATTCTAAAATGGATTGTGGGGAGGGTTCACAATTCTGTGAACATAATGAAAATCACTGACTTACACACTTTGCATGGGTGAATTGTATGGTTTGTGAGTTATATCTCAATAAAGCTGCTACAAAAAAAGAAAATAGCTAGAAGCTTGGAGGAATCCATGTAATAAGAGAGAAGTGCAGGAGCAAATCACTGTTATTCCAGAAAAAGAAAAAGGACGAGGAAAAACAGTTACTTGATATATTAAAGAAGTAAACAGAGAACTATACAGCTGAATATGGATTTCTGGAACATTTATTCATTCAACAGAGTGTATGGAGTGTTTCCTGGGAGTGATTGGGGGGCTGAGGGGGTGAAGAACAGCTGTGATCTGGCCTCTGTGCTGGTGGATGGATGGGCTGGGGACCACAGAGAGCACCCTGGGCATCCCCCCTAACCCCATGTGGTGGTGGCTTCTTGAGGAGTCTTCAAAGGGAGGCAGGCTTAGCCAGGCAATGATGGGGTCACTGACATTCCAGGCAGAGGGAGTGGAACATGCCAGGACCCCAAGGGATGAATGAATATGGGGCTAGGAGATTGCAGAAGTCAGCCCCATCATAACTCTGAGTGTGTGGGGATGAAGGGAAGTAGCGGTAGAGACAGACAAGTGCAGGATCCTATGGCCTTTTTATGGAGGGCAGTGGGAAACCACTGGGTTGTTTTAGACAGAACAGCAAGTGACATGCTCAGATTTCTGGGGGGTTGCAGAACACTGGTTTGAACAAGAGTCGGCTTTAGGGATGAAGGCTGTGTTTAAGAGGGAATTCCACAGGAATTGAAATAGGCACTTGCTGTGGGGACCATGGGATTCATTCAAGAGTTCATTAAGAGACAGAAAGAAAGGCTCCCATGGGAGGTTGGGAGGGAGCCACTGGGCTGCCTCCCAGGCTTCTGGTCAGCTAATGGGTGGTGTGGGGTTCTGTTCTTGTGCATAGCCAGGGAACTTGGGAGGAGGGACCCATCTAAGGGCAATGAGGTTGGGACCTGCTGAGTGGAAGGTGCAGTGGGATGTGTGGGGAAATATGGCCCTGTCTGGAGATGCTGGAGCAGGTGCCGAGTGGGCTTCCAACACATTTACAGAGTGTGGGGGGTGCAGACCCATGTCCTCCCAGAGGCCAGCTGATCTTACCCAGGGAACCTAGACTGCTCCACGACCTGGCATCCTAGTGACCCCAAAGCACAGAAGATACAACTCAGAGAAGGGAGTATGGGGGCACACCAAGATGCATGCAAGGAAGGGGACTGTTCACAAGGTCCCTGGTTTACAAGAGCTGGGCAGAGTACAGAACACAAACTAAAACCTCATGATTAGGGCACGGCTAACATCTGGAGAGATGGGAAGTAGAAGGTAGGCTACTCCAATGGCCAGGACTTCTCTATCCCAAAAGAATGGACCAGTACAGAAGGTGAAGGAGTAGTCTGTAGACATAACCCTCACTTCACAGGCTCCTGTATGCTTGAGGGCAAAGCCTGCAGAATTGGGCAATGATGAACCCAAGGAGGGAGGCAGAAATGTTACTGTGGGCTTGTTAAAGGCCACCCACACAGATGGAGGAGGTCAATGGTGTGCTCTGGATACAAAATGCCCAGTTCCACCAGTCAAGAGTCTGGGTACCAGACTGATAGAGCCTTTCACTGTCTGGCCATCCATTAGGCCTATCAGCTGGCTAAAAATCCAGGCATCGGCCCTTATGATTACTATTGCTGTCTTCATTCATGCGACGAGGTCATGACCTGTCTTGATGATAACTTCACTTTCCAGAGCAGAGAGAAGGGATTTTTTTTTTTTAACTCTAGATTTAATTCTAACTGATGATGAGCTAGTCAAATCAGAAAACACTAGGATCTTGGACAACTACAGCTGTGTGGTCTTAAAGTTCCCAATTCCCTGGATGGGATAGGCTGCACTGGACAGAGGCAAGGAGATGGGGCAGGTCAAGAGTACAGAGGTGGAGTAAAACAGAGAGGGATTTGCAGTCAGGCTCCAGCACTTCCTGTGTGACGCTGAGAAAGTTACTTAACATCTCTAAACTCAGAACCCCATTTATGCCTAGAGGATAAAATCAGTACCTATCTCATAAACTTTTTATGAAGCTTAAATTCATTTAGCAAGTACTGCCTGGCATTCGTCAAAAAGTCAATAAGAGTTTGTAATTCATCATTAACCAATGTGCATCCTAAATTTTAGGATGCCAAGGTTCAAAATGCTTGAAGTAAAGAAAGGCAGGATTCCCAGGCATGAAAGTCTAGGCAAACAAGGTGAAGATGCTCTCAAAGATGCTATGCCGTCTGTGAAGCCAGAAGACCCCAGTGAGGGAGAAGGCAGTGCCCCAAGAAGCCAGTGTGACTGCTAAAAATAGATTTGAAAAGACCATAGTGGGTCTCCAACATATACATGGACATATATATATACATACACATGCAAGCGCATTCACACAAACACATATACATGCATTTACACACATGCATACACATGCCTGTAAACATACACATGTATTTATACATGCACATACACATATCTGTTTGTCAAGTAAGCCAGTGAATTGATTGATGATCTAGATAAAAATAGAGGAAAAGAAAGGAACATGTCACTAGAGAGTCAGATGTAAGTGGCTAGAACTTGGAATGACCTTATCTTTAGAAAGACTAAGGGAATCAAAATAGTATTAAAGACAGCAAAAAATAAATAAATAAATAAAAAGCACCCTTTTAAAAGTTCAGTTCAGCACGAGAAAGACATAGAGGAAGGAAGTCTAGGTGTGTTGTGAGGGGCAATGACACCAAGTCAGAGAATCAAGAAGTTGCTGGTCTTTTCCATAACCAGTGATAGAAGAAATAGCTGCTGACCAATGATCCATATTTCCTTTCATGGCATGGAGTGGTTGCTAGAAGTGGATTCCCAGGCTCACCCACATCCAGCTGGGCCACATGACTAGTTATGGCCAATGGGACTTGCACAAAGTGCCACGTGACTAGACCTGGCCAATGGGACTTGGGCAAAGTGGCACATGACTAGTCCTGGCCAATGGGACTTGGACAAAGTGCCACATGATTAGCCCTGGCCAGTGGGACCTGTGCAAAATGAAGCACCCCATTTAGAGGTCTACCCATAAATCCCCTGCTGTCCTCCTCCTCCTCCCTTGCCTGACATCTGATTCCAATGCCCTCCCTGACCTTGGGAACTACATTTTGAAAATGATTCAGAGTCCACTGGCCTGGTCCCTAAATGAAAGCGCCTCATGTCCACACTGATTGAATTTTATGTGATAGAGAAAAAGAGGCATGCTGCTGAGTAGCGACACTACAATTTTAGGGTCCATCTGTAACAGCAGCCACTGTTATCCTAAATAATAAAGGGTCCAAAAGCCCAGAGCAGCAATATAGGGTGGTGGAAAGGGCAGAGTTGCGCCTTGGCCCCGAGAAAGAACTGCGGGTCAGTCAGTGATAAACACCCCTAGGGGGAAGCAAAGAAGCAATGGCCCCCAGACAAGCAAATACTCTGAAGCCCGGGACCAAAAACGAAGAAGAGCCATCTTAGAGCAGGCCACGCCCACAGGCCATGTGATTAACCATGGGGAATAGAAGGCAAGGAATAAGACAGTGAGACAAGCCTCAAAGCAACATGACTTTTGTCCCTGGGGCCTTGGGCTAGTGAGGGTCTCAGGGAAGCCAGGACCATATGCCCATACTTAGAGAGCAGAGTTCAGGGCAATACAAGGGAGCTGGGTGGGGGCGGGAGGGAGAGCAGCAGGGAGAGAGAGAGAGAGTGAGAGAACATTTACTGAGTGCTATTCTGGGCTACATTCTCTGCCTTAGAGGAGAACAATGGCCATTTCTAACAACAGTCATGGGAGGTACGTGCTTTCGCTCCCCAGTCCACGTGAGGAAACTGAGGCTCCAGGCTCCTGCCGAGTCTGTGGGCGCAGTTCGGATCCAGACCAAGCCTGCCCACTCCAAGCCCAGAGGACAGCAGTACTTCTGTATTCAAAGCACTTTCTACATGGGAGCTCACCAGACACAGCAGCCCCCTGGAGGGGTGGAGGGTGGCCCACCCAGAGGTGTGTAAGCAGAGGCAGGGCCTTGGTAGACTGTAAGACCCTCCCAACCTTGAAACCTCTGCCGGAGAGAACACAGGAAGTTTAGATTAAATCAGCCAAAATGACTTCATAGCATACATTTCTTAACATCTGATTCTCAGGGTCAAGCATAATACTTTCTCCTGGAAAAAAAAAAAAAAAGGATTATCCACACCAACAACTTTTTTGGATGTGATCAATCAATACCCTGGCCTGCACACGCTGACCTCTGCCCTTCACTCCTCTGAGGGTGCCAAGGTCTGGATGAGGGGTGCAAAGAAGACACATGCTGGGAAGCTACACGGTGCTTTAAAAAAAATTAATAAAAGGTTGCTGGTTTTCTTCAGTGCTAGGAAAAGTACACAGATTTTTATTTCTACGGAGTAAGGAAACTCTATCCCCTGACCTAAGTGTTTTATAACAACAGAGGCTCCCCTGAGACGAAGAGAAAGAATCATCTTTTCCTTTTATTCCAGGCGGTGATAACTACCATGGAGTAGGAGGGGGAGATTTCCACTTCACTTAAGTCCTCAGATTCATCAGCTAAACTCAAGAGTTTGCAGCTAGTGTGCCAGCCTGGCTGTCTGCGTGCTCGGCAAAGCGAGAAAGCAGAACCCCATTTCTGGGAACGAGGGACCTGGCCATGGGCTCAGAGAGCCCCAAGGCTCAGCACTCCAAGCAAAGAACCAGGTTGTCTAAAAAGTCTCAGGAACCAACCACTGCTGGAAACCCCTGCTTCCTTCAAGTCGTAAAGGAGAAAAATTTTACTAAAGGGAGATGCATTTGAAAGGCAGCCAAAGCATCTTTTTCTCATGCCTTGGGAGGTTGCTGTTTTATCAAATGTATGTCCTATCACTTTGCGGAGAGTCGTTCAACACACTTGTTCTGTCAATACTTGTTGGATCATGAAAGAATATATGCTATTCTTATATCACAAACTGCTCTAGGCATTGGATTACCCAGGTGCATGAGAGAGACCCCACATTCTAGTCGGGGGGGGGGCGCGGCAGGTAAGATGCTGGCAAAACACAAATGAGACTATTCCAGATCATAATCTATATAAGTGTGATGGGATGGTTAGGCACTGATGGAGTGTGGGACACAAGGGAGCTTTGACTTTGGATGGGAGGTCAGGGAAAAGCAAAGAATGGCACTTTATGCAGAGAGAGCAGAAGTGCAAAGACCCTGGGGCAGGTTCATACAGGAGCTTTCTGAGGAATAGCAAACAGACCAATATAGCTGGAGAGTAACAGATGAGAGAAGAAACACAGGACGGAGGTCTGAGAGGCAGGCAAGGCAAATGAAGAAGTTGGCAGTACTGTAGGAAGCCGCTAGAGGCTTTGAGACATCCTTCCCATCTCTCTGGGGGTGGAAGGAGCCATCAAGAGAACAGAGGTCCAAGTGGTTGTTCCCCACTCCCACCAGGTCCCCTGTCTCCAGCCACGGGGTGTAGGGAGCCACAGAGGGCGTCAGTATTCCTACTTCTTTTTGTATTTAAAGTCAAACCAATAGAATAACCTCAAAAAAGTGCTCTATTCTCTGTTAAGCAATATTCCTTCATGAACAATCAATGTTGAACAGTCTGACATTTATTGCTACCCATCAGAGGCCGATTCTCATTGAATTGTATGCAGTGTGTGTCCACAACTTAGCAACGTTTTCCTACTTAGTAAATCCATGTGTGCCAGTAACAGACAAATTAAATTACCTACAAGTGTTTACCTACTTTTAAAAAATTCCTAAATGGAGGACAGGACCCCTAAACTCTTATTTTCTTCATCCCAAATGCCAGGGTGCTAATGACCAGGGTGCGCAGGAGCAGCACCACTGTGTAGCAGGTGGCTGGGACGGCTCACACAGAGTAGCTGCAGGGGCTCCTCTGGAGCTGGGGGAGGAGGAAGACCAGTTACCTTAGAAGGCAAAAGGCAAGAGAAGCCTGGGGAGTGTGACTCTGAGAACACAAGGCCCAAGCTCTTCCCTAACACAAGGAAAAGGCTCACGAGCTCATGGAACCCTTACTGGCTATCTATAATGACCCAGGAGGGCGCCTGGGTGGCTCAGTCAGTTAAGGGTCCGACTTCGGCTCAGGTCATGATCTCACGGTTCATGGGTTCGAGCCCCGCGTCAGGCTCTGTGCTGACGGCTAGCTCAGAGCCTGGAGCCTACTTCGGATTCTGTGTCTCCCTCTCTCTCTGACCCTCCCCTGCTCATGCTGTCTCTATCTCTCTCTCAAAAATGAAAAAAATAAAAATAAAAAATAAAAAGAACCCAAACAAAAAAATTGGAGCTATTTGATGGATCAGAAAGTTAAAAAAAAAAAAAAATATATATATATATATATATATATATATATATATATATATATATATATATATATATATATATATATATATATATAATGATCCAGGAAGAGACCTCCTGGTCCTCATGGGCTGAAAATTCAGAATAAAACTACAAAATGCACTTGACTAAAAAGTGACAAGTTCCTAGGAAATTTTCCCAAGAGGAAGCAGACAGTGTGGGGGGCAGTCACAGCTCCAGTGCTAAGATACAGGCAGGATTCGAACATGGCCAGGTGGGGAGAAGGCATTCCAGGTGGGGAGGAACACCTCTGTAAGCACAGCCAAGTGCTGGGCCATTCCAGAGACCCAGGTGGGGTTTGGTCTGACTGACGTTCAGGGATAAGGTGAGGAGGTTCTGGGAACCTGGGGGCCGCAGCAAGTCCCCTTCTCCACACCTGCCCTGGAGGCTGCTCTCACATGGTGCTCCCAGAGATGCACAGAGGATCCCCGCCATGTCACCGGCTATGGCGACAAGAGGAAGAAAGGGGGAGGGGAATAACTTAAATGTTCCCCAGTTGGGAACTGACTATAAAAATAAACAAGTCCAATCCCATGGTCATACTTCATACTGCGTGGGCATGCAAAGGAGTGAGCCAGAGCTCAAATCATGACGTAAGATCTCCTTAAGCCATATCACTGAAAGGAAAAAGCAAGTTGCAGAATCTCAAGATGGTATCATTTATGGCAAAGGAAAGAAAGAAAGGGAGAAAGGGAGGGAGGGAAGGAAGGCATAAGAGGGAGTGGGGAGAAGAAGAGAGTCAATGGCAGGAGGTGGAGACCAGTTTGGGGGATTGGGGGACAACAGGGAGAACCAGGAAAGAGAGATGACAGAAAGCACCGACTCTATATAATTCAATCACTCACTTGGTTTTAAAATCCCAGCCACTGGCCACTGTCTCAATATTTTGATAATGATGACTAATGATGACTCTAGAACAGTGATTAATAAAAAATGATCTGCTCCTGTACTCCTTCTGATTGTAAATATCAACCTTAGTTAATAGTAATCAATGTTAGCAGTAAGAGAAAACCCAAACTGCTGTAGCGCACCGATTCAGGGGCTTTGTGCGGTATCCTCGCCCAGCAGCATGTGGGCGCTTGGACCCCCTGATGGAGGGGGAGGGCGGGAGGACGGCAGTTCCCCAGGCCTGGGCCAGGCTGCTGACGGGGACCCGGGAGCTCCAGAAAGGTCTGGGAAGGGGTCGGATATCAGAAGGCAGGAAGATCATGAGGACCCAGGACACGTGCGACAACAGGGAACCCTCCACACGCCGTCCGCACAGCCAGGCTGCAGACCTCAGTCGTTTCTCACGCGCACGGCCCAGGAACCCAGCACCTGCCACATTAAGTCCTGGCCTGGTGTCAAGGCTCTCCACATCGGGCCCTAGACTCCCCTTCCAGTCGCTGACACACTTCCAGCCAGATGGGGAAGCTGTTCCCCGACACACCTCGCCAGCTTCCACACATCACCTTTGTCCTGCCTCTGCCTTCTTTCCCACGTGCCCTCCTCCTTGTCTCCAGGCTACAGACGGACAGACTCCACAGAAGCCCCACTTCCTCCATCCACACATTAACACACATTTAATGAGCATCTACTACACACGAGATACATGATCTCATACCTAATCCTCACCACCTTACAGACTGCAAACTAGTGCCTCCCATTTTACAGGTGGGGCATTTGAGGCTCTAAAGGTCTCTTGCTCAAGGTCATTCAAGCTGGTCCTTGGTGGCACTGCGATTTGGACCCCAGTCTGTCTGACTCCATGGGTGCCCCTCGTGGGAGGAGACGAACAGTGACAGAAGCATAAGCACCATCAAGGAACTATGGACACAAAGGGCAAGGGGTTAACTAGCCAAGGCAAGCAGGAACGGACAGAAAGCGCTTCAGAAAACGTGGCACTTGAACTGAGGCTCAAAATAAACTCATGAAGTGAGATATAGCCCTGGGACACATGGTAAGGTGCTTAAGATACTTGATGGACATGAATGAAGGAAGAGTGTCTGCAAAGGTTGAGAGGCATGGGCCAGCATGGACCATTCCAGAAACTGCAGAGTCTCTATATACTCTCCTCTGAGGCAAGGGTTAAGGTTCTGACATGCAACAGAGTGGAGAAAGATATATTTGTGACGATTTCACTTTAGTCAAGTAGAGAGTTTAGGGCACAGGCTAGAATTGTCCCCCTGATCATATCGACAGAGAAAAGGATGCATGTCTTCAAGTCACCTGTGCCTGGAGGTGCATTTATCCATCACTACGCCCGGCAACTCCGTTTTCACACAGGAGACTCCTCCATCATGTGTAAACCAGCCATTTATTAATTTTTGCAACAAGTACTCAACTTCATTACTCACTTTCGAGATCGCACACCATGTTTACATAATCTTTCTCTGGCTACAGGAGGCGTGCAGCAATATCCCCGGGCAGCCGCTGCAGTGAGATACCGGGCGTAGTTAGGAATGGCGATGTTACAAGCCTGCGATGCAGTGTAATTACACACATCCCACTCGCTACCACTCTCTTCCGCAGGTACGCCTGGAATGCAGTGTCAAAATTTGCATGCAAGATGCTGACCAATAATGTACATTTTAACTTACCACGGCAAATAAAACTCCATGCCATATGGCTGATTAGAAATACTCTCTCCTTCTCTAAACAGCTGGGTGAGTAACAGCAAGGAGAAGGCGTTTGGCAGCTGTACGCTCTTATCGCCGCACCGAGGCTGCTGTGAGGGGTCTGTGCTTCCACAGGTACGCACCTGAGACCAGGGAGTGAGACGCCCTCGGCTCCAAATGAGGGAGCGGAGAGGAGAGGGGCTGCCGTCGCCAGGTGTCCCCCCTCCAAACCAGCTCCCTGGGTTGCCCCTCATACACAGGCTCAGTTTGCACTTTGTAAATAAGATGTTCTAAGATCTTCCAGGGAGAAAGCAATGCTCTGGGCGAGAAAATGGAGAAAGTCACCCCCCGACCTCCAAAATAAAGGCAGCGCATTTTTTTAAATTATGGAGTTGCTGTGTTTGCTACTAACTGCTGCCTCACGCATATCCTTGACCATTCTCTCTCTCTCTCTCTCTCTGTCGCAGGGGGCTCAGGTCGACTTCTTCATGTTCCCAGGCAGGTGGCTCAGCAGGACCTCCGCGGACACCTGTGATGTGCCAACATGCTCGGCTGCACTGGTGTTGCCACGTGGCTGTGGGTACTTCTGACCCTCCCTAGCCAGCTGCCCCCTTCAACTGCCCAGGGAGCCATGACCGCCAGCACAGGGCTCCTATGCCTGTGCACGCGGGGCTCTGGGGGGACCTGGGGAATCTGACAGCAGTGGCACAGGCAAGGCTGGCTTACAGGAATGCAGTCGGTGCCAGCACACAGGACCCTGACTTTGGTTTCACGTTCTGTGATCATTCTCTTGCAATTCTTAGTAATTTTTTTTAATTTAATGTTTAATTCTTAGTAATTTTGAACCACGGGTCCTAACTTCTCATTTTGTACTGAACCCCAAATTATGCGGCTGGTCCCACCAACTAAATTTCACTGAAAGGGGTGTGGTTTTACCGGGGAGAAACATGCCAAAAACAACCTCAGACAGGTGGCCAAGGTCAACATCAACAGTGATAAATCGGGTTGACAGACCCCTGAGATGACATGATGCAGGTAGCACATTACCTCTGTGGTCTTCCTCCTGAGGACCCATAACCCCAGTCTAGCCCTGAGGGAAACCTCAGATAAACCCAAATTGAAAGACGGTCTAAAAAATACCTGACCAGGACTCCTCATAACTGTCATGTCACCAAAAACAAGGAAAGTCTGGGAACCGGTCACCGTCAAGAGATCCTAAGGAGACAGACAACTAGATGTCAACAGTGGGGAGGGGGTGGGGGTACAGCGGTGTGGGGGGACTCTGTGCTTCTCCCTCAATGTTGCTGTGAACCAAAAATGGCTCCAAAAAAATCAAGTTCTATTAAAAAGAAACTAAATGCAATGTGGTATCTTGAATGAGATCCTGGAACAGATAAGGACATCAGGTAAAAACTGAGGAAATCTGAATAAAGTATGGACTTCAATGATAATGTATCAATCAGTATTGACTCATTCCTTGTGACAAATGTGCCCTAGCAATATTAACAACATGAGACTCGACACTCTGTATTATCCTCGGCCCTTTTCTATAAATCTAACACTATTCTAAAATAAAAAGTTTACTACCCTCCCCCAAAAAAAGTGCAGCTGAAAGGATTGTAGTTCCAAAGGGCCAGGAAGGGGGAAGGCTGTGGGTGCACACAGGAAGCCCCTACTTCCTCTCTGTGACTTGTACTGCCCACTAGATCCCCCATCCACTGCTCACCCTGGAAGAGGTTGTGGGGTCAGCATGAAAGAAAAATATACTTTAAAAATAAATTTAACTTGGGGCGCTTGGGTGGCTCAGTCCATTAAATGTCCAACTTTGGCTCAGGTGATGATCTTGCAGTTGGTGAGTTCAAGCTCCACATCAGACTCTCTATTCTCAGTGCAGAGCCCACTTCAGATCCTCTGTTTCCCTCCCTCTTTGCCCCTCCCCTACTGATGCGCATGCTCTCTCTCTCTCAAAATAAGTAAATAAACTTAAAAAAATAATTCATACAATACTTTTTTTAGTTACATTCTCCCCCCTGGAGACCATGGGGGTGCTGTTGAATTGTCTGGCTCCTTCCCTGTCAGCTAAATATTGGGCTTCTTGCCATATATAGCATGCGGGGAAGATGTGGGCCGGTCAGGGACAGCCTGAGAAGGCAGAATTCATGCAGTTCCCCCTGTAACCTGCGTTCAGATTCCCAGGCAGCCGCTGTCGGTCTCTGGAGTCCTGGGTGGTCCCGAAGCAGGTCATGGAAGCTGTGAGCCAGACGGGCACCCCTGGAGGGACAGGGCATGGAGTATGGAATGGAGACATCTGTCCATGGCTGCATTTCATGATCTAAACCTTGCCAGACATCCCTCTTTCAGACTTGTTTCCATCAGCCACCGGTTATTGGTGACCTCAGAAATGGGGAAGTGTCTAGGTACGCTGGCTTGTAAAGTTCAAATGGTTTGCTCCCCTCTGAAGAGAAGGACTCTAATTTTACCTGTAGACTCCTGGACAAAGAGAGGTCTGATATAGCTCACAGCATGCTGCAGTTTCCTGTCATTTTCTTTTCTGGTCTGTTTATGTTTAGAGAACCTGATCAACAACACTGCTTTTGGGGGGACAGTGAAGAGGTGTATAGACTGAATATTTGTGTCTCCATAAAATTCCTGTGTTGAAATCCTAAGCCCCAATACATTGGTATTTGGAGGGGTGGAGATTTTGGGAGGTGCATAGGTCATGGGGGTGGAGCCCTCATGAATGGAATTAGTGTCCTTATAAAAAGGACCCAGAGAGTTCCCTCTGCTTTCCCCCATGTGAGGTCACAGTGAGAAGACAGTCCCTTATTAACCAGGAAGTTGGCCCTTATAATACAGGGAATCTGCCTTGATCATGGACTTCCCGGCCTCCTGAACTGGGGGAGGGGAATCTCTGTTGTTTATATACTAATCTATGGCATTTTTATTGTAGCCCAAATAGACTGATATAGGAGGCAGCACCCACTGCAGGAAGGGGGTCTGCAGCTGCCCACCCATGGCCCTGACTCATGGCATCTTGGCTGTCCAGGTACCAAGGTAGGGAGAAATCCCCAGGATGCCTGGAGAAAATTCACCTTTATGGGACAGCGGTAATGACACTCATCTGGTGTCTCCTTCCATCGAGAGCAGAAAGAATGAAATTCTGCCTGGGTACCCTTGAACCTTCACACCAAGCCAAGCCGTCCTCCACCACCTCCTTCTTTGCTGATCTGAGCATTCGACACTTGTCCCTGCCCAGGCTGCAGGCCGGCACAGGTGCCCAGGACCTCCGGAGCCACACTCTACCCCACTGCCTCCCTCCCACGCACCAGCTCCCCCATCAAGACCAACTTCACCAGCCATCTTGCAGGTGCCTCTCCATCACTACCACCTCCATCAAGAAGCCTTCACAAACCCTGTTGGATCCACATCACTCAAGCTGACCCCAAGACAAGATGGGCCTTGAGGCTTATCCTGCCCAGGCTATGACTCCCTGAGTAGAGAAGGGGGATGTGTGTTTTCTGGCACCCCAGCCCATGCCTGGGTTGTAAGCAAGCCATGGTGCACATATAAGCAGCCACTTACGATGCTCCCCGGATGATCTGACCAAGTCTGCTGGCAGCCAGGAGGCCAGCATGCACACGGAGTGCCTGGGTCCTTCCCTACACCCTTCCCCTTCCAGTTGCATGGCATGCTCCCAACCGCCCCCCCCCCACCCCGTTAACCGCATCTCCCGCACTCAAACTGAACTGTTGAGTCCTCATCTTTGCCCTGACTTCAGCACTGACCCAAGAAAGGGATCCTATTTCTAAAAGGCACGGGGCAAGCTGTGAGGAGAATGTAACTCCCAGTGAAACATACAGGACACAAGGGATTGTTTTCTGGAATTCCGTGCTCCAATGGAAAGCGTACACACTGGCCGTGCACAGTTCAGCATCGCCATGGAGTGCTGCTGACCTGCTCTGCCCACTCCCTCCTGGTGTCAGCCCCAGGGGCCAGGACCTGCCCCACTCCTGCCCTGCCCCAGGGTGCAGTGCTGGCTCACACACACACACACACACACACACACACACACACAACACCAGCCACCCCACACATGCTATGGACACAACTCCCTCCACAAGATTAAGAAATGAGGTTCTGACATGGCGGCCATGTTCCTGCCCCCGGGGAAAGAACTATGGCTCCTCAAGGCACATGGCGGCCCTCCCAGTGGCCCAAAGTCCGACCAGAAGCTGACTCCCATCCCCCCTCCAGAAACTCTCTAGCAAAAATGCTCAGTGTCTCGGTGGCCAAGTCCCAGACCCCAACACACGTGCTTTGCTGAGACCCAGCTGGCTTCTGGAGAGTGGCTGGCACTGGATACAATGGGTTACCAAGTCTTCTCCTCAGGCAGGTTCAAGAAGAGGTGCAGGACATGCCCCCCACCTTCACTCATTTATTCAAAAGTGGTTATCAAACCAGCCAGAAGTTGCTAGTGCCAGGAGACAGGTGATAGGAGAAACAAAATGCATTCTAACCACATCATGGACTATTTGCAGCCTTAGAAAGGATAAATCTTGACGACACTGGGGTAAGTGAAACAAGCCAGTCACAGACACAGTAGGTAAAAGGGGGTGGGGGGGAGAGAAGGGGACAGGGAATTACCAATGAGTGGGCACAGCGTGCCAGTTCTTCGCATGGATGGCGGTGATGGCTGCACAAGTGTGACTGTAGTTAACACCACCGACCACTCACTTAAAAGTGGTTAAGGAGGCGTCTGGATGGCTCTGTTGGTTGAGCATTCCACTTCTGATTTTGGCTCAGGTCATGATCCCAGGGTTGTGGGATTGAGCCCTGCTTCAGGCTGTGCACTGAGTGCAGAGCCTGCTTGGGATTCTCCCTCTCTCTCCCTCTGCCCCTCTCCTCTACTCACTCTTGCTTTCACTCTCTCAAATTAAAAAAAAAAAAAAAAAAAGGTTATGACGGTAACTTTACTGTTACAAGTATTTTACCAGAGTTTTTGCAAGCTTCTGCCATGTCCAGGCACTGTTGTGAGCACAGGCCACGTAGCACCAAAGTACGCAGAGGCCCCGCTCGCACGGAGCGTGCACCGGGGGAAGAACAAGCCCACAAGGAAGCATGTGACTGAATAGAAGCAGGGAGTACACAAATCAGCAAACGGTGGACACAACGCTTCCCAAGGGGCTCAAAGATGAAAATACAGAATAACGCTTTCAAAGAGAGGCTGGCCCAAGGATGGACCCTACCGCGTGGCATGGAAAGGCCCCTGGAGGACGCCACTCTTGAGGTGAGGTCTGGATGATGACACGCAACCAGCCTGTGACACTCTGTGTCACGAGCATGTCTGAGAGACGACAGACCAGGCAAAGGCCACCGGTGGGGCTGGCTCTATGGGGCTGAGAGCAAAGAGAAGATAACGGGGCCTCAGCGAGTGAGAGAGGATGCAGTGGGCGATTATGAGGCCTGACTGGCCATGGGTTTTGTCCCACATGGCAGTGGGAAGTTCCTGGAGAGTTGCAAACATGGACAGGATGTGGGTGAATCATTTGAATGACTACCCCAACACCTGGGCCAACATCACTCCTCACCCCGCCATCCCTGACAGCCCCAGTTTTTAGCAGGAGTTCCCGTCCTCTAGGGTCCTTAAGCCCTCAGGGGTTCTGGTATGTTCCATCCAAATTTCCTGCGGCCTTGCTTTCCCTGTTAAGGAGCTCAGACATGAGCCTCGTGCAGAGGAGCCTCCTTTCCCTCACGGATGCCCTCCTCCTCTACCGCTCCTTGCCCCACCGTCTCCTGCAGCCCACCACGCTCCGCTCACCAGGGCTCATACCTCACAGGTAGTAGCACTTCCTCAACTGTCAAGCAAGAAAGGACAGCTGACTCCAAAGCACTCTTTTTCACACACTTGTGGCAGGAGCTGGGCAGAGGTGACCCGTGGACTCATGGCTCTGTGTGACTTCTAGACAGACTTTCACCAAACTCACGGCTGCCCTGACCCACCACATACAGTCCCCTGATATTTTCTTTCTTTCTGAACTTATGGAATGGCTAGAAGATGGCTTTGTATTTCAGGAAAAGGGGATGCTATACCATGTCCATGCAGAGGTCAGTGGAAAGCCCTCTGATCCGGAGCTCAGGTCCTCCCTTTCCTGGCAGAGGGAGGTTCAACTGGCTCATAGTGACCCCACTGCGGGTCTATGTTGCCAGGCTCTGCGCTGGGATCTTAGGTTCATTAGTACCTAGAGGAAGAGTGATGGGAAGAACTGAGCCCTGGTTGGCTCCTGGGCAAGTGTTCGTTGTTCTGGAAAAGAGCTTTGCATTTTGTTTTGTGTAAGTGGCCCAGCATTCCCTGACCACCTGCTGTATCGGTGCTCTCTGCTAGGGTTGTGAGAAGAATGCAGCAGCCCTCGGGGGCTTCTGCTCCTACTCCAGATACACAGCTGGCTGAGCTCCAGAACGGAGGCTCCCTGGATGGGACCCCACCCTCAATCCCCAGCATCTTCCACAAGCAGCTTGAGGCTACAAGGGCCTGGTTGTGAGATGCTGGAAGACAAGACCCTCCCACCCCATGTTTGCCAGGTTGCATTTAAGGAGCCAGAGTTTCTGAGGCTGAGCCAGCAAAGGCAGGGGGACCCTATTAGCAATGTTCTGAGGTTCTAGTAAAGAGGGTGGAGCTGGGCTCAGAACCCAACTTCTCTTCCTGCAAGGACATGGAAGGGCCACAATGCTTTGGGAAGGCCAACAACCCTGCATAATAGTTGGTAACAGCCTTGTGGCATGCCCCATCACGCTACCCACCATACACATCCTTATCCACACAACGCACAACCCCACACCCAGACCGACACACGCAAACTCCTGCAGACACACACATCCCCACACAAACACACACCGTTATACACACACGCACACGACCACACAACATATACAACACATACCACTGTATACACCTCGACACATCCTTTACTAACATGTGTCAATGCACACATACACACTCCCCAAAACCACACAGCCACTCCAACATATTTGCAGATCCCCAAATGACATTCTAGTGCACACCCCAATATCCACACACACTTGCTGATATTCATAGCCCAACCCACCCCCACTCATACACACATCAATGCATGCACATCCACTCATGTACCAATACATCCATAGCCCAAGACATCCAACATACACTTATGCACAGCCATGCAAACTCATAGCAACTCACGCCCCCTCAGCAACCTACATCCAATGAGTAAGGCAGCTTGCAGGCATCCACACAGTAACGCCAGCCCAGGACAGCATGCCTGTTCTCACACCAGCACACACAACAGGCATTCAAATACACAAGCCCCTTAGCACAAAGGCACACAGTCCCAACGAATGCCCCTTTCCCAGCAGCCATGGGCAATGTGGACCCGCTCACCCTCCCTTCCCCACCCATGATGGCAGACTCAGCCCCAGCTGAGCCTGGGCCCTTCCCCAGAAGCACCGCCATGGGTCTAGGGCAGAGCTAGAGCTCGTAGCATTCTGCGTGGCACGGCCAGTGTGAAGTGGCCACTTGGTTCAGCTTTTGGTACCACGAGGCGCAACAACAAAGGACTGCGCAGCCCCTCCTCTGAAAGGCTTCCTAGATGAGAATTCTGTCTTCCTAATTTACACCTCAGAGGGAGCAGGATTAGAGACCTCCCCTTCTCTTCTGTTCATCTGCCAGTGGGGGACTTCCCCCTCTTCTCTTCACGAAAGGAGAGGGGCGGGAGAGAGCCCCCTTCTGGGTAGAGATCTGTGGGCACATCCACTGGCC
Source organism: Hyaena hyaena (assembly GCF_003009895.1). NCBI lineage: Eukaryota > Metazoa > Chordata > Mammalia > Carnivora > Hyaenidae > Hyaena > Hyaena hyaena. The sequence continues at coordinate 3,573,793 of NW_024080693.1, forward strand.
AGGGCTGGGCAGCGCCACTAGTGAACCTCTGCCTGCGTTCTCTGTCCCACCACCCAGACGGGACTGCCTTCCGATGCCAGCCTGCAAAGGACGGCCTGGAAACGATGCTAACAGACTCAGCGTTGGAAGGACTGTGGAAACTCAGACCCAGGCCAGCTCCCACAGGGCCGAGAACCAGATCTGCCAAGTCCAAACCAAGTCCCCATCTACCGGGACATGTTCCCAGGCCCTCATTCTCCCCATCTTGGGCCACTAAGGGCACCCTAGAGACCTGTTCTCAAGATACCTGTGAGCTATGGTGCACGTGACCTTGAGCTGGGGTTGGCAGGGGTATCTATGACCACAGGCTTGGGGGATCAAGTGGAAGTGTGGAACTCAGGGTGCACCCTGGTCAGTCCTTGGTGGGATAGAGCAAGCACTGGGCAGAGGGAAGGAGAAAATCCTGGGTTAACCAGAAGCTGATGTAGCAGAACTGGCCTTGGCCAGTGTGGAGCTGGGGATGCCACTGGTGGGCAGGGCCTCTGCTCTCAGCCACATTCATCCCATTCCCTGCACAACCCAATGGTGGTATTAAATGGCAAGAGTCCAGACAGATGTAGGCTTCGATCCCAGCTCTGCCACTTTCTGCCTCTCTCACGGAGTACAGTCTCCCCATGCCTCAGTTTACTCATCTGATGGCACTCTCTCCCTGGCCAGACTGTAGGCCCTGGGACAGCCAGTTCCTGGCCATGTCTTCTGTGGAGCCCTCTGCTGTCTGCCTGTACAGCCCAGAAAGCAGGGCCCTACGCTGGTGTAAAGGCTCCCTCTGCTCGGCCTGGGAGTGGGGCTAACTGCCTGGCCCCTGGGATGGCCCCACCCCCACATACATGCAGTTTTCATCTCCACTGTGTCCTTTCACACCCAAGACAAGTGCACGATTTTGGTCATTGCCATGTTTCCACCAGGGGAGGAGGCTGCTGAGGGGGAGGGGTGGAAGCTGACAACCAGACTGCTCCCTTGGTCTGAGAAGGCAGACCATGCCCTGCACACCGTGCCACAGTCTGTGCAGGTAACTGCTGGGGCCCTGTGCTCTCCAGCTCTCTGCTGGCTGCGCCATTCCCCAAAGTCACACCATTTTCTCCTCCGGAGCAGGAAATCACACCTTCTCCTCCTTGTGGGTCCCACCCCTCAATGGATGCACCCAGGACACGGCCCTGGACAACCCAGCGGACATAGGGGAAGACATGTCGGTTGACTTTGGTGGCAGCTGTTGTCATTTCCAGGCTAACATGACGCTCCACAGCACAGAAAGAGAAAAGAAACAGAAATGGATGCATGGAGAAAATAAGGAACTAGCCCTCCTCCCTGAACGACCCGGTGGGGCAGACCTGGATAGACCCTAGGCCACCTTGCTCAGGAGGCTGAGACATCACTTTAGATGTCCTGAACAAGAAAGCAAATCTTTCCGCTGCTGGCAGGACCTTGGAGCGGTGACATTTTGGACAGTTTTTTTGCTCGGGCTCCATGCCTCCTTCATCCAAATCTCTTTGGGAAAAATTCGTCTTTCTGATTCACAGCAACTGGGCTGGATGAGAGCACACTCTCCCCCGTCCCACCCAAAGATGAGCCCTGCTTGACATAAGCCAGGTGGTATGTGCCATGGCCCTGGCCACGGTGACTGATTCAGAAATGGGCATGATGACACAGTAAGACATAACAAAACACAAGGGGATAGTTGCTGGGGCTCCAGAAGAGCATGCTCCTTTAATTGACGGGGTGGGGATGTGAGGTGTCAGCTGTGGCAGCCTTTTTGCTACTATGAGGAGAAGAAATCTTGGGGACATCATTTGCTAAATCTGCATCACTTAGAGTCAGACCTTTCCCCAGACCTTTCAGTGACTTGAACCACTGAATCTTTGTAGTTACAGTTGTGGAGTCAGTTTGAATTGGGATTCATTTGTGGCTACACAGTACAAGAGAAAAGTGGGCAGAGAATGGACCTCTTGGTAGTAGTGGTCGCCATGAAGGAGGGGAACTGCCTTCCCAAGACAATGTCAGCTCCTGCTTCATAAGGGTCCCAAATCCAATTGATCCCACTGTTTCACTGGAGATGCAGGCAAATGCCAGTCTAACCCTGTGACGCTAACCCCCTTGGGCCAGCCCTTTGGTGGTGTGTGACTTCCAACAACTGGCCAAGTTTCTAATTTTGTACCCACCTGTTTTGTATTGTATAGTGCAGAAATAATTCTAGTCACAGGCCACATTTATTGAGCACTGCCTTGCACCAGGGACTCTGCTAGGCCTTGTATAGAATGACAAATGACCTATGGACACGGAGGCACAGAGAGGCTAAGCAGCCCTGGCTGGGCCACACAGCTCCTAAGGGCCAGCACACGAGCCATTCACTGTGACCACCGAGAGGTTAGCCTGTAGGAACGGAAGAGCCAGCCTTCAGCCGCACTGGGTGAGGGTCCCTGGTGGTGCCCCCCTACCCTGGCCACCAAGCTCTGTCTCCACGGCGTGCAGCCCTCTGACAGAAACAACAAATGGGAAGGTGGCCCATGGGAAAGGAAATATAAGTGGGTCTCACCAGGCCCTCTGGCCCCGCAGGGATGATGTGGCCCTGCCATCTGCTCGAGGCTCAGACGCAAACATCACCAAGAAATCCATGAAATCCTCGGACCCTGTGAACTCCCTGAGTTCTCAGCTCAGGGATCAGGAGATGACAGGCTTGGAAGTTACTCTTGGGCCATGGAAAGGTTTGGGAAGGGATGGGACAGGAGATGAAGGGGGTCTTGGAGCCTTCTAGACTTCCCCACCGCACCCCAGCCATGTGGATGAAAATGCCCAGGCCCAGGGAAGAGGAATGAGCTGCACAGACAGCCCAGCGGCATGGTCGAGATTCAGCTGAAGACCTGGGGGCACGGGGGGCAGCTCCTCGCTGAAGTGTGCGTGCTCTGCCCTGAGCCGTTCCTTAAACATTAGAAGACACATCTGTCTCTGGGTTAATAGCTACACTTATCATGTTTCATTCACAGAAAATAAAGGGCAACTGAGGCTAGATGTGTCCTGGAAGAAACTGCTCCCCGAGTTCTCATTGTGGGTGTGTGTTCATGTCCCACTACCCATAAAAGAAAAGCGGCTCCATCTACAGGGCCCATGATCCGGTTCTCAGGCTGACAAAGAAGGACTGTGGACGTATGAGTGGGTAGAGCCCCCCCTCATGACTCACCTGACCCCCTGTGGGGCAGGTATGGATGGCTCTGAAGTCAGGGGAGTTTGGGTAAAACTCTTTCCAGCAGGGGTCTTACGTGTTCTCACGTGCTCTGTGTGCAGGGTCCCGTGGGAGGCTGCACACACGGATGTCTGACTTGTGCCCCTCACCCACCCAGGGCACATCAGAGCCCATCAGGCGGAGCCAGGAACCTGCCCCTTACTTCCTGCTCCCCTTTACCATCCTGTCCCTCCCTGGTGACCCATTTCTGCTCCAGGCCACCTGGGGAGTGTAGTGGGCTACCCAGCACCACTGCAAAGCTGTCAATTCCCTCCCCAGGTTCCCTCCTGCCGCCTCCCCCCACCCCACTGTGGGGGGGAGCTTCCTCAAAAGCGCCAGCTGGACTTCCCCATGGGGCCTCTCTTGCAGCAAGAGAGTGATTCCAACTCTAGTTCACAGCCAGACTCGGGACTGAGCCAGGTGTCTGCTTCCCCCAGAAGTCGTCGGATTGGCCAGATAGTGCAGAGGGACAAAGTGGACTGCTAAAGGAGTCACTCGGGTGACAGAGAAGCTACCTTTACCTTTCCAGGTCCCTCGGGAGCAAATGTGGGTGTCAGGTGAGTTGCTGCTCCTCCAGGCCGTGGGATGGGTCCTCCTGTGCATCTCCCTCTCTCTGTTTAAGGACATGCCCAGGCCCCCTGGGCTCTGGGCCTCCAGATGCCCAGAAGTATCTCTCCCCATCTTTGCATCCCCAGTACCTGGCACATCAGTTGGTTCAGAACCTACTTAATAAGCATCTTGTCCTTGAGTGAATAAATAAATTAATGAAAGGACAAATGAGCATTTTACGAACTAATAAGTCTCAGTGTAGTGAACTGCCTAGCCCCAGGGAGAAAGATTTCAGTATAACCATAGGCCGAGCTTGCTCATGGAAAAACTGCAGCACTGGAAGAGTGGCCTCAAGATGAAGCACCCCGTAATATACGTCTGGCGGCCTCAGGGTTGCCGACCTGTGACTGGAGAGTCCACTTCCTGAAGTCTCACTAAGAAAATAATTGTGCTGATGATCAGAAAGATTTAGGTGCAGGGGAAAAAATGGAAGCAAGTCATATGATGCTCTGCAGTTAGGGGACTGGCTACACCATTCTACAGATGTAGACCTTTTTTCCTTTGCTTCTCTGTATTGCTATCTTTTTCTTAAAGAAGATATTACTTGTGTGAGGGGCACCTGGGTAGCTCTGTTGCTTAAGCGTCCGACTCTTGACTTAGCTTCGGGTCATGATCTCAAAGTTCGTGAGTTTAAGACCCATATCAGGCTCTGCACTGACAGTGCGGAGCCTGCTTGCGATTCTCTCTCTCCCTCTCTGCCCCTCCTCTACCCACACTCATGCTCTCTCGCTCTCTCAAAATAAATAAACATAATAAAAAGAACATGTACTTGTGTGAAGCTTAAAAAAAAAATAAAGCCTAGATATTACTGTAGAACAGGAGTCTGCAAAGAATAGCCATGGTCCAAATCCACCTGTCACTTGTTTTTGTAAATAAAGTTTTACTGGGGGGCACCTGGTGGTTCAGTCGGTTAAGCGGCCAACTTCAGCTCAAGTCATGATCTCGCAGTTCATGAGTTCGAGCCCCATGTTGGGCTCTGTGCTGTCAGCTCAGAGCCTGGAGCCTGCTTCAGATTCTGTGTCTTCTCTCTCTGAGCTTCCCCTGCTTACTCTCTGTCTCTCTGCCTCTTAAAAATAAATAAACATTAAAAAAAATAAATAAATAAAGTTTCACTGGAAGTTCATCATGTACTTCAATTTATGGTAGAACTGAGTCATTAAAATAGAGACCACATGGCCTGCAACACCTATAATAGGTATTATCTGGGCCTGTACAGAAAAAGTCCGCTGACCCTTGTGTAGAATCTTCAGTGACAACAAAAATATGGCATATATTTAAGCAGCAACTATGGCGCATACAATTAGGTGCCGTATAATCCTTTTTTGCTAAACACATCTTGAAGCCCAGAAAAGGGACTGGAAGAGGATGCGCTAATTATCTGAGTGGCGGTGAGCATACATACTTAAATGTTATTTTTATTTTTATGTATCCATATTTTCTAAATGCCTAAGAGGAGTACAATGATAAAACTGCCATTGGACAACCACAAAAACAACAAAGAAGGCAGGAAGCGCCCCTCTTGGAGGACGCCAGGTGGAAAGGGTTTGAAGGTCACCCAGAAGGGATTCTTCGGAGCAGTCAGGCCCCAGATGAGAAGGACACAGCCCCACCAAGGTGTCTCCTACAGTACCAATTATTTTATTTCACACCACAGCTTTGAGAAGAGTCGCTTCACTTTTTCAGGGCAAATTACTTAAAAAAAAATTAAAACACCTATTTTAGCAATGAATTCAACAGAATATATTTAGCAATGGAGAGAAACACGTCTGACTCGGCCTTCAAGGAAACACGCGCTGCGTACATTTGATGTTGAACCAAACATAAGCAAGTTGGAAATATTCCAAAATGCCTCTCAAGATGATTGAAGACAACTGAGGGTCTCCAGAAACCATGGATGACAACCACTGAGTTAAGAGCTCCGGGGCATTACTTTAATGAAGAGAAGAGAGCTTCGGTGGTGGGGTCCTGTTTCGTCATACATCAAATGGCTTTGGAGCCGATGTCAGACAAAAAGACGAAACTGGTGGCCACCTGCATTCCAGTCCAATTCCGTCCTTTCCCACCAGAGAAAGGATGAATTCCTCTGTAGAATGTTCTGAACCCACGGCACAGAGTAAAACATGTGAAAGTTTCCCAAAGGTGTACTCTGCCTCCCAGGAGAAATGGAAAACTGAGCCCAGCCTTTGGAAGCAAGTGACCGGGTGCTGAAAGCCCAGCCCCGCTCCACCCACTTCCTCCTGCCAGCACCTGGCTGAGTACCCCCGAGAAGGGTTGGCCGGACCCCCACGCGGTGCAGTGGGCAGCCCAGCCAAGGAGTCAGCTTGTGCTGTGCCTCACACTTCTCTCACACACATGCCACATGTCATACCAAACCCCAAGGCTCGCAGCAACAAGGAGACGGGGCCCACCAGAAGCCGGGCCCTGGACAGCTTTGCTTGGGTGGGAAAAAGAAACAAACGTGAGCACACGAATCCCACCGGGACCGTCTCCCTGGCGTTCGGCACGGCAGCTTTTGTGCCTCGGCCCACCCATCAGGTAGCCGGAGGGAGTGTTCAGACACGCACTGTTTTGGGGCTCTGCAGCCTTTTTGAAGATGTGGATCAGAGAATAGGATGGTGGCAAATCTCTGTGCTTAGCTTGGCCCTGTTTGTCACAAGCCAAGCCTCCGAATTCTGGGTCCCGTCTCCCCAGGACCGTTGAGAGGCACCACACTCATTTCTCGCATGATGTTAACAAGACCTGTTACATCAGACTTGTATCAGTAACTAACCAGAACAGTCTTGGCTGGCTCCACACCTTCGTACCCACGACATACCAGGACGCAGGTGAAAACGGTAAGCAGAACACAATACAAAATAAATAAATGGAAACACAACCCCAGGAAGTCAAGTGCACTCCCGACAAAGAACAGTTAAACCAGATCTGGCTTGGACTTACCCGGCCCGGCAGAAAATAGCCACGAGCCGGCCAAAGAGAGACCTGTGTTCACTACCTACGTATGCGGCTTCCAGAGGATCCCCGGCCCCGACACCCAGCTCAGGTGCCTCCAGGCTCAGGTTCTGCCTGAGCAGAAAAGCCCCAAAGCTCTGCCCAAGTCCTGCTCCCCTGAGCTCTTTTGGGAGGGTCCGCGGCTTTCTGAGAAGGGCTTTCCAGATGGTGCCCGGCGGCAGCGGTGCCAAACTCCACAGCTTAAGTAAATGTTGCCGTAGTCCCGTCCTGCCAGGAAGAGGCAAGGGGGACCCGCGGCTCCTTTCAAGCTGCTGCGAGGCTCACTTTCTGGGGAGAAGAGAGAGCCCCTACCACCTGCCCCACACCCTGCTACCCTGCTGGAGAGCCTCTTTCCTCTCTGCACCCCTCCTCCTTCCTCAGCGGGTTGGCCCAGGGTGCAAAAGTGGAGGGAGGAGCCTTTCAGATGCCGACAGAGGACGGGGGGGGGGGGGGGCAGAGGGAGAGAGGAACGCAGAAAGGCAGCAAGCAGGCCCAAGGGGCACAGATGGCAAAGGTCCTAGCCCAGTCATCACGAATTTGGGCTGTCTGCACAAATCCAATCTCCTGATCTCTGCAGGTGTTTCTCCTCCCCTACCACCAACGCTCCCAAACAGCTCAGCAGTTAAAGGAGTTAACTGCTCACTCCTCCTCTGACCCTCACAGGCTCAGAATGCTCCCCACGCTGCTCTCTCCCCACGATTCCCTCTGCTCTCCACCTCGTGACCCCCCCAGCATCCCGGTGGGAGACTTGTAGAAGCTTGGCCTTGACTCCACCCTCCTGAGACATCAGGGCCACCTTCCAGAATCTTCTCTCCAAGGAGGGCAGAGATGGGAAGTGGTCGAGGTGTAAGGCAAGGAAACCTTACCCTCTCGGGAGTGTGCTTCTTATAAACCAGCTTCATGCCAGAGAGGGGAGTCAAATATGAGGGACCTGGAGGGGGAGGGGTTTGGGTGAAGAGGAGATCCTCAAGCTTCTCCCAAACAGAGGCTAACTCCACAGACGTACATTCCCAAGTACCTAAAGGCACAGCGAGAGAGTGGGAAAAGGTGGCTCCTAGAATCTCACGATACCTGCCTGCTTTTGGCCACACGTAGCTGTCTGTAAAGCAAACCGCTAGTTCCAGCCCCAACATACTCAAGGTGGTGGCCAGAACCCAAGCCCGGAAACTTCCATTCCAATTAACGGGAATTATGCAGCTAGTGCTTCATGCTCTATATTGAACACTGACTGCTTAATTCTTTGCCTCATTGTAACCTGGCCTTAGCTAATCTGTGTTTTTCTTATTACCATTAAATTTAGATTTACATACACATGTCCATTCGTCGAGTTAACATGTGCACAGAAGGGGGGTGCCATGAGCATTTCAGGCTTCTCAGGGCTCTCTGGACAGGAGCACCACACCCCTCTGAGCACTCGAGGGGACCCCGGCAGCGCGGTGCCCCACCATGAGGGTGGGCGAGGTGAGGCAGCGGGCCAAACAAGGGCAGGGTTTTGATTGGCCCTGCGACCAAAAATTGAATCCCTCCCGCACAAAACGGTGTCCCTCCTGGGAATCTACAGGCCCGTCCAGGAGGCTTTGCTTCTGGGATTTTATGTCACACATCTTTTATATCACACTCCCAATTGGAAGACTTTTAGAGCCAGTACAATTTCTCTCTTTCTGAAATGCTAAGTGACAGCGCCATCGGGCAGCCCTGTGGAAGTGGGATTTATAGCTACATGCAAGGGGGTGACACAGACAGGAAAAGCCCCAGAGTGGTACTGAGTGTTCCCAAATAATTGCTTCTGGACATAAGATAATCAAAGTGCACGCAGTGAATGGGAAGTTTATAAAAAGGAGCTGCTGGTAGGCGTCCGGCTGCTAGATGAGGAGGAGAATGATCTGAATCAGCACCTGAGGTCTACTTTACCACCGCTCCGGCACGCCATCCCCAGACCCAGCAGCAAGGTGAGAGACCAGAGGGAGGCCACCGGGCCCTCTGACCTTTGCCCCATCGGACACCTCACTCGTGCGTGAGTCAGCCCAGGTCTGGCCAGTACATTAGGCCAGGTGGGGGACGTCATCCCGCCGGCAGGAAGGGGCCCCTGGCGCCTGCCCGGGGACAGCTTAGGCACACACAGCGGAGCCTCCGTAAATCTCCACAAACACGGCGGCCGCCTGCACACGCTTCCACGTCGGGGATGGAAGGGCTGCATATGGCGCTCAGTTTTAACAGCTGAGCTTTAAAAAAGTGCAGCTTTTCATCTCACTGAACCAGCTCCCAAACTAGGGGGTAGGGGAGAGAGGGGGCGGGGGGGGGAAAGGGAAGCTGGAAAGGGCAGGGGGAGCCTTCCACACTAAATTTGATTTTACAAGGAATTTCAGACTATTATTTGCTCCAAAGGTCCCTCTGGAAAATGACATAATGTTCCCTGTTTGTCATCTTCGAGTTTGCTAATTTCAAGAAAGTAATTTCATCTTTTAAAAAGGACTTGGTGGTTTTTTTTTTTTTTTCTTTTTCTGTTTTTAATAAAAAACGAAGCAGCCTCTCTAAGAGGAATCACTCACATGCCTCGGATTGGGTTAACAATTTTTAAGTAAATTTGTAAATGGGATTATTGTTTTCCAAAGTTCTGCTCTGCAAAGAGATTAGTTGCCACAATGCCCACGGGGCGTCCCCTGGTCCTCTAAATTCCCTGCCTGGAAGCTGAAGGTGTTTGGAGAGGAACAGGAGGAAGAAGCCTGATAGGGCAGTTTTCCTGGAATTGCCTGGAAACTTTTACTTTCTGTTTCCTCTGCTGATAATGACTGTCTTCGGCTCTGCAGCCAGCTCCCCTCTTCCCCCTCCCAGCCCCCTGTTGCTGCACGCCATCCCCGAGCTCCAGTATAAAGTTTGGCTTTTGCAGCAGGAAGCAGCTGGGCCAAGCAACCAGCGAATGATAATGACCTCAGAAATCTGCTGTTCGCTCGGCAACAATAGGGTGCTCAGTCTACTGGAAAATTGTGTTCATCAGCTAACTCTGCTCAGTTACTAATTGACATTGCCAAATATTTTAAGAACAATTGGAATGCACAAGCAAAAAAAAAAAAAATGAAGATCTTAATCCTCAGACTTAAATTTTTTCTTTTTCTTTTTTGTTCCCCCCCTTCTTTGGGGTGCCTCGATTTGTTTGTGTGCAGCAGGCAGCGGTTATCAGGAATGGGGGCAGGGAGGAGCCGCATCAGAAAAAGGGGTGGAAAAGAAAGAAAATCTATCATATCACTAAATGCAAGGGAGCCCCGGATAAAGGCCTTTGATGCTGTGGTCAATGGGCCTACACAGGATGGAGACCCAGCATTTCAGGAATGTGGCTCAGCCAACAAAAGAGGACCCCACAAGGCTCCCAGCCCAGCTGATCAAATAATCTCTGACCATCTCAAAATATTATACCAGAAGTAGTAGGGGTTAACGATATTTTCATCTTTGCATCTCTCCCTGGCTTTCCATTGATCACATAACTTAGCCGACTTTATTTAATGAACAGAGGGTCAACGCATTCAATTACCCCTTTCCCACCATCAACACTTCAATTAGCCCCTCTCCAAAATTATGGGGAATGCAGAAGGTAAATGCCCTGTTGGATATAATGAACAGTATCGTTTCTTAGTACATTAAGTTTTAATTATTCCGAGCGTGATTTCCAAGGCAAAATCCAAAGAAACAGAACTTTGGTCGTCTTCTGGCTCAGAGCAAAGCTCCAATCTGAGCACAGTCTTAGACGAGGTTTTGGGGAGAGATGCCGAGATTAATGCCATAGGAGCATCTGCATGCGAGCCAGAAAATGAGGGAGCGTCAAAACAGCCGCCCCGCTTTCTAAATGTCATAAAAGAGTAAAATTTATAAGCTGCTGCTTTCCAAATAGTTTCCTTGTGCGTGGTACATGGAGGCAGAAATGACATCTACGATGGTGTGAAATTATTGGTAAGTCAAATCAACAACAACAACAACAACAACAACAACAAAATAAAACAAAGGGGAACGATGGGGAAGTGATCCGTGTGACTAGTTTTGTCCATTTTCTGTTAGAAAATATGACCTCTCAATTTGTCAGAGGTCCTAGTTTTCGCGGTTGATCTTCAGCTTGGTTCTCAGCAGTTTGGAGAGCCCAAGAACAAACACATTTTCTGGTTCACTGGAATCATTTTCACATGTTCACTGAATCAAACATTCTTTTGCTCACATAACAAACAGCTGCATCCCATATTAGCCTAGCCAGTGACAGTCGCCCATCTCGGCAATAACTGTTTGATTGCAAACTTGACCCCTTCTTCGTCTCGGTCTGGGCAAGACATTTTTAAACAGCCACTCCGTTCCCAATCCTCCTTTGCAAAGAATTACATCAGATAACAAAGGACGTCTCTGCCACTCATTGTAAGCCTTCTTCTGGAGATCTGTTCTAAGAGGCTCTCTGTAAAAAGGTTTTTTATGATGAATTCAGAACTACTATCATGTTAAGAGCAGCGATTTATAAAGAAGAATTCACTGGTTAAGATCTGAAAAAATAGTTTCTCAGGCCCTACTGACCCAGTTTTCAACAAAACAAGAATCAAGTGATGCAAATTGAGTTTTGCGACATTGTTATGCAGTCTGAGAAATTTGTAAAACCGTGTTTTGTGGTTATTGCTTAATAGAAGCCTTAATAAGTACTTCTTTCTTTACTTAAGGGCTTAAAGATTTTCTTCCTCCTTCACCTTGCAGGTTTCTCTCTAACAGGTAATAATAAAATGCCTATTGTGTAAAGATTTTTATTTAAATGCTTATTTTAATCGCACTTTACACAAGTCGTACTTGTTAGAAATCAGAAGGAAGACTAACTAGATCGGGTTAAGGGTCCTAATCCCAGGACAACCTGAATGCTTCAGGCGTGCGGCTGATTTGGGCTGCGTATTGGTATGCCATCAATTTTCCCACTTAGTCAGAAAATTATGAAAGGGTCTAATTTGAATATGAAGAAAACAAAGAAGTCAACCAGAAATGAAAGAATCAGTATTCACAATTGTAAAATACTTCAGTGAGGGGAAATAAAAGCTAGAAGATAACCACAACTCAAGAATAATTCTTTGAGTTGTAAGCCGGGTTGGTCCTTTTAAGCAAAATGGGGTTTTTCAACGGAGTATTTACAGATATGGAAACTACAGAGATAGAATAGCATGAGGCTATCACTTGGCCAGAAGGTGGGAAAAACATGGTAAACACGTCATTAATAAAGCCGAACATTTGGTGCCGGAATATTCTGCTGAGACCTCTTCGTTTCAGCAGGTCTGGGAGAGGGATGAAAATCTGTCAGTGTTAACTCCACGTCACTCCAAAAACTTAGGGGAGCCAGTTTGCCTTCTGCTTTCTGCCCCTTCAAGGCCCCCCATTCCATAAAACAGTGAGATGACACACCCCAGGACAGGGGACCCTCTTCATAGGAGGGTGGAAATCATCCCTCCTGCCATTGAGAAATTGCCCTCCTGACAGCCCGTGCTGCCTCTGCACGGGAAATCTATTTTTATGGAGTTTCCTCTGTCAGGCCGCAAAACTTGAACACCCTTCCCTTGCATCTCATACGTTCTTCGCAGCGGTCACTCTGTGTGGCGCAGCCTCACCCCTCCGTGGCAGCTCACGTTCCTGGTCGGACTCTTCCAGAGTGCCTCACCAGAAATAAATCGCAAATGAGTCTAGGACTCCAGGAGCAGACAGTGTGTTTCATGGGTATTTAAGCAGCAGCATTAAGTGCTATCGGAATCCCTGGAATGTGCAGTTCAGATTTATGTGTGTTAACAATTCTTTACTGGTTTGTAATAAGCCAGCAGACTTTCACTTTATTTTAATACTAATTTTGTCCTAGAAGAAGGGTATACCGAAGCATGGACAGTAGCAAACAAAACTAAACCAGCATCTACTTAATAACCATAGCAGTGAACTGCTTCCAATACTGAACCATTTACTGAAACCCAGAAGGGAAAAAAGCAAAAAGGAGGAAAAAACTTTACCAAAATGACCCTCAACAGAGTGCCGCCACGCCTTGAACAGTGAGCAATGCAGTGCCTTGAGGTGCCTCAAACTGTCTTTCATTTTCTAGACTTAATGGCTGATTGCAGAAATCAATGTTGCCATTAGTAACAGGGTATTTGTTATGGCATGATTTCCTCTGTTGTTAGGCTGCAGAATGATTACAGTATTAGCGAGATGCTTTCTTTATAAAGGGCTAGAGATATAACTTTCAATTTACCATCCATTAGAAAGGGACTTTGAAAAGGGATGGAGGCAGCAAGCTTACCTGCTGTTAGGTAGCGATTATAATTTAGCTATCTTAGGCTAGTGCGGCTTTTTTTGTTGTTGTTGATTTTGGGTTTTTTTTTCCCCCAAAGCGGGCCAGGAAGCTTCAGCGTTTCACAGACATTTTGATGACAGATTTTCTGCTTTGCTATTTTAGACCCCAAAGCTGTATCGCCCGTGTAACAGTACAATTTAAGACACGCAGTCATGCATCTGTGTTTCAAACCTCTGTGCTTTTCTTAACCATCAGACGAGAGTGGTGTGGTTCTTCAGGTTACAGGGGCCCGACAGGTGAGCCACGCTGTCATTTCGGAAGGAGACAGGAGACAGGTTTGGTCTAGGGAGGGAGAGTGGGGTGCCCAAATGAGACCACTGTGGGAATATACTCAGGGGGAAAGACGGCGAAGGTCTGAACTTACACCTTCACATCCGTGGATGGAGCCAAAAACACCAGCTCCTGGGTTCCAGAGACAAGGTGATGGCAGATGGGGGTCGGGGCAGATAAGGGGGCTGGGCAGAGACCTGCCTGGGGGAGGACAGGCTATGCCTGTTGGCAAATGTACCAACTGGCCATCTCTACCACACAGTAGGATCAACTTTCTCTCCCAGTAGCCAGTGCTCAAGGGAAGGCCAAAGGCTTGAAAAGCTAGTCTCCCCTTGAGGTGGGCCAGAAGGGCAAGGTCCACACTCGCTATCAAGCCAGAGTGAGCTCAGGACTGACTTGGAAGAGCAGCAAAGGCCCTTCCCCCAGAGGCCGGGGTAGAGCCAGACCCCCTGGACAGGGTGGGCCCTCATCCCAGCTGCTCGTCCCCCGTCTTCCCTGGCAGCCTACCTGAGGAGGACGGCGAGGAGGGGTGCGGGCTGTCCTCCTGGGCACTCCCGGTCTGGGACAGCCCCCCGCCGGCCCCACTCTCCTCGGTGACGTTGGAGGAGCCCGGCGTGGTGGAGCGGCTCACCGACTGGGACTCCTGGTCACTGCCCGAGCCGCGCCGCTCGTCCAGGCCCACGTGCAGCCCGTCCTCGTCGCCCTTGCGGTCCCGCTTGTGGACGCGGGAGTGCACGACCACCTGGTGGTAGGTGCGGAACACCCGGCCGCAGTCGGGGCACTCGGTGGGCTTCTCCTTCATGTTCCCGGGACCCTGCAGGTTGTATTCGAGAGCCTGGTTCAGCCCATGTGACAAAAAATCCCGACTGCCTTCTAAAGGGTCGAGCTTATTTGGCAGGTCTCTCTGATTGCCCACTTTAGTGCTGTGAACCAAATCAGCAGGCATTTTCTGCTTGGAGCCATCTGCTCCCACTAACACGTACTCCCGCTTCTCCTTATCAAACATAACTCCGGCGTTTGCCAAAGTGTCTTCGTGGTTGCGCTGTAGCTGATGCTCTTTAGACAAGAAGCCATGTTCCATGGCCATGCCCCTGGCCATGAGCTGCCAAGCCTGGTAGCTGTTCACGGGGTCCATCTCGGCAGCTTTGGCAGCCGCCTGCAACCGCTCGATGCAGCTGGACTTCAGCGGCGGCACGAGGTTGAGGCATCCCAGGAGGGAGTGCTTGTCGCCCTCGGGGACCCCGTGGGCCATGCTGGAGATAGGGGACAGCAGCTTCCCCAAGACCTCCCTCTCCTTCACGGGCAGCTCCCCTTTGCCGTAGAGCTGGCCGGGCTCACTCAGGCCGGCTTTGTCCGGGGCCATGAAGCCGCTCTGCAGACAGGAGAGGTACCTGGAGTACAGGTTGGCGTGGGCCTCCTGGGACATGCCGCCCATGGGCACGGGCACCTCCGGGTCACTGGGGGACTTGTTCTTCACCGACAGCTTGTTGAGGTGGACCTTCATGTGGTTCTTCAGGAACCAGGGCTCTTTGAAGCGCCGGCCGCAGATCTGGCAGCAGTGCTCGAAGGAGTCTTTGTGCTTCCGCATGTGGCCCTTCAGGAACCACGCCTGGCTGAACACCTGCCCACACACCTCGCAGCGGAACTCGTTGGCCGACTGCTCGCCGCCGCCGTTGGGGCCCTGGCCCTGGGCCGACTCAGCAGTGATGTGAGCCTTCTCTACGTGGCTGATGAGCTCCTCCTCCTGCGAGGCCGCGAAGTCGCACAGCGTGCACTTGTAGGGCTTGTGCAGGATGCGGATGTGGCGGTCCAGCTCCTCGCGCTTCTTGAACTTGCCCTTGCAGAAGGTGCAGCGGAAGCCGGCGGCCGGGACCACCGCGTCCTCCTGCACGCTGGCCGGCTTGGGCGAGGGCACCGGGTTGGCCACGTCGGGCACGCTGTGGTTGGCGGGCGGGGCCAGGTTGCAGGCGGCCAGCGGCGTCTGCTGCGCGTGCGCCAGGGGCTTCAGGTCCGGCCGCGGCTGCAGCAGGCTGCTCTTCATCTGCTTGTCCCGCAGGATGGCCCTCTCCTCCAGCTCGTGCAGCAGGCGGTTCTCCTCGCGCACCCGCCCGCGCCCCTTACCCAGGTTGCCCAGCTTGTGGGTCCGCAGGTGAATCTTGAGGTTGCCCTTCTGCGCCGCCCGGTGGTCGCAGTAGGGGCACTTGAAGGGCTTCTCGCCCGTGTGAGTGCGCATGTGCAGGGAGAGGATGCTGTTGAAGCGGAAACGCTTGCCGCACAGGGGGCACGGGTACTTGCGGTTTTTGCGGGCATCGTCCTCGATGTCGCTCATCTGGGACATGATGCCCAGGTTCTGCCCATTGAGGAACTGCTGCAGGTCCACCCGCCCGTTGAGGCTGGTGTCGACGTCCCTGCCCAGCTGGTTGGCCAGGAGCGCCATCTGACTGCCCATGGGCTGGCCACTCATGGGCACGTGGGCCTTCTCGTCCAGGGGCGCGGGGGCCTTCTCTTCCGGATTGGGCCGGGGATGCAGCTCGGGGAAGGCATGGCTGAGCTGGGAGGTGATCTGGTGCAACTTCTGACTCATGGCATACTGGCCGTTGAGGACAGGACCGCTCAGGTGGGGCTCAGCTTCCGGCGCCGCCGAGGACACTCCAAGGCACAGACTGGCTTCTTCCATCCCTGAAAATAAAGAGAGAGTTGAGATCTGTGCCAGGTACCGTGGCGCAGCGAATCAACAGCATCAGCTGGTGAGGAATTTGCATTTCATGCCTTACCTACACATAATAATGCTAAGGAATTATAGTCAAAAACAATAATAAAAAGATGAATTATTAAATGCCAATTATGCAATATGGCATTGCTCCTCCAATTTGTTTTGGCGATAGATCGTCTTCCTTGTATTTTCTATTTACCGACCGCAATTATTCATTCGCATTTAAATTATTAATGTTTTACCACTTTCAACACCTAATAACAAATCAAGGGTCTACGTGTTAAACTTTCCCTCCCATGCACCTCGTATCAGCTGCACCTGTTGGTTCTGTTCAAAGTTTGCCTTGGAGCAGAAGGGCTTTCACCGCAACACCAAGCAGACTCACTTGGAACTTTTGTTTCCAGTGACTATATTCAATACATTTGCCAGTCTGAGATGAAAGAGATTATTTTATGATTTGGCCCCCCCCCCCAAAAAAAAAAACCCTCAAAAACCCAATGGCATGATATTTACTGGTACATAATAAAACAAGATAATGTTTTGGGAAAAAATAAAGTAAAGGACAGGCTTTAGAACAATAAAAGGGATTTTGCTTTAGTCAACAAAAAGTGCAGTAATATCTCATTAAGCTGATTAGTATGCTGCTTAGAAACAGTACTAGGTGCTGTAACACATGATTATAATCATAAAAATCCTTCAGTGTTTGCAAGGAAGCATTAACGAGGTATATTAAATTTTAAGGAGACTGCGAGTAGCGGCTTTGCAAACCTCAGAGATTAAGATTTAACCCTTATGTTACGAAACACTGTTATTTTGTCATTTGGTAACTGTGCCCATCAAAAGAAGTATAAATTATCTGGTGACGGAATCTTAGTGGATCATCCAGACTGTTCATTTTTGGATAGGGGTGAAGACTTACACCATTTAATGGGCTCTCTCTGTCCTTCCGCAGACATGATATCCCAGGCAGGGACTGTGATTGGGTTTAAAGAGATCCTTTATAGAACTAGATAAAAACCAATTAAAATCCAGGGATGATACTGTAGGAAGTCTCAACCAAGTTGGAGTGTTTTCAATAACTTTCCCAGTATACAGTAATGAGTACAAATTGTACCTGCAGTATGTGTTTTGCAGAAAATTAGAACTCAAAGCTGTTTGTTAAACACTAACACTCAAAGCTGGTCTGCATAATTGCCTTTAATGTTCCTCTCTGCCCCCTTCCCAGCCTGCGCAGAACCGCAAAGGCCACTCTGCTTGGGGCTGGAGTGGAAGGAACGGCTTCTTCCACGTCACAGCGTGTGAGGAGCTCAGCTTTGAAAGGCAGCGAACCTATGCCTGGGTCCTTCTATTTCCAGATCTTACTTCCACCTGAAGGAGTCCAAATTCACTTCCTGCCATTGGAACAGTTTTTGCACATCTCTCCTCTTTGTATCCCAATGTTTACATGTGTTGACCAGCCAGGTGGTCCAGGAGGAGCACTTAACCCCAGCCAGGACGGATTCCTGAGCCAAGCAACTCCCTAGGGGGACCGGTGGGGACAGAGCTCAACTGTGGAGGAAGCGCATTCAGCCCTGGGGAGGGGGGGGGGGGTAGGTCTGCTGCCTCCTGGGCCTCCCACCAGGCAGACTATGCATGGCATGGAGGGTCTCCAACAGGAGACCTGGCTTCCTTGGCAAGAGGACAGGGGTGTGAGTCCGTCTTGCAAGGGGAGGGAAGAAAAGACATGAATGTTTCTTTGCAGGAGGGAGAAAAACAGCAACCAGGGTACAGGACTGACTGTGTCCACGAATGATGATGTGGACACCTGCACACATTCATGCACACATTTAGGAACATGGTCACCTGTAGGAAAAGAAGACTACCAATTCGCCATCTTTCCTTTTTGCTTCTGGTGGCTGTCTGCGCTCAAATTAAAAAAACAAACCAAGAAATAAAAAAGTCCATTTTGGAGACCAGCCAGAAAGGAGTAATATCTCCTGGAGATTCTTGCTTTCATTCACCAAACTTGCCGAGTTCCCACTGTATGCCAGTCCCTGTCCTTGGCACGTAAGACACGCCGGTAGACAGAATGGCAAACCCCAGTGTTTGTGGCACCCACTGACCAGCAGGGAGGAGCAGGTCCAGTGTGCAGAAGCTGCTGGAGCATGACTGCTGCCTGGAAGATCCCAGGCAGAGACTCTCACAGCCCCCAGGGCCCTGTATGAGGCCCCTTCTCCACCTTCAAGCTCCATCCAGCTGTGCTGGCTCCTCTCCTAAGCAAACACAGATCATGACCCTGAGGCCACTTGGGAGTGCTCAGAATTCCACCCAACGGCTCTGGGGAAGTTTGGAAAGTCCAAAGGCAACATGGCTGGCCCACTTCCAAAGCTGCCCAGTTGGCCTTCTCAGAAGACATGAATCCAGAAAGACAGGCTATTTTCAGGTTGCTGCTGATGAACTGACGCCAATTCAGCAGGAGGGAGAGGAGGCTGAATGTGCACTACAGGGAGACTGCAAATCAGGTTGGGTGAGGGGCAGCAGGTTGAAGACCATCCCCCATCTTCATTCATGCTGGGTAAGTAAGAGCTCAATTTGTCAAATAATGAATATAGGGAGTTTTCAAGTTAGGCTTGCATATGGAATCCTTTAATTATGTTAAAGAACTTTTTTTTCAGTCAACAGATCTTTTATAAGGAACTGGACTTCAGATGCCTTTGCTGAAGCCTCAGCTGAGGGAAGAAAGAATGGTATAGAATGTGCAAAGGTACCGTCAGAGGCTGTCGCCTTCTGCCTCTCTCTACCTATCACCTTATTTCTTTCCTTACAGCACAACCTTTTGTTGTTGACCCTTTTACAAACGTGGTTCTTTTCCACGAGGGCATGATCACGTCCGCCTCGATCAGACGAAGCCTCAAGGCCCAGGACACAGCTAGTCCATTGTATGTGAAGCATGTTCTGACCAAAACAGACAAATGGATGAAGAGACCCTATAAACATAGCCCATAAAAGAAGGCTAGCCCTGTAGAACCACTCTCTCCCAGCCTCATGTGACCCCAACTCAGCTTACAAAAGTCCACCAGCATCTACTATCTACTATCAGAGTTTGTCAGAGTTGGAAGGGTCTCTGGCTAATGTAGAACCTAGGGGTCCAGGAACCACCAAGAGAGAGCCCCCCCATCACCAGATCTTTCATTACATATGCCCATGGTGACCATCCCAAGCCTGGGCCACCGCTGAGCAGCTAACCCCGTTCAGAACTTGACTACCCATCATGGGACCCATGTGAGAACTTAGAATTTCAGTAGAGATGGCTGGCACCCTAGGACACCCTCTGAGGATTACAGGCACCCTAGGACACCCTCTGAGGATTACAGTGCACATGCAGGCCCTCGAATGAGCCTACACAACCCACGGTGAGGAAGGGCCCCGCCAGACAATTGTCTCAAAATGTTTGGTGAGACCCAAGCACCCCGTGATTCCGTGAGCAGGTGCAGGCATTGCGATGGGTCAGTTGTAACCCATGCCAGCCACCAGACTTAGAGCAAGAAAGGGGAGCGTGAGTTCTTGGAAAGAGCACGGGGTAATTGTTGTGCTGTCCCTGGGCCAAAGCAGCCGAGGCAGGATGAGCTGGCCCCAGGCCCGGCCCGCAACTCACAAAACCTGGGTCAGCCCCAATTTCTCCAGCCTTGACACTTCACCCTTCCAGAACTCATTTACCCCTTATGTCAGTCATTCAGTAAATACTTGCCAGGGGCCTTCTAGTACCTGCCCTCAAGGGTGTCTGTGACCCTGGAGGCCAACATAGGCAAGGTCACCAATTAATGGCAAGCAATGAAAAAAGGCCCTAGAGAGCCTGTACTGAAGGTTTAAAGAAAGGAGTAACCACTGCCGCTTTGGCATATGTGTGTGTGTGTGCGTGTGTGCGCGCGCACACGCGTGTGCGCAGGCATGTGGATATATGTGTGTGCATGAGTGAGTCTGTGTTGGGGGAGATGCAGGCATTCCCTAGTAGTAGCACTCTAGAAACTTGTACAGATGCATATCCTGGGAAACTCAGGGATCATTTGTCCTACTGTTAAGGGATTGGATCCAACTGCAGCCCTGAGAGCTTCTGGGGCCCAGGGAGGTGAGGCTGCCTGCAGGGTCTCACCGTTGGATGGAAGGAGGCAGTCGTTATTCCTGTTCCCCAGCCCTCGGGGAGCAAGCACAGGGAAACTGCCTTCCCTTTAGAACCACACTGCTCCCTCACAGGCCCTGTGGTGAATGGCTGTCAGTATCCCTGGCAGAACACCCTGTGTCCTGGGATACTCCAGGACCAGGGATACTCCCTCTGTCCTGGTAACTCGGGCACATGAACATCTACACGCAGCACTGCCCATGCATGGTTACTAAGTCTAAGGAGCACTTTATCCCATGTGCCCAACCCATCCTTCTCTCTCCGGCCCTGGCTCTGAACTCATTATCCCACAGTCCCGCAGCTGAGGGACCCACATGAAGAAGCCAGTAGCCAGTATAGGGTTGGCCACAATCCTGGGCTTGAGACAAGAGAGGAGCTGTGCCCTGCTGAGGAATCTAGACAGTAACTCGCCTGACCCTCCCACCCAGGTGGGGAAACACTCAGCACAATTAAAAGCAAGTAAACAAACTACTAAACACTGAGAACAGCTTGCCCCGGCCTTCAGCTCAGGGCCCCAGCCCACAGCATAACAGGAAGAAGATCAATAAACCCTAGTTGACAGATGGAAGGAACCAATGCATATGTAATTTGCCTAACTGTGGAAAGGCAGTCAAGGCTGGACAGTTAGAGGCCACTGTAAACTGCTGAATCTGGTACACCACCCCTCCAACATGGAAACACTCCAACATTCCACCCCAGTCCTGATCTTTCCTGATCCTCAGGGTCATGGCAGGGCCCTACTGGTACTCAAGACAACTGTCAATATTGACAAAGAAGCAGGCATGCATGTGAGTCCCAGTCACCATGGCATTTCTCACCACCATGTGGAAATGTCTGGACCCCACATCTGAGCACAGGTAGGGCCCCAGTTGAAAGCTTCTGAAGGCTAGAGGTTTTCTTCTAGCTGTGCAATTTTACATTTCATACAAGGGTATTTGTGGCATAGGAAACCCACCATTGGCTGCACAGATTATCAAAATACATTCTGTCTCATCATTCTCATCATTGCAGGTACAGTGAGCCATTCAGCTGCCTTTGATGGTGCTAATGGTTATTTTGATTTTGTATTTCTGCCTTCAAAACTATTTCCTGTGATATCAATGACAAAAGTTTTCACTTAACTCTTCCAATAGAGAACCTAATTGTATCTTTCACTCAAAATGAAATTTAAAACTATCAGGACACCAGAAATGCCAGCTGCTAAGAGTCTAAATAAATTTTACACAAAAACACAGTTTCATTTTGCTAGCACAGAAAAAAGAAAGTAATCTTATGAATAGTCCAAAAAATATAGATCTTGCCAGTAAGTTGCATGAACGAGTTTTATCCTTATACCATGAAAAAGAATAGTTGGGAAATGAAATGACTTTCAAAATAACCATTTCAACTGGGTTTTTAAAAATCAAATATTGTTGTCTAGCCAAGCACAACTAAATATTCCCTTTTTTATCAATGTGGGTAAAAGTGCTGCCTCGGAAAACGTACAGGAGTCCTACAGCTCCCAACTGCTGGGCAGGGGAGGGATGTGGATTCCCAGCAAGGGCCCCAAACACCACTGTGGGACTCACAGCACACAGTTCTGGTATTAGGTGGACCCCCTTTCTTGGGGGGCTCAGATGACCCTCTGCCCTTCCCCAACAACCCACCTTGCTTTCTTACACCTAGGGAAGTAGTAATTAAGACGACTTCACCTAGAATGCAATGGCTTCTTATTAAATACTATTTTCCAATTGTTGTAGCTCAAACTGTTTAACCAAGGTTGTTATAAGCATAATACACTCCTGTTCTGAAAATACAGAACACCAGACTACTGAACCTTTTCAGGGTCATTAAACAGCTGTAAACATTATTACAAAAATAAACCAGAGATTTCATGCTTACATTTTGGCCTAGAGCTTGCTATGCTGAGCAAGTACATTTTTTCATCTCTTACAATCAACGCTGGTGACATTTGGGCATCCAAACAAATTACATCACAAACATTACTGAGGTGGGCAGGATACTGAGTGGTTTATTTGCCAGATGATTAATAGATAAACAGGAGGGCAGTTCAGGTGACCTGTTCCATTCTGACTGATATGTAGACAATGCTATGAGGCAGGGCCAGAAATAGTTAAATCCTTGCTGAATTTATTAATGAAAATATGATATGCAAATAGGGCTGTAGAGTATGGCGACTGTGTGACCGGGAGAATCAAGTTGGAGAGTATGGTTGAACTCCATAATCTCCCCTTGTGGATGGAATGTTGGCCAAAATCAGGGCCCTTATGGGCATTGGATGGTGAGTGAGAACCCACTGGACCAGCTTTGCACACAGCCCCATGGAGCCCCAGCCAGTTTCTGTACTGAGGGTTAGGGGTTGGAGGACTTAGGAGAAGAAAACCAAATAAAAAGTATCCTCTCTTTTAAGACTTTGGATGATTTCAAAATTCTCAAGGGCAAAAGCATATTGGTTTTGGAGTCTGGGTGGAAACTGTAGACCAGAATTGAAGACAGATCATGAGCATATCAGACGGGAAAGGAAAACATTCAAAAGCATGCTCCTGGTCATCTTTTCAGGGTAGAGAACACTTCCTGTCTGAGTTCCTGGTTCCTCATCTGCCCACAGCACACGAAGCCAGGCAAACAGATGCTGGGATGGAACTCTAACAGTCTCATATGTGGTAGCTGTTAAGACCATGGATGTGTTAGGCAGAACAAGCTCTCAAAAAAAAACACAAAAAACAAATAACTGTTATCATCACCATTTTCATCACTGTCATCATCATCACCTTCCTTTTCATCATAACTATTTTCATCATCACCACCACCATCACCTTCACCACCACCACCGTCACCACTGTCATCACCATCACCTTCACTATTGTCACCATTGTCTTCATCTTCACCACCACCATCATCACAACTGTCACCATTGACATCATTACTTTCACCACCAACAAGGTCACCATTGTCATCATCACCATCCTCTTCACCATTGTCACCACTGTCTTCATCTTCACCATCACCATCATCACCACTATCATCATCACCATCATCATCACATTCACCATCACCACCATCAACAATGCCATCAACACCACCACCATCACCTTCACCATCACCATTGTTACCACTGCCATCATCACCATCACCTTCACTATTGTCACCATTGCCTTCATCTTCACCACCACCCTCATGACTGTCATCATCACCATCATCGTCACCTTCACCATCACCATTGTCACCATTGTCTTCATTTCACCACCATCATCATCACCTTCACCACCAACATCACCACTGTCATCACCATCATCATCACCTTCACCATCACCATCATCACCTCTGTCATCATTTGTCATCACCTTCATCATCAACATCATCACCATGGTCATCCTCTTCATTATAGCCATCACCAACATCACCTTCATTACTGTCACCATTGTCATCACCATCATCACCACTGTCATCTTCACCACAGCCATCACTATCATCATCATGTTCACCATTGTCACCAAAGTCATCACATCATCATCACCTTCACTACCACCGTCACCACTGTCTTCATCATCACCATCACCATCATCACCACTGTTATCATCACCTTCACCATCACCACCATATCATCATTTTTATCATAGCCATCATATCATCACCTTCACCATCACAATCATAGTCACCATTATCACCTTCACCATCAGCACCATTATCATCACTGTCATCATCACCACCTTCACCATCACCATCATAATCTCTATTGTCACCATCTTCATTGTAGCCATTACCACCACCATCACCATCTACATATCAACAGCATCCTCCTCACCCTCCTCCTTTTCATCATCATCCTCCTCCTTCTCATCACAATACCCTGTGCCAACACTGTGCTAGGTATTTCACAACCATTATCTCATTTAGCCTCCTACAACCTTAGGATAGTAGGTAGTAAACTATTCCCACACTAAAAAGAGGAAACTGAGGCTCAGAAAACTTAAGTCCAACAGGGTCACACAACTGGGGAGACTGACTCCAGAGTCCGAGCAAGACATGCTGGTGGGAAAGCTGGCTTCTGGTGTCCATACCATGTTAGTCTTGCTGGGCTGAATGCTGACAGATGTCAGCTTGTCCATTTGCAAAATGTATAGAAACAAAGGAAACCACAGTTCAGGGAAAGCTAAAAGGAGGGTAAGGAGCCAGAGCCCTCACAAACATGTGTGCCAGGAAGAAGAAACATGCAGTACATTCCAGAGAAAGCAGCACAGGGGACTGGCGTGGGCAGCGGTGGGGGGTGAGAAGTGGGGTTGGGGAAGGCACTGTGGATACAGAAATGTGGCAAGTCTCTTACTCACCAGTGGGGGAGGGTGTCAAGCAAGTATTTATTTATATTATCTTATTGCCTTTGTAGTCATAAGGTGGATATATTATAGCATGTTCTCCTGCCCTAGGACAGGTGGGTTATTCCCCCAACCAGCCTAGAGCAGTGGAAAGAGAAAGGCCCCTGAGATGCTAGGAACATGAATCCAATTGTAGCACTTCCACAGCTGTGGTACCTCGGTTACCTGCCTGAGTCTCAACTTCTTTGTCTCCAAAATGAGCTGATATCAACTAACCTGCATTACTTCACAGAGTTTTGAGAAGGCAAATGGGATTGCAGGAGAGACAACATGGCACTTAATTGTAGAAGGTTGTACAGGAAACTTTCTCAGGTGCCAACCACAGCTTCAGCCCAGACTTCCAGATCTAGAAAGATCTTTAATCTGGGAGTAGAATAAATATGGAGAGGCAAAGAACACAACCAAGGCACAACCAAGCCCGTAAACATGGTTGATAAAACCTCATTCATTGCCAGCTTTACTGTGCATCATCAAGTGGGACTCATCATTCAGCAGCATTTCTCAGGGCTTACATGTGGCGAGACGTGGGGCAGCTATAAGCAAGACCAGAGCCTTGCCTTTGAAAGTTGACTCAAGGGGAGAGAGACCCACTGGACAGAAGTGCTGAAAGGGGGAAATCCACAACAGGCTGTGAGGCTGGCACAGGCAGGGATGGGCAGCGGAGGCAAGGGAAGGGAAACCAGTGAGGATAACAACTGGGAAGAGGTCGGTCCTTGGCTGAGCCTGAAGGAGGTCACTAGGCACAGAAAGGTGAAAGGGCATGTAGGACAGAGGGAACAGAATGTGCAAAATGGGGGGTGAGCATGGAATGTTCTGGGAGAAGATGGAGGGTGGAGTGGAAGTGGGAGGCCAGGCACAGACTTGAACGCCTGTCTGTGCAGTATGGAGTTTACATCTGGGGCAAACGGGGGCTCAGGAAGCTCCTGTCAGTCGTAGTATAACACGGATGTCTCAACAGCTGCTGCACCACATTAGTAGTTTTCTAGCACTTTGGGTCAGAGGAGATGGGGGAAAACAGAGGGTGAAAATAAACTCCTGAACCACAAAGCAAACATCTGAGGGCTGAAGTTCTCGTTGTGGTGAGGGAGACCTCCCTGCGCCTGAGAGAAAAGGCTGCTCGGAGTTTGGAGAGGACATTGATCTTCCCTCTTCTTTGTAACAGCAAAAAAGTGAAAGAAGGGCCACCCCCAAATCTGGTAGCCCACCCCCAACTCTCCTGTGGCAGCCCAAATTTATCCTTCACCTATTCCAGGAAGCCTTCCTGGATTTGCTTCAGGCTGGAGGTGATACACAGTCTCCCGAGCTCCCATGCAGTTTCTCTGGAACTATTTGTACATGTTCAATGCACCCCAATACACCTCAATAAGGAAGTCACATTTCTCCTCCTCCTCTGTGGAGCTCTGTGACAACAGGGCTTCTATGACCCCTGTCTATGGCACCTGGAGGACCAAGTCCCACCAAAAGGTGGTCCTTTAAGCTTCTGATGATCACAGTGCAGGTGAGAGAGATATCCCAGAGCACCATAAGAATGCACAGCATTTTGTGGGCAACAGCCCAGGCCTCTCCCCACAGAATGCAGGCCACTTCAATTGGCGCTTCCATTTCTCCCAGATGGATGATTTGGGAAGGAAATGGCCCCCTAATTTGTTGTAATTGATTTATCTGAACTGTGTCCACCCCATCAGGGGAAGCAACAAAAACTATATATATATGGGCTTTTAATGAATGACCTACCTTTAAAATATCACAAAACTGAAAAAGATACCAGCCGTTGTCATGAAGTGTATTGATTATTTCTCTCTCACTGGCTTTCTTTCTCTTTTTAAGCAGACTTCGCCATGGCAGGAAGTTAGATATTTAATCCCCTATTAACCCGCCTTGGCTCCCTGCTCAGGCTCAGCACACAGCCACTGCCCTAGAACAAAACAGGGGGACCCGGCACCCACAGGATTCCCGGCAGCCCCTTCCTCCCAGAGGGCAGCAGCAAACACCCTTTCACCCCTGATTAAAGCCATTTACCTCTGAGCACTCCTGAACTAGGATATTGTGTCGAATGCTTTATTTTCATTTCACAGAAGCCTCAGATTTGATTCGGTGCAAAACTAAATATAATGTAGAATGCATATATGCAAGAGTGATCAAAGAGGGCCTGATTGTGAAATATTCATAGAAGTCAACCCAGGGAGATCTGTTCACAGGGGCACCTGTCGAAGACATAAGCTCAGATACACATCATCTCCTAAGTATACACAATCATTACTGAGCAAAAAATCCAGGCACACCAAGGGAGTCCCCGCTGCCTGCAACTACCAGGTGTGGGCCAACAGATAGGGCCTGGCCAGGGCCGGGCTGGGGCTTCAGTCCTTTTTGGCTCTTGGGGTCCCCAGTTCAGTATCTCCAGCTCCTGTGCAGGTCACCAGGCTGGCCTAGCCTGGCCTCCGTGGAGCCAGATTCTCGGGAGGGGAGGGAAGAGCAGTTGAGCAGCTCCTGACCAAAGCAGCTTGCCATGGGGCTAGGCTGCGTGTCGGCCAAGCTCACAGACACGGGGCTGCTGGGAGCTGCTTTCCCAGCAAAGGGTGCTGCTGCTTCATGCAGATGGACTCAGAGACAGAGATGAATTTCCAACCACAGTTAGGAAAGAAGAGAGAGCAAAGACAGACTTCCCAGCTCACACGTGTGTAAGGAGGGAGAGCCCTTGTTTAAGGCTCATCTTGTTTAAGCCTATTGGTATTTGGAAAGGGGGCCCTCTATTTTCAGGGAGCAAGTGAGGGCACTTGGTGTCTTTTGTGCATATCATCCCCTCTGTCTGGAACACTCTCCCTGCAGTCCCCACTTGATCCCTATGCCTTGTCCTCTGGTGAAGATTAAATGTCACCTCATCCAGGGGGCCCTCCTTGATACCCAGGTCAGGAGCCCCCCTGTCTGTCCATCTTGTCCCCTCACAATGGCTTCCATGCTGGGGTTGGGTTTGTCTGTATACCTGTCCAGAGACTCCCTGTGGGTGGAGGCCATACCACCGGCTTCAGTGGTGTGCCCCCAGCGCTGGCACTGAGCCAGGCCCAGAGGATGTAGTCAATAAATATTTGCTGAATGAATGAGGAAACGAGCAAGCAAATGGATAACTCATTGAATGCAGACATGAACGAATAAATGAGTGAACATATCAATCAACAAAGGGTGCAGGCCCAGGGCACAGCATCTCTCCTTGGGGAGAGAGGGGACACCCAGGGCAGAAGGAGTCAGACCACAGGTCACTCCTGCGGCCCCAGGCAGACCCTGCTCTCTTCTCCTCAAGGCACAAGCCAGGTGAGAAGTTCACCCCATAGAGCCTGATGTAAAATGTCACCCCATCCATGCCGCTCCCAATCCCCCACACTTCACAGTCGCCATGAAGGGCTAATCCCACTCCATCTCATGGTGGATGATCTGAGTCCCTGTCTCACCATCCCCCACCCCTGTATGGGACCTCCAGAGACCCATATCTAACCCAAACCCAATGCTTTGCACGTAACACGAACCTACGAATTCTGGCTAGGTGAATTCTAAGCCCCATCCACCTGCCCTTTATAGACCCTTCATTCCTTTTACTCCTCTGCTTCCTTCAGTATACTCACACTTGCCCAAGCAAACATGTGTTCATCCACTCATTCATTCAGCATTTCTTAACAATCCACCATGTGCCAGACCCTGTGCCAGGCTCTGTAGAGAAAAGAATCAGAAATATCCCACCCTGCTAGACCTCAGCATCCAGAGGGCAGACAGAGCTGCACCACCGGCTCAAAGATCCATCTGTGCACAAAGGGTCGGGGGACTGGCAGCTATGAGGGCAACCACCACACCTTGACCATGCATCGCTGAGTGTCAGCACAGAAGAGGCCTAAAAGGGATGGGCTTGTTGACAGGATGACACTGCCATTCTCTTCCTCGGGCTTGCTTCTCTCTGAACCTCTGCTGATACGTCCCTCCCAACCCCAGATACCATCACTCCAAGACCCAGGTCCTTGCACAGGCAGGAAGAAACGACCAACCAGTGCAGAGCAGCACCATGTTCCTAGTACCTGGAACAGCAACCGGGCTGGGCATCCCAGAACACTGGCTGCTGCCCATACCTGTCCCACGTGGCCTGCACCCTCCCCGACGGTCACTCTCCATCCTGCCCTGGAACCAACCTGCATCCTAGCCCAGACAGCTGTGTGGCCTCGGATGCCCCAGCCCCTCTCAGAGTCATGGCTTCCGGTCCGTAAACCCAAGCAGGCTGGCCAGGCTGATTGCTACCCTCAGCTACTCAGTCTGTCCTCCTGCATCCTGATTTATGCTTCTGACAGGGAAGGGGCCTCCCAGCCAAGCCCTGCTCCTGAACCATCACCAATCACAGAGAATGGCTGGAGTTGAACTTCATCAATGCTGAACACCAGGGGAAACATTAAAAATGAAGCAATTAATGTTTTTCTTCTTATAAGGGAGGAAATGCCATGCATGGGCTAGTCCAGGGCCATCAGCCTGTGGTCAGTCCACCCTGCCCCGGACAGGCTGTACTTTATCATCATGAGTGTGACAGGAAGTCTTCACCATCCTCACCTCAAGAGGATACCTGGACATGAGGTATTTCCTAAGAAGGGGCTTTCCGGAAGCCCTGGGGTGTGGTGAAGCGTGAAGAGTTTGGTGTAGAGGTCTGAGCTACACAAACTGCAAATGGCATCTAGAAGTGACGGTGGTCAACAGCAGGGCAGTTGTGTCAATCTTTAGGGCCCCAGAGGAGACTCTTTTCTGGGACTCTGACCAAGGAAAATGGGCGGCTGCCACCAGAGGTGGTCTGTGTCTTCTCCAGAAGAACTGACAGCTCAGAACCTTCAAGGCGGTACCTCGTCAGTTATGCGTCTGTGACAGGAGAGTAACAATGCAGTAATTTATGGAAGGTGTTTGCTCTGGACAGGTTTCTGCACCTGGCTCTTCTTCTACGACCACAATGACCATCCACTGGCCATCACTGCTGGGCTTTCAGCCCGCCTAGTCCTGGTCAGTCTCACTCGACAGCCTCCTGGAAGTCAAACACTCCCAAGGCCTATGTGGTAGCCAAGGGGTTCATAACTTCACCATTTGTATTTTCAAAAGTGTTTGAAGTCAATGAGTGTTTGTAGTCAATGAGGAAGAGCTGAACACCCCCATTTGAAACATGGACAAAAGGCACGTGAACAGACAATTCACAGAAAAAAATAGAATTGGCTAACGACCATAGAAATGTCACTCCCTTGGGGCGCCTGGGTGGCTTAGTCAGTTAAGCATCTGACTTCGGCTCAGGCCATGATCTCACAGTTCATAGTTTGAGCCCCATGTCGGGCTCTGTGCTGATGGCTCAGAGCCTGGAGCCTGCTTCCAATTCTGTGTCTCCCTCTCTCTCTGACCCTCCTCACTCCAACTCCATCTCTCTCCTCTCAAAAATAAATAAACAAAAAATAAAAGAAAAGAAAAGAAAAGAAAGAAAAGAAAAGAAAAGAAAAGAAAAGAAAAGAAAAGAAAAGAAAAGAAAAGAAAAGAAAAGAAAAGAAATGTCACTCCCATGGGGCGCCTGGGTGAGTTAAGTGACCAACTTCGGCTCAGGTCATGATCTTACGGTTCATGGGTTGGAGCCCCACATCGGGCTCTGTGCTGATGCTTGGAGCCTGGAGCCTGCTTCGCATTCTGTGTCTCCCTCTCTCTCTGACCCTCCCTCACTCGAACTCTGCCTCTCTCTCTCAAAAATAAATAAACATTAAAAAAAAAAAAAGAAATGTCACCTCCTGCTAGACAGCAGAAAGACTTCAAACAATAGGGAGGTCCTGTTTTAAAATGATTCTGTTAAAGAGTACGCCCAGACCTTGTGAGGACCCTACATTTTCTCCACAGAACCACAGCACACCCAGAGTAGAACACAGGAGAGGTAAATGGCCTTGTTCCAACCATGGCTTCCCTTCCAGAGTCAGATGCCAGAGCTACTGTGTGGGGCTCTCGAAAGCCACTGACTGTTGCTTTGAGGAAGACAGGCCAGGAAGGTGAGCACTCTAGAAAGCTCTTCCACATCTATGCTGGAGACTAAAGGAACTGAAAGAACCCTGGCATTCAAAGATGTGGTTCAGGCTTTCTGCTTTACCTGGAGAAAGCTCTTAGAAAGCCTCTGCAGCCCTACCAGGGAAACTAATCTCTGGGGCCTGAAGGTTGTGCTGACGGAACACAGTTTAGACCTAGCCAACGCACCCTGCTTACTTGGGGGGCAATGTCCCCGGTCCTCGGGCCAGCCTGTTTCTGCTTGCTGCTTCTGCACCCATAGGCTGTCTCCATGTAAAAACAAGAGGCAAAGAACAAGCATCATGGTCTTCCCTGCAGTACAACTAACCAGAGTTCATACCAAAAACTTCCACAAACAGTCACCCCCACCCTCCACCCAATCTCACTTCTCACCACTTTCCTCCACATTCCCAGTTGCTTGGGGAGCACTTCTCCATCCCATGAATGAGATCCATGCACAACTTCTCTCTTTGCACAAGGATGCTACTTGAGGGAAGGGAGGCGCAGGTGGCGGTGGCAAAGCTGGAGCACACTCAGAAGTCCCCTCACTCCTGGATGCTTAGTCTGATGTGCCCACTTTATAGATAGGTATACTGAGGCCAGCAGATACATGATGGTCCTGCTAAGGTCACATAGCTAGTTAGTAGGTATGTGTCTGTGTTCCTTGGTTACCTCCTAAGCACTCAAAAAATTTAGTAGGTGCTGGGGTGCCTGGGTGGCTCAGTCCAATTGCGTCTGATTGCCTCTCAGGCCATAATCTCATGGTTTGTGAGTTCAAGCCCCACCTCCGGCAGAGCCTGGAACCTGCTTCGGATTCCGTGTCTCCCTCTCTCTCTGCCCTTCCCCGGTTCGTGTTCTGTCTCTTTCTCAAAAACAAATAATCATTAAAAAAATTTTTTAATTAAAAACATTTAGTAGGCACTAAGTAAATGCTCGCTGGCTGGCCAAATGGATAGGTGAGTGGATAAAGGAAGAAATAATGCACAAATACAAAGATGGACGGTCCAACCAACAAATTCTTGCCTCTACTTGCTCAGCAGCCAAAGGGGGACCAGCCATTACCAAAAGGCTTCAATAATCTATCTTCCCCTGCTGGACCCCAAGCTCACCAGTTTCTTTTTTTCCCCATAACTCCTTCTTCAATCAGACAACATAAAATTAGACTCTTGATTGCATCATGTCCTGTGTGTGCTGACCAGCCTTGAGGTCCTCGAAATCAGCTAGAGCCTGTTAGCATGGAACTTCCTCGACCTCCTGTAGAGCCCAGTGTGGGGCATAAAGCCATGAACTAGCTGTTGAGGTCTGAGTCTCCACCACCCTCGGGAATGTGAAATCCTCCCAGGAATCACCCCAGGGTAGTCAGAGGCTATAGCCCCAGGGCACTCAGGACTGAAGAAACTCAAGATAAAGATTCTCCCAAGTCTTTCCTAAGCAGGCAAGCAAGAAGAGGAAAGATGGGATAGAAGGTGAAAATGCCCCCCATTTAGCAGTACACTTCAGGAGAAGGAAAGAATGTTTCCATTCGCTCATTCATGTGTTTGATTTGCATCAAATTACATCAGGTTGATGTGATGTAACATGACATCCCTCCATGAAATGCATAAATCAAGGCACCCCATAAATTTAAAGGGATAGAGCTCTTTTCCAGAAGTGGCTAATTACTCATAAACAGCAGATATTTTATTGCCCTTGGTCAGTAGCAGGTTTTTAATAGCCGGAGCATTTGTAACTCAAGCTTTTCATAACACAGGGCCGAGGAAGCCAAGCATTACCTGTTTGTAGCTCCCTGGAGTGTTACAAAAATCTCGTCAAGGTAGGTCACCTCTGGGGAGGCCCCCACCGCCATGCCAGTCTGGGGTGTGTGGCCAGCCCCTGGCCCACCACTGTTCTGCTGGAAGGGGAGCCTGGCATTAAAGCCAGATGGCTGTCTGGGAAAGGGGTCCACAGAGACACCACCCTACAAGAGCTCAGGACAGTTAGGCAGATCTAGGACTTCCGGTAAATTCATGGGGATGGGTTCCTGCACACACCCCTGGGAAGCCAAGTTTAGCAGATCCAGACTCTTCCACCAACTGCAGAGGTCTGGGCAGACATTCATTTCCCTCCACCCAGGCCCACCCTAGATCCTGCATAGGGGAATCAACCTCTTCCTGCTCAGCCCTGGGGTTTGGACGGGCTGTAGACAACCCCCGGACCCCAACTGTGAAGTCCATTTGAGCTCCTCAGAATATCCCACCCCTTGGCCTTGGTGCTAAGTTCAAGGATCATCCTGGAACTTAATTCAAACCAATGAGAGTGAGGGTTAGGGCTTGCCAGTGAGCTACAGATGCTTAGACAATCTCTGGTGAGGTCTGGAGCTTTGGCAGCCATTTTGCTACCAAGATTTGGAAGCTGCTGGGGGTGGGGCTGTCACACGCTGGGATAAGGCCAGTCCCAAGGAGACAGAGGAGAGAAGTCAGCTACTCAGGGACATAATTTGAGCTCCTGGATCAAATGGCACCTGAAGCTGAACCATTTAAATACTTTGCAATTACATGAGCCAACACAATCTCCCAGTGCTTTAAGCTGGTTTGGGTTGGATTTCTCGTCACTTGAAACCAAAGGAGTCTTGGCTGATAAAAGACCACAGCCTCCCTTCCAGACACCCGATGTGCCTTCAGCTTCTACTCTGCCCATCCAGCCTCCTGCCAACTCCTTCCCATCTTTGTTCTCTTCCACTGATCTCATCCGAGTGCAGGCCAGCCACACCATGCACGCCCAAGGGTGCCGAGCCTCGCTCTGCCTTGGCTCTTATGGAAGTGTCTGGTGTGAAGTGGAAAAGGCAGGCTAAGCCTTCTCCTGTGTCCCCTGGACACAGAATAAGTGCTCCACAATGGGCACTGAGGATGCATTTCTCGCCCTGCCCAGCTGTCTCCTTACCATTTGCCAAGGGATCTGGAATTCCACCATTGGGTCTTTCCCACAGGGCTTTTTTTGTTTGCTTCAAGGAAAAGAGATTCTATAAAAGTTTAGCTGTTAATAGTCCAGAAGTCTTCAGCAGGTTTGTGTGGATTTTTTTTTAATTTTTAATGTTTATTTGTTTTTGAGAGAGACAGAGCCAGAGACAGAGAGAGACAGAGAAAGAAAGAGAGAATCTGAAGCAGGCTCCAGGCTCTGAGCTGTCAGCACAGAGCCCGACGCGGGGCTTGAACCCATGAACCGTGAGATCATGACCTGAGCTGAAGTCAGATGCTTAACTGACTGAGCCACCCAGGCGCCCCTGTGTGGATTTAATAGGCTCCTTCTCAGCAGAGAGACTGCACATGCTCTTCCTTCTGTACCAACCCTCCCTTCCCCATCCCCTCTTCAGGTAGCTTCTCTTTCAGATCTACAGCCCAATGTCACTTTCCCATGGGTGCCTCCAACTTCCCTAGACCCCTCCCCCAGATGCCCTATTACCCATGCTCAGGCCCCTGCGGGCTCCGTTATTAGCTGAACTCAATACAGTGTCTACTGGCTGATGAAGAAGTGTTCCATGTGGCATGGGCTCCATGGTCTACAAAGAAAATCCTCACCCACCATTCCCTTTGCTCTGTCCGCCCTGCACTGCAGGGACTCCCAGCCTCCTCTTCGTTGTACAGAGGGCCCCAGAGGGACTGAACTCCAACCCAGTGCCCCTGCCTGAGTATAGGTTCCTCTGGCACGTGCTGTGTGCACGTCGGGGAGTGAGGGAGTGGGAGGGCCTCCAGACCCGCAGGGCTGGAAATGGGGTACCTGGAGCAGAGGAGAATGAAAACAAGCTGCGGCAGGCCGTGTCTCCAGCCACCCCTGTGTCCCTGGGCTGGTGCCCCCCAGGAGCGATCCCCCCTGCCTCCTGTGTGTACTCACAGCAAGGAGGCAGCCCAGGCCCCTACAAAGCACATAGGACTGGGCAGAGAATATTAGACCGTGCCTTGTCTTCCAGAGGCCACGCCTACCCTGGCAGGGGGCCTGAGCCCACCTGTGCCTGGCCTCCCCTGCATCCTGGTCAGGTTACTGCTCATCTGCCCACCCACCTGCCCCTGTCTCCCTGCGCCCTGTGCCCTGTGCCTCGACCACTCCCCTGCCCCCTGCCCTGATGCAGCTGCTAGAGCTGCCAGCCTCGCTCTCCCGGGAATCCCCAGGGGGAAGCCCTGCCCCTTGCATGCCCTTCGCACAGGCTGGGCAGGCCCTCAGTGGCAGGGGAGGGATCCAGCAGGCTCTGCAGCACCTGCCCTCTCACCGAGGAATGAGGCTGGCCAGGCACCAGCATGTGCAACCTCTGATCTATGAGGCTGCTTGCTCACCCACAGCATCCCTGGACACCACGGGCCCCCAGTGCCCAGCAGTGCTGAAGAAAAGCGCCATACAGATCCATTCATTCACTCATCCATTCATTTCGCCTGGCACAGAATAGCCACTCGTTCCATTTCTGCCTCCCCATTAGCCATAAATTCTGCAGTGGCAGTGACGATCTCTTCTACTGTTACTGCTAAGTCCCTGATAGTCACCTGAGTGTTGGGCAAACCCGGAAGACTTTTTTTCTTTAACTTTTTTATAATGGAGTATACATAATATTCCTAATTCATATTAAGTGGATAGAATGTAAGGTTAATGAATGTGTGGATGGATGGACGGATTACTAGATGTAGGTGTGGACAGGTATCTGGAGGGATGGATGGACCCACAGCTGGATAGATGTGTGGGTGGATGGATGAGTGGTGGCGGGATGTGTGGATGAGTGGGCGGGAGATGGGAAGATGTGGACATGGCGCATGGGCAGAAGGGCCCAAGGGGATTCCTACAGGCATCCCCGATGTGTGAGTACTTATGAGAACTGTGGACATGAACCCGCACTGGCCCCCCCTAGAAAGGAACAGAGTCTTGGTCTGATACCAAAACTGAAAGCAGAAAGAGCACAGGGAGTGTCCCCAAAGGAACACTTTTGCAAGGAGGTGTCAGGAGAATTCAGAGAAAGGTGAGGGGAAAAAAAGGAATCAGAATCCATCGTAACACTGCTTGACATCGGGCAGCGAGGCCCTTGGGTTTGCCAGGTGGCCTTAGCCCTTTCTAAAAAAAAAAGCCCAACAATCTTAATGAGGAGAAAGGGGTCCCTATCCAGGGATCCTTCTGGGGCACTTTCCTGGGGCTGGGATCCCTTTTAAACCTCCATGGTCAATGTGCCCATCTTCAGGGGTTTTTCTGCAGAGCTCTGCTTCCCCAAATCCTGAACTGTCCATTCACCCAGGTCCCCTCAACCTGTCTCAGGAAATAAGGAAAATAAAAACAGTTTCCAAGGGCCTTACGGGCCTGTATTTCCCAATTGCAGGCGTCCACATGCCACCT
The DNA here is from genome assembly GCF_003009895.1 of Hyaena hyaena. Classification (NCBI taxonomy): domain Eukaryota; kingdom Metazoa; phylum Chordata; class Mammalia; order Carnivora; family Hyaenidae; genus Hyaena; species Hyaena hyaena. The sequence continues at coordinate 3,609,880 of NW_024080693.1, forward strand.
GCCTGATGCTTTTTGCCATAGAGCTTCACTGCAGTAAACCACCTCCCCCTTTTTGCCATGTTTTTGTACCCCTGCTAATATTTTTTTAATTAATTCACTATTTTTTACTTTAATGCATTTAAAAGGAAACTATATCATTACCCTAAATGGAAATTTGTATCACTTGCTCTAAATTAAAGGTAATTATAAAAATAAATAAAATGAGAACAATGCTATTAAATTCTGGCTGAATACTGCTGCCTGCAGCAGGCTCTGGCCCGAGGCCTGCTCTCTCTTACGGAGGGAGGCTGACAAAGATACAGGGCTTTGTGCACACCAGCCAGCGGGGCTCACCCCCAGAGAGCGAGGGCATGCGCTTGAGGCATGGTAGGTCTCTCACCCTGTGATGCCAGTTATTTCATGTGGGGGCTCAGGATACCCAGTAGCCAGCTTCTCCCTGGTCAAAGCAACCCCTCCTTTACCAGTGAGGACCTTCAGATCAGGTCGGATAAGGATCTCCTTAAGAAATTCTGAATGGGGCCTCTGGATAGCTCAGTTGGTTAAGGGTCCAACTTTGGCTCAGGTCATGATCTCACAGTTCGTGAGCTCGAGCCCCTCATCAGGCTCTGTGCAGTCACCACAAAGCCCCCTTTGGATCCTTTGCCCCCTCTTTCTCTCTGCCCCTACCCTGCTCTCTGTCTCTCTCACAAAAACAAATAAAACATTGAAAAAAAAGTTCTGAATCAACAGGATTCATTGACCTTTCCACCTCATTAAAGGAAAGCCTTAATTTGAAAATACACTGACTCCTCCCTTCTCTGCCTCTTGGGTCCTCCCCCCACCAGTCTCTGACCTTTATCCCCTCCAAAGCCCGCAGGATGCTGTTTGGGTCATCAGCCTGGTTCGTTTTCCTCGGGGGACCAGGTGCCCTCGCTCCTCCAAGCCCGAGGCCGGACCGGCGGCTGGCCTCTGCTGCCCTTCTCCGAGGGTCTCTTTGCCTGAGGGGTGGGTGATAAGAAGCCTCCGCTCCCCGCCAAGTTCACAGAAGACTTCCGCCTGTTGCAAAAACACCAACTTTGATGGCAAGTGAAGGGAAAACAGTGAAACCAACCAAAAGACAAACACATATAATCAACACGCCTGTATTAAGTATGGTCAAGTTCTCCCTACACTGAGAACCTGGCCCCAGTGGGTTATCCACAGAGTTCTCTCTGGGAGATAAAGCCTCTGAAAAGAGCACAGCAGTTCTGAGACTGGGTCCTGCAAATCTACCTTGTTTTTCTTTTTCAAGAGAGGAACACTTCAAATATCGGTGAAATCTTTCTAAGAACAACTAAATAGATGGGATTTAGCTTCACAATGAACCGTATGTTCTCCTCAAAGGGTGCAAATGAGAATTTAGGATGTTTTTAAGAAAGATTTTGTTTTTCCTGATATTGCCTGAGCTGATGCTTCCGACGCTGGAGATTATCTGTGCAGCAGTCGGCCTTGTTGTAATTAACACACGAGTAGCAGCTCTACTTCCCAGTAATATATTTTCCTAAGACTTTGATGACGCTCAGAGATTTTGAATCCCACGCTGCAGACTTTGAAGACACGGCATTGGATAGAGACACCTTAGATGAAATTGGAAATAACTCGAGTTTAATATGCCTCCCCAAGAGCCTCACGGAAAGAATGGGTTAAGGGTATCTGAGCGCACTGTGGATCAGGGCGGGGGCAGGGAAGTTGGTCTTGTGGGGCTGCCAAGCCATTTGAGTGGTGATTGGGCCATCTTCTTGGGGGTGTTCTGGCCCCTGAGTGTCTTCTTTGGTCTCAAACATAAATGACTTCCTTAAAGGATTTAATTAATTCTTAAATGTGCACAGAGCCCATGAGCACAAACATTAACTTGTTAAAAGCATTAAGCCAGATTCTGTTCTCAGCCACTAACAAGCAGTTCCCCGTGACATCCTGGGAGTGTCACATGCAGGCTGGGCCCTGCAGATGCCCAGCACCCTTGGTGCCCAGCTCCTGCAAGCACCAGGCCGTGACTCATCTCGGGGCTGGCATCACTGGCTGGCCTCTGCTCCAGCCCCCAGAAGAAGCGCCTGGGGGAGAACTCTGTCCCCTCTCTGCTCTGCTTTCTTTCCTCTTCACTGAGCTCCCTGGGTCGCTGATGGCTTCTCCGTGCCTGGCAAGGACACGGAGGAGCAGGGGACACGTTGGGAGTCCTGCTTGGATGGGGTGAGCTGCAGTGAGCGGGGCCTCACGCTGAAGCCTCCCCAGATGTGAGCACATCAGGGGAGGAAACATACTGCCTCTTCTCGGACCCGGTCCAAGCCGTGCCTTCTCCAGGATGCCCTGCCCGCCCCCCTGCCTGTCCCCACAGTGCTGGTTCCTCGACACTACCAGCTCCCTTCTCGTTTACCACCCAAGTGTACTTTATGTTCTCTGCCTTGGGTGGAATCCGATTGAAAACCGCAGTAATGACATTCATCACACACAGAGGCACAGGTATGGATACACGTGCGCGCGCGCACCCTCATGACACTATCTGCTGCTGTAACAGGTAAAGGACATCCTTACACAGGGTTGAAGGGGTGTAAATTGCTACTATTTTGCTCAAATCAGCTTGGCATTGTAGATCAAAAGTCTCAAAAATAGTTACAACCTATGACTCAGTTCTCCACTCCTAGAACAAACCTAGAATGGTACCAGAATGAAGGCAAAACTGTCCAAATATTCCTTATGGCAACAAAATACAGAGTCAACCTACATGTCCAAGCGTGGGGAGTGGTAGGTCCACGCTGCTACCAATACCCTGCCTTAAAACCAGGCTTTCGAAAGGTGCTTCAGAAGATGGGGAAATGCTCATATATAATTTTAAGTGAAACATAAAACTATAATTACAATCTAATTCCAATTCTGAAAAAAAAGAGAGAGAAGACAAGGCAAGAAAATGTAACGAAATGTTAACAAACTATTATCTCTGAGGGGGGTGGGATTAAACGTCTTCTGAACACTATTTTGTATTTACCAAATTATTTCATGGGCATGGATTGTTTCTCTAAGCAAAAAATAATAAAAATAAAACATATCTTTGAAAAGAAAGCTACAGTGAAGAAAACCCACCACCACATATCAGGGATCAATCTTTAATACTTTTCTTTTTAAATATTGGGTGACTAGCCATATATATACATATATATTTTTTTCTCCAAACTAAATATATATAATATATATTTTAATTTTTTAAATTGTGTAACATTCATTAAAACATATATATATACATATATATGTATATATATATATATTCTCCAAAATAAATGCATATAATATATATTTTAATTTTTTTAATTGTGTAACATTCATTAAAACGTGATTACCAGGAAGTGGTGCTTTAGGGATGGTTGTATGACGGAGACAAGACCTTCTGAGTTGGTCCCCTGTCACAGAAAGCCACGCCCACCCCGCCTCACCTCACTCCCCCAGGCCCTAGACACAGTGTCTGGATCAGTATAGATATTCCAAAGTATAACTGAAGCAGACAAATAAAGATTCGTGAAGAAGTGGACACAAGCTTAAGGTATTTTCTCTCCTGGGATATTTAGATTTTTACAACAAACCCTGGAAGACTAAATAAATAGTTCCATTAAGTTCAACAATCATTTACTAAGTGCCTACCATTTAGATTCAATGGAGTAAAGGCCATTAAGTTAATTTCTTCTCATCCACGCTCTGCTCTACTCACAGCTCAGTGAGAATAATGAAGGCATATCACCTGGCAAAGGCTGCCTTCTCTGAAGGAGGAAAAGTTATATGGTGAGTACCCTGGGGTGCAAAGAGGGTCACCCCAGGAACACTCCATGGATGTCCGAAAGGGTGACGCAGCATTCACCTTCAGGCCAGAGAACAAAATCCACACGATCATGTTGGCAGATTGCTTACCAAAAAATAAAATAAAATAAAAGCCTTAAACAAAATAGGGTGTTTATTTCTGATTTTTAAAAAATTCCTGGTAATGCAAAAATAAGATCATCAAAATTTCTATTTCAGAACAACCCAAAATGAAAAGAGAGAGACAAGCCAAGAAATAGACTCTTAACCATAGGGACTAAAAAAACCGATGTTTAACAGAGGAGACTGGGAGGATGGGAGAAACAGGCAAAGGGGATTATCTTGATGCTATCTTGACTCACTTATAGGACTGTTGAATCACTATATTATATACTTGGCTTATGGTAAAACACTAGGGGCATTTCATCAAAATTAAACACAAACAGGGGCACCTGGGTGGCTCAGTTGGTTGAGTGTCAGACTTCAGCTCAGATCATGATCTCACATTTCATGAGTTCAAGCCCCACGTCAGGCTTTGTGGTGACAGCTCAGAGCCTGGAGTCTGCTTTAGGCTTCTCTCTCTGCTGCCCCTCCCCCACTTGTTCCCTCTCTCTCTCTCTCTCTCTCTCTCTTCCTCTCTCTCTCTCTCTCTCAAAAATAATAAACATTAAACAATTTAAAAAATTAAACACAAACTAAAGATCTCAAGATGCTCTGTCACTACAGTTCTGAAATATTGATATGGAAGTTCCAGCCAATGCAACCAGCAAAGAAAATCAAATAAGAACTACAAATATTGGAAATAAGAAAACATTGTCACTACTTCCCAATGATACATGTGACTCCCTAAATAAACCCCACTGAATATTAAAACCCAGAGAGTCAAATATAAATAAAATCAGCCGTAGATTGATTGTGTCCAGGCAGTGAACTGCGTACATCTATTCTTCTCTGCCACCCAACACCTGGGAAATTTCATAAAAGATTTTTTTTCACATAGGATAATTCTCTCATGGCATTAAAAAGAAGTGGTTGCCAGTGTGCCAGAGATTTTGAGATATCTCCAGAATGTGGAAAATAGATGGGATCAGATAAATAAGAGTAGACCAAAAACACAGCTTCAAATATGCTCAGGAGAAACAGATTTGGAGAACACGAGATAATCCAGAGAAACTCATGACTCAGAATAAGATCATGGTGGCAGAAGAGAATCTCTCCCCAACGCCAGGCACCAAATACAATCCAATGAGGGCGAGAGACTGCTGACCTGAACAGTGCCCCAGCGGGATGCCAGGGCCCTGAGGACAAGCAGAGAAGAGCTACGGTGCTTTCTGAAGGATGAGAGGAGGAAATGGAAGGGCAGCTCTGGAAGGAGGCAGGGACCCCAGTCTCCCACTGCCAGAGGGGAAGCCTGCCTATTGCTCTCTTGCCCTTGTGGCGCTGGGGAGGCAGGTGAGTCCCAGCCCACGGGCCTACCCACAGTGCACACCCCAAAGCGGGGTCTGATGGTCCTGAAGGCCCCCTCGATGCGAAGCCATGCACAACCTTCCATTCGGTGGCAAAGCCTGTGGCATAACAGACCTACAGAGCCACAAAGGAAGATGGGCCAACTGCCCTCAGTAAGCCACTAGTCCTCTTCTTATAAATAGAAGTGACAAATAAACCTCACCAGAAATGTGAGGGAAGCTACTAACACACCCAAAAGGAAGAGCCAAGGCAAAACCAAAAGAAACAAACATAATTTAAAGAACAGGGATGATTTTATTAAAAATTCGAACTAGTATCTGTAGGAAGAATAAACAGAATATTGCACTGCTAAGAGGGGAATGGCTACCTGGAGACAGAGTGATGAGAAGGAAAAAAAGAAGAATGAATGAATGAATGAAAGAAAAAAAAGAAAAGAAAAAAAGGAGAAAGAAAGAGTTTGCCCACAAAGGAGTCAGAACTAGTCTGTCATAGGACTTCTCGTCAGCACTGGATGCCTCCAAACAATCAAGGAGTATAGTGTCACGGGGCTGGAAGAAGTTATTTTGAACCTGGACTTCTATACATAGCATCAAGTGCAAAACTTTTAAAAAAGTCACACATTTTCAGACATGAAAGGACTCAGACTTTCTCTGAAAGACTGAATACAACAGAGGAAACAAGATATTAAAAAAGGGATGAACGAAATGTCAGTTAAAATTTATATTTAAATCCAAATAACGTGTAGCGCATGTTAAGAAAAAGTCTGGAATTAAAATCACAGATCATTTTAACATAAAAGGAAGGGGAAAGGGGGTGGACTGGGGTGAGATGACAGATAAGATAAAAAGTGAACGCATGCTCAGGTTCTTGGAAGGAAATGAATGCGGAGGGTCTATGTGCACATGCACACATACATGTGCACACACGTGCACACAGACAAGCTTAAATATACATGTTGGAAATTAAATGTTACCACTACATGACTACATCCCATGCATATAATCTCTAAATCAGAAAAAAAAGAAAATTTAATTCATACAATAAAAGAATAAATAAAACTTGATATATAACATGGTAAAGAAACAACATAAAATAAGATAGTAGGAATAAAACCAAACATGTCAGTAAACTTAATAAACATTAATGGCTTAAAATCATGTGTAAAAGTGAGAACATCAGATATTGGATTAGGTTGTATATGTACACAATCCCTCGGTTTTATACTACTTATGTGACAGCCAGTTTACACATGCAGGTTGAGAATACAGGAATGGAAAAGACATATATGAAACAATGTTAGCAAAATAAAAACAGGTTTGGGGCTCCTGGATGGCTCAGTCGGTTGGGCTTCCGACTTCAGCTCAGGCCATGATCTCCCAGTTTGTGGTTTTGAGCCCCATGTCGGGCTCTGTGCTGACGGCTTGAAGCCTGCAGCCTGATTCGGATTCTGTGTGTTTCTCTGCCCTTCCCCTGCTCATGCTCTCTCTCTCTCTCTGTTTCTTAATAGTAAATAAATGTTTTAAAAAATTGTTTAAGAAAGTTAAAAAATAAAATAAAAGCAGGTTTTACAATGTTAGTATCAGAAAAAATATAATTTAAGGCAAAAATATTAAATAGATAAGGGACAGTTTTACGTCCAAGAAAAGGGCACAGTCTATCAAAAACTGCAAGAAACCATCATAGCCATGAGCTTCTGTAAACTTCAGAGCAAAGCTTTACTATATGTAATAATGCAAAGCCTGAGCTAATGTAAGATACAGAACTAACAAATCCATCAGGGAACTGTTACCACATCTAAAAATAAATTTAAAAATAGGAATATAGTGACAGAAATCCATATTTAAGAAAAATATGAAATCTTCACATATATCCATGCAACATTTCAGAAATGTTACACGTTGTAGGCCACACATACAAAAATAACATGCTAAAACACAGAAGACGTATTATCCACATACTCAAATTAAAAGTAAAAACAGAATGAGAGAAAACATAATTTCCAGAAAGTGCCTAAAACAGTACTCAAAAGAAATCTTATAACCTTACATTTAATGAATAGAAAGTGATAACCTTACATGTAATGAATAGAAAGCGAATAGGTTTGAAGACAAGTTAACCAAGCCTCAATTCAAGAAGCTGGGCAGAAATGTAAAAATAAGCCTGAAGAAAATAGAAGGAAGGTATTAATAAAGAGAACAGCAGAAACTAATTACAAGGAACACCCCCCTCTCCCAGTCTTCAAAGGGGGGAAAAAAAGAACATACTAAAAGCTGGTTCTTTGAAAAGACCAATAAACAAACAAACAAACAAACTTGGCAATATGGATAAAAATAGAGAAAATACAAATAACATTAATATTGAAGAAGGGGAAACAAATTCATATACAAAGGAGACTTAAAAATTAGAATGGGGTGCCTGGGTGGCTCAGTCATTTAAGCTTCTGACTTCAGCTCAGGTCATGATCTCACAGTTCAAGCCCCAGGTCAGCCTCTATGCTAACAGCTCAGAGCCTGGAGCCTGCTTCAAATTCTGTGTCTCCCACCTTCTCTGCCCCTCCCCTGGTTGTACTCTCTCTCTCTCTCTCTCTCAAAAAATAAATAAAACATTTTTAAAAATTGAAAAACATTAGAATAGAACCCAGAACAACTTTATACTACTAAATTTGAAAATATATTTTAAAATGAATTATTACCTAGAAAAAAAGGATCAGATATGACTCAATGGAAAGTTAAATAAAATAATAACTATAGCAGAAATTTAAAAGATAATGAACAGTTATATTAAGGAAAAAAAGCCCCAATCAGTTGCAGGCTCATAGTTCCTTCAAAGGAACAGATTATCTCTATGTGTAAAAACGGTCCCAGAGCACAGAAAACCAGAAAAATCCCCAGTTCTCTCTGAGACTAGGATAGTGGTAGTATGAACAATACAGAGGACCACAGAGGAGAGGAGGAATGAGAGGAGAAGGAGGATTAAGCCCTTGACTTACTTAGGGACTCAGTAGGCTGAAAAAGGAGGGGGAGCTTGAGGGGGAGGAGGGGAGGGAGGAGGGAGAGGACAGGAGGGGGAATAAAAACTACTACTACTACCACCACTACTACAGCGACTACCTGTAGAAGCTATAGGGCAATATCATTTATTAACATCAATGTAAATATCCTAAATAAACCATTAATAAAACGAACCTAGCAGGATATTTATATAACAATTCATGAAAGAACAACCAGCGTTTACTCCAATAATTCAGAATCATTTAACACCAGAAAATATATCAATTCATTATAATAATATCTTACAAGAGAATACCCATATTATACCAATGGTATCCCAAAAGCACTTGATAAAACTCAACGTTTCTTCCTAATTTACAAAAAGATAAGTGGTCTCCATCACACATTATGTTTGATGTCAAAATATTGAAAGCATTTCTATTAAAGCCAGCAACTACACACTCTGTCCTGGAAGTTTTAGCCAATGCAAACGATGTGATTTTTAAAAAGGAAAAATAAAATATGAAATATAATTATTGACAAGTAATAGACACACTGTCACTAGTAGAAGATGAAAATGACTGTTATGTAAAATATTCAAAGAATATGTGGCACCTGGGTGGCCCAGTCAGTTAAGAATCTAACTCTTGATTTCGGCTCAGGTCAAGACCACACCGTCATGAGATGGAGCCTGTTGTTGGGCTCTGCACTGTCTAAAGCCTGCTTGAAATTCCCTCTCTCCTTCTTTTTCTGCCCCTTCCCCGGCTCATTCTGTCTGTCTATCTGTCTCTCTCTCTCTCAATAAAGAAATATTTTTTTAAAACTTCAAAGAATAAAATGTAAAACTGTTAGCACTAATTAACGTGTTGTAAGAAGTCAAAGATCAATTTACTGAAAATATTGTTTCTTTTTTTTTAAATTTTTTTTTATGTTTTATTTATTTCTAGGAGAGAGAGAGAGAGAGACAGCGTGAGCAGGGGAGGGTCAGAGAGAGGGAATCACAGACTGAAACAGGCTCCAGGCTCCAAGCTGGCAGTCAGCACTTAACCGACTAAGCCACCCAGGCGCCCCTGAAAATATTGTTTATTATACACTAAAAAGTTATAACTTCTCAGAGGAAAATTTAAATACTTTAAAACATATATAAGAAATGGACAGGGGCTCCTGGGTGGCTTAGTCGGTTAAGCCTCCGACTTTCGCTTAGGTCATGATCTCGCGGTTCGTGGGTTCGAGCCCCACGTCGGGCTCTGTGCTGACTGCTGGCTCAGAGCCTGGAGCCTGTTTCAGAGTCTGTGACTCCCTCTCTCTCTAACCCTCCCCTGCTCATGCTGTCTCTCTCTCTCTCTCCTAGAAATAAATAAAAATTAAAAAAAAAAAAAGAAAGAAAGAAATGGACAAGACCTATATGAAGTAAAACATAAGACTTTATGGAAGGGCATAAAATAAAACCTGAATAAAGGAAGAGACATACCATGTTCATAGATGTAAAGATGATATGGTAAATCAATCTATAAATTGAAGCCCACTAGCCAATAGGATCGAATTTAGCAAGTGAAATCTAAAATTTGTTTGAAAGAAACTGTGATAATTGCCAAATACATTTTAAGAAAGGAGAATAAAGAGACAGCATGCACACTATCAAATTAAAATACAATAAAATAATATAAATGAAATAGTGGGGCAGTGTATAAGAGTAGATAAAGAAGTCAATGGGCCAGATAGAGAGAACCCCAAAAGAGACACATGGTTTTAATAAAGATGATTCTGATACATAGTGAAATAATAGATGGATGATAAACATATTGGGACAATATGTCATTTAGAAAACTACTTCACACAAAAATATTATTAAAACTAAGAGGTCATTGATGAAACTGTAGGAGACTTTTTTTTCAATCTTCTTTAGTAAAGAAGACTCCAATGCCATTAATCAAAAGGCAGAACACATACACAAAATATGGACATTAACATACAAAGACCTCCTTTATGTCATTAAGGCACAGAACAAATCATAAGATAAAATGTGCAAAACATAAAAAGGACATTTAAAAGGGATGTCACATAAATGGCAAGTATACCTTTATGAAAATGCAAATGGAAATTCACATAAAATGAAAATACTTTTAGTGTGTCAGACAACTAAAAACTAGAGCTTTATTTCCACACTGTTGACAAGGGTATGAGAGATTGACCACTCTCACACACTATCTGTGGAAATGTAAACCGCCCTCTTTTAAAAACCCACCCACCCTCCCTATCTTGGCACTGTAAATAATGCTGCAGTAAACATAGTGGGTGTTTATCTTTTTGAATTAGTGTTTTCATTGTCTTTGGGTGACTACACTTATCATGGTGAGCCCTGAGTAATGTATAGAATTGTTGAATCACTACATTATACACCTGAAAGTAACATAACATTCTGTCCACTATACTGCAATAATAAAAATAAATTAATTAAAAATTAAATAAGCATAATGTGGGGGAAAATTCTAATAATAGACATGACCATTAAAAAAAAATTTTTACATTTATTTATTTCTGAGAGACAGAGAGAGACAGAGCACAAGTGGGGGAGGGGCAGAGAGAGAATGAGACATAGAATCCAAAGCAGGCTCCAGGCTCTGAGCTGTCAGTACAGAGCCCGACACGAGGCTCGAACCCACAAACCGTGAGATCATGACCTGAGCCTAAGTCAGACACTTAACCGACTAAGCCACCCAGGTGCCCCTAGACATGACCATTTTAAGTGCATACCTGGGGCACCTGGATGGCTCAGTCGGTTAAGTGTCCAACTCTTGATTTTGGCTCAGGTCATGATCTCATGGTTTCTGAGTTGGAGACTCATGTCCAGCTCTGTGCTGACAGCACAGAGCCTCCTTGGGATTCTCTCTCTCCCTCTCTTTTGGCCCTTCCCTCGCTCACATGTGCATATGTGTGCATATGCGTGCAGGCTCTCTCTCAAAATAAATAAATAAACTTTAAAAAAAAGAAATGCGCAAACCCTTCAACCTAGCAATGCTACTTATAGGTATCTATAATATAGAAACACTCATACAGGTATCTTCCAGAATATTTGCTGTATGTAGCCTCTTTTTAGCTGGAGAAAGTATGAGAATGATACAATCATTGATCAGTTTGGAAATACTGTCAGAAATAAATAAATGTAAAAAATTTTTTTAAATGTGGAAAAATCATGTATGTGCTGATTTGCCACTAGCATTTATACACTTAATATAGAGAGTTATTTAATTATCTTAAACTTCAATAAAATACCAAGACATGAATTTCCCACATTAGTTAAAACACACACACACACTCCTTTATATCTTGATGTATTTTTGTATATATGGATAGAGATACACCAACCTGCTGATAATAATTACCTCTTAGGAAAGCAGTTCGGTTAAGGTGGAAGTGGTAAGTAAGGTTTGCATGTGCATTCTATATTTCTCTGAGATGACTTTCAAAACTTGTTTTCTTTATATAAAAAAAGTTTTCCTATATATCCTATATACCAGTTATAACAAATATATATATACATATATATACACATATATATATGTATCAATTGGAAAGTACAATTTTAAAATCTCTTTCATAATAGCAAATCATGAATATGTATATATGTGTGTAAAGTATGTATACAAAATTTTGCCCTAATAATATACCTCAAAATAAATGTTTGATGGATTAAAGATTTATACCTAAAAATAAGACCATAAATACATAAGAAGGTGAATTTAGGAGTATATTAATACAATAATGGGGTAGGAAATCATTTTTAAAACATGACACCAAAGACAGCAAAGGAATAGATTAAAAGATTTGATCACTTAAATCCCTTTATCTCATTAAAAAATGCCATGTACAAAATTAAAAGGCAAGTGAAAAACTTGGAAGAAACAGTTGCAAGATATATAAATGACAAAGAGTTAATATCTTTGATGTATGAAGAGACCCTACAATTCAAAAGAAAAATTCAAATACTGACACAAAAAGATACCACACAGAGGGCATAAACAGGTAATTCACCAAAGAAGAACTATAGATATTTCATTAAAGATAGAGATAGAGAGAGAGATTGATAACTACATAAAACATAGATATACTTTCCATATCAAATTTATATCACTTTGTTAAATAATACTCAGTAAGGAAGGGGCACTATTATCATATGTGTGTGTTGGGGAGGTAGTAATGTGACATAATATGCCTGAAGCACAGGGCACCTTGGCAACAAGTATTAAAATCTTTGAATGTACATTTCCTTTAACCTGGCAATTCCACATCTAGCAATTAAACCTAAAGAAATAATTAAGAATGTGTACTAAGATATCACTAAAATGAAATCCATCAGAGTGCTGTTAATAAAAGTACAACTAAATTGCCCTTCTTCCTTGCCTGCTGCCAAGGGAGGGAGAAAACAGGGTGGGAAGACAAGGATTCAGAAGGGGAAAATGAGGCAGGATGTTAACTACATTAGAAAAGAGAACTCTGAAAGATGAGATCTTCAGATGCCCTTTCAGCAGAATAAAGTATAGAAGGTATTGCCAGCAGGAGCAATCTGAATCTCATGGGGAGCCCTGTTGTGAGCTGTTGATAGGAAATAAACTCTTCAAGTTCAAGACCTCTTATCTTTTTTATTCATTCATTGATTCATTCATCCATCCATTCAACAAATATTTATTGAGCAATTACTCTATGCCAGATACCATTCTAGATACCAGAGATGGAGGCACAGGTGGAATATTATAGAAGGATGGATGGATGGATGGATGGATGGATGGATGGATAATGAATAACAAAGAAAAAAGGCAGACTGCAACTCAGCAGTTAAGCCACCTGATGTCCTTCCTCCTTTTCCTTCGTCTGCCCCCACCAGCATCCCTCTCAACTTCTGAAACTGGAAGAGAAGTAGCTCCCAGCTCACATCAGAGGTCAAGAAGATTTTGACAGCATTAGCAGTGGGTGACTTTTTAGTTCCAGGAAAAAGGGGCACAGCCTGGAAAAGGAATATAAAGGGAGCACTGGAGGAAATGAATGAAAAGGACCAAGGTTAATGGGGTGGGGGAGGAAGGTAGCATAAAATGGGGAGGACGGGCTTGCATGGGTGCATTTTGAACTGGATCCCATGCATTCACTAAAAGTGATATAAAAGAATGTTTAACACCCATGGGGGACACCCAAAAAGCTGAGGCAGTGCCTTCAGAGGCCAATGGCACTAGGATGCGGTGCCTAGATTTTCATGCTTTCCCCTGTGGTCTGTGTGGTTTGGATTCAATCACTGGAAACCTAGCAAAGAACAGACTGAACTTCCTCAAAACTTCTGTGCACACATGTGTATGTGTACATGTCCCCATAGCCTTGCACGGGAGAAGGGACACATCTTTGTCATATCCCTAAATCCGACCCAAAGACTTGCACCCCTTCAGGGGTGTTGATGAGTCTGTCAAGGCAAACATTCATAGTGCCCACTAGGTCAGAGAAAACAATGCCACTGATTTCCTGACTGTCACTTTCCTTCCCCGAAAGGGAACTTCAGTAACCTTCTATGAGTCAAAGACAAAGAGCCTAGTCCCTACATCAAAAGAGAAAAAAAAAAAAGCACATCAAAATAGCCAACCCCCCGGATTCTACCAAAGAAATAAATCATGGTAGTTATACAATTGTTCTTGCAGTCATCAAAAAAGACCCGGAAGAATACATTAAATTAAGCATTTGATTATAAGGTGGCATGTGAAGTACAATCCCACTTAATAAACAACAGCAACAACAACAAAAGAAAATAAATGCATAAAATAGTATAGAAGGATGCAGAGCAAGGAGTCCACAATGGTGATCACTAAGGAGTTTCTATTTCCTTCTAGCCACTCATCTCTGTTTTCTGATTTTTCAAAATAAGCTTAAATGTCATGATAAACAAATTAGTAAAATGTAAGTGTATAGAAATGAGAAGAAAGAAACGCTCTCCAGTAGACTTTTCAGGATCCAAGGCATCATATAATCCACCTGTCCGTCACACAGGACATGTTAAGTCAGAAAGGAGCAGAGTGGAGTTGGCTGGTCGGCTAGCTCCAGTGGCTCTTTATCTACCCACCTGCTGCGGGGTGGGCTAGGGAGTGAACGCAATTTCTGCCAAAGCCAGATCCTTTCGCTTACAGGTGAGGCAGGTTGACATGACGGGGCCACAAGGGTGCCAAAGCCCGTCTATCTTCCTCATCGAGCTCCTTCTAGATTATTCAGGAGGCACATGTTTTTTTCCAAAGGTTATCACCATAAGCAGCTTTTACATGGTAGTAATCTACAAGGAAACACCACAAAGATGTGGGTTCCCATTTTAAACGAGCACATCCATGACAGAAACCTGGTTCACAGGATGCAGACATGTAGTCATTGAACAGACATCTACCAAGGGTCACTGTGTCAATTGCTGAGCTGCGCTGCCCCTGGCACATTGCTCAGTCCTTTAAAGGAAAACTGGCAAGCGCAGTGTCTCAGGGTGGTAACAGTTAGGAAATGGCCCCAACCACCACTAGATAATACAAGTTTCCTCAATACTCAGAGCTAAAAATACGCATTTCCTATCTCAGGTATTTATAGCCCCACAAATTATCCTTCACCAAAGAGCAGAGCACTCCTACATCATTCTGATGTCCCCTGGCCCAGAGCAAAGGGGTGTAGATTTCAAACATCATTCCAGAGGCCAGCCCAGCCCAGTTCCAACTGGCACCCCTGGCATCTGCCACCTGAACCTTTCCTGAGCCCATAACCACATGAGATTCTCCTGCCTCCCTTCTCCTTCCTTGGGCTGTTTCTCTCCCAGCACTCACTGTAGCTGATCAGCTGTCCCCTTTCACTGACGCCTGCACTAGGTTAACAAGTCATATGTTAGATGTGTCTGTACCCCTCCCACGTGCCCCACACAGCACACATACTTCTCCTGTAGCAAATGTCCAAGAACTCCTGACTCTGACAGAGACTCTGTGGGTATCTGACTTGGAGAGAGGGCATCCACACATCCTTCGATGGGTAGTGCCGATTCCCAATAGGCAGAACGCCCAGGTGGAAAACACGCTGGGTGCACCTTCTGATGATGCTGGTGCTGAAAATCTGCCTTCTGGACTCGAGCACCGGACCTATGAACAGACACCAAGAGGAAGGCTGGCAAGAGGCCAAAGACAGAAGAGCAGACTTAATGGTCCCATGTCCTCCCAAAGCTTTCCAGAAGGCACTGGTCTGTGCCTTCATGGGCCCGTCCAGCCTGAAGCTGCTTTCAGTCCCACAGCCATTGGCGCTCACCCACTAGAAAGACTCCAAGCTCAGGGAGTGGCACTGAGGGCCACAGCAAGGGTAACCCCTTGTGCACTGAACATGTTCTGATAGCCTTCACCGATCCTCACAGCAACGCTGCAAGATAATTTTACTATTATCTAACCCATGATGGAGGAAATAGGCATAGAGAGGTTAAATAACGTGCCCAAAGTCACCTAGCTGATAAATGGAATTGCTGGAACTTTCTCAGTGTACCATGTATCTATCTACCCCTAATTCACTACTCCCTTTGGTAGCTGTCAGTTAAAGCAGCTGGGACTCCTGGGACACTGGAGTCAAGGAACCCAGTGGCTCCCTCCAGCCTGACATGAATAAGGAACCCCCACCTGAGCTTGCCTGCGTGTTTCCTCCGGGGGGACTGGGCTTCTCCGAACAGAATGGAAGCCACTGGAGGGCAGGGTGGGCCCTTGTGTGCCCAGACCCAGTGTGCATGGTAACAGCCCCTCCGCAGATGGTGCTGACTTGAAGGCCATTCCACGTACCATTTGTCTTTGTAGGACTGGCAGCAAGGAACGTGGGAAACAACAACCAGTACACGGTGCTAAGGAGATTTTAGATGAAGAGCAGAAAAAGAAAAAAAAAAAAAAGAAAGAAAGAAGGAAAGAAGGAGTCCTAGGCCAGTGGAAGGGAAAGCTAAAAGGATTAAGTTGCCTGAATTCACCCTTAAATTCCCATGAATTCTTCAGCCAAGTGGAGATTCTGTGTATGCCGACCAGCAGATGTTCACTGAGAGCCTACTATGTGACCATCCCATCCCCACAGGCACCAGCAGGCTCCCGTCACGGGGCTGGTGCAGAACCTTTGCCATCAGGATTGCAGCACGAGCCAGGCACGGTCAGGGAGCAGCTGGACCCAAGGCCAGGACAGCAGCCGCCGAGCTCAGCGGCATGCGCAAGGCAGCCTCTCCGGGGCTGCAACTTTGCATCAGGCATGCATTTCACAAACTTCAAGTAAGTGGGCCATAACTCACTTGAAGTGCACGCACTAGCCTCGACCGGCCCAAGAGTCGGGTCTGCGGCAGCAAGTGGAGGCAAGCACGCTGTCAGTGCCAAGACCTTGCAAGACCTCCTACCCCCTCCCCCCCACCGGACCTGACTCAAGCCGGTCTTGATGACCCAAATGTCGTAACCATAAGAGTTTCCTCTCTGCTCGAGAAACAGGAAAAATAGACACACACATTCTTGCTCAGCCTTTGACCTTTGGCTCTCACTTTCCATCTTCCAGCATTTTTGGGGAAAAGAGTTTGTATTTTCAAAGGGCTGCCTTGTCTTCTCAGTACATTTTCATGAAATGACGTAAAGAGGCGACTTCTAAAAAACAGTGCCGTGCCGGAAAGTGCGGGCCCCTCTGAATGAGCCCGGCTGTTTGTCTATAATCACTCCACCGTCTGAAATGCCCCGATCACATATGCTTCAGAGGCTGGGACTAACAATATGTTCTTGATGCCATTTTAGGCAACTGCCAGTGAGGATCTCCAGGGGCGGCTCATCAGCGGAGGTGTGCTCACCCGCCTAGCACCCCTGCTCACCCTCTCTGCACGTGAGAGTGCACAGAGCTGTGAGCATTCCTGCCAGAGGCCAGAGGATGGCAACACCAAATGTAAACATTTATTCCTCCACTACAAGGAGAAGTCTGCCGTGTGAGTCCTGGGGTTTGGGCCTCACAATAAAGCCTTTGTCTGTTCGAACGGCCAAGGGGCGAGCATTCCCCTACAAGTCAATCTGCAGGATGGTAGGTCGCTTTAAGTCAAATTGTTAAACCTTTAAAAAAGGTTTTTTTAATGCTCAAAAATTAAAAATCTCTCTCTCTCTCTCACACACACACACACACACACTTTTTATAGTAAGTAGAGCCAATGAAATAATATGATTTGGTATGCTTTGGAGAAAAGCAGTTTTTGAGAACTGCATCTTTAACATCCCCAGTGGTTTTCATGCTCTTACAACACAGGCGCCCGTCGAGGGTTCCGCGGGAGAAGGGGAACTAGGAGGTGGCTGGGACAGTTAGAACAGGTTGTTTCGAGTGATCAGAGGCTCCACACACTTTCAGGATGAGCAGTGCCTCCTTCTGAAAGGGTAAAACGAAATACTCTCCTAGCCATCCTGAGACTGCCTTAGAAGTATTATGCTGTTACAGATTTCAAAAGGTTAGCTTCAATGAACCTGACATCAGTATAACCCAAAATAACCCATTCAAGAGAAAAGTAAGAAATAATTGCTGTTTTCTCTTTTTTTCCCCCTCCGCTATATTGCTATAATGATTTTGCATAACAGATTGAACAAAGCGCTGTTGTGACAGGTGGCGGAATTCAGCTAGTAAGCACCGAGACAGGGTTCAATTTAGTTTGTGAATCCTTTAATTGTTGTGCAGCTAATTAAAGAAGGTTCTTTACACTCGCAAGTGTTTACCGTTGCTAGTATGCATACATGAAAAATTAAATTGTGCCTTCAAGGGCTGAGAACTATAGAAAAATCATAGCTGAGGCTGCAACATGCTTACCAGCTCAAAATAGCTGCTTTTCACAATTGGAATTTGTAAAACTTTTTGCTAAGCAAATATAGAGCTAATTAGAAGTGTTCGTTGGACCAATTAACATTTAAATAAATAAGCCATATTGCACATTTCACAGTCTTTATTTAATGATGCTTCTAACTCTTTGGAAAGATTCTCTTAAGTACAAATAAGTTGTCATAAAAATGAAAGATAAAAATAACCCCATAACAGTATATGCTATTTTTTTCCTTTTGCCTTGAAGTCCCTTCCGAAAACTCTGTACCTATTATTGAAGAAGAAAAGGGAGAAGAAAACACACACCTACCACCCACAAATCCAGATCTTTCTTTCATCTTCTCTAGTTACCTTTCCCTTCTTTGAATAGAAACAGAAAAACATATTTTATTACTATTTAAATTGTTATGATAATTCTGTTTACTTATGGTTTTTACCCCATGGTAGAAAAATCTGTTTTAGAAAATCCCACTTTAATCTGAGAACATGCGTAAGCAAGGAAAAGAAGGAAAGGGAGGGCAAAAACAGCAGTGTCTGGGGGGCGCAGCAGAGAAAGTGACTGGGAAATCCCTCCCACATGCTCCTGTGCAGAGCGAACCCTCAGGGACGCTATGCCCACTCCTGGGGCCATGCCCATTCTCGCTGGAGGCCAGAGGCACTGGGATGTGGGACATCCAACCTGGACTCCGGAGTCCCTCTTTCTTACTCTCAAAGACTAAGATGCGTATGTCAATGGAAGAGAACAGACAACCCGCAAGCACATTTGGCATTTTTTACAAAGACTTACGAGTAATTCAAAGGACGAAGGGTAGTTTTTCCCACAAATGCTGCTGAGTGGAAAAAAAGTACCTTGACCTAAACATCACATCTTACACAAAAATTAACTCAAAATGTATCACAGGTTTCAAAGTGAAACATGATACTAAAACTTTTAGAAGATGACACGGGAAAAAATCATCAGGACTCAAGACTCTGGCAAATAGCTCTCAGACGTGGCACCAAAGGCATGATCCATAAAAGGTAAAATTGATGAACTGGGTCTCATCAAAATAAAGAATTTTGCTCCATGGAAGACCCTGCTAGGAAGATGAAAAGACAAGTCACAGGCTGGGAGAAAATATTTGCAAACCACATGTCTGACAAAGGACTGAATCTAATATATACAAAGAGCTCTCAAACTCAACAGTAAAAAGACAAAAATAGCATTAGAAAATGGGCAAAAGACATGATCAGACATTTCACCAAAAGGATATACAGGATGTTCAAATAAACACATAGAAAGATGTTCAAAAAAGTAAGAGTTGTTCACTAGCAACTGGCGAAATACGAATGAAAACCACGATGGTATGCCACGATACACCTACCACAGCAGTTAAAATAAGAAATAGCGAGAATACCAAATCCTGGCCAGGATGCAAAGAAACTAGATCTCTCATACATTACTGAGCCAAATACAAATGGGTACAGTCACTCTTGAAAATAGTTTGGTGATTTCTTACAAAACCAAACACATGGAGCATGCCTGGGTGGCTCAGTCAGTCAAATGTCCGATTCTTGATTTCTGCTCAGGGCATAATCTCACGATTTGTTGAGTTGGGGTCCCCGAGTCAGGCTCTGCACTGAGCACAGAACCTGTTTAGAATTCTCTCTCTCCCTTCCCCTCTACCCGCCCATCTCTCTCTCTCTCTCTTCCAAAAACAAAACAAAACAAAACAACAAAATATACACTTACCATACAACCCAGCAAGTGCCCTTCTGAGCATTTATCTCACAGAAATGAAAACCTCATTCCACACAAAACTTGTCAACCTACTGTTCACCTCAGCTTTATTTGTGTTGGCCGAAAGCTGGACACAGCCACAATGCCCCCACAAGAGGGGAAGGTTAAGCACACTGTGGTCCATTCAGACAATGGAGGACAACTCAGCACACGTTGAGACATGCGGCCATGTGGATGGATCTCAAGGGCAATATGCTGAGTGAGAAAGGTCCATTTAACGCATGACTCCATTTATTTAATACTTTCAAACTGACAAAATCATAAAGATGGCATATAGATTAGTAACTGCCAGGGGCTAGAATGGTGGGGCTGGGATGAGTACTACAAGCAAAAAGCGGCAGCATGCGCGACTTCTTTGTGGTGATGGACTATGTCTGTATCTTAACCGAGGTGTCAGTCACAGGACGCACAGATGCCACCAAATAGCATAGAACTAAGTGCACCTCGTAGCAATATCAATTTCCTGGTTTTGCTATTACAGTTGGCCCTGGAACATGGCAGGCGTCAGGGGTGTTGCCCCCTCCCCCAAGCAGTGGAAAAACTGCATATAACTTTTGACTTGCCAAAAACTCAACTACGGATCACCTGCTATTGACTGAAAGCCTTACCAATAGCATAAAGAGTCAATGAACACCTATTTTGTATATTACATATATTCTATACTGTATTCTTGCAGCAAAGTGAGCTAGAGAAATGAAAGTGTTAAGAAAATCATACAGAAGAGAAAATACATTTACAGCATTGTACTTATCAAAAAAACTTGTGTCTAAGTGGACCTGTGTAGATCATACCCATGCTGTTCAAAGGTCAACTGTGCACAATGGAGGAAACTGGGTAAACAGTCCATGGGGACCTCCCTGTAATACCTTTGCAACCTCCTATAAGCCTGTAATTATTTCAAAAATTTAAGAGTTAAAAAGAAAACTAAAAAGTGAATGTTTAAATCACATGCCATTTTCTGTTGGTACTTTCTAACACCCTGGAGCTGGCCTCTTTTGTAAGCTCTTAACTCCATGTTGAGAGCCAATAATCCACTCTCTCCACTGGAAGATTCTCTCTCTCACATCTACATATTTCTGAGCACAGATTATCCTCCTATAAAAATGAGGGTCTTCTCAGACCCCCACCTCCATGTCCTCATACCTGGTAATCACGGAGAGATCTTACTGTCCAGTTTGGCTCCCAGCATTGAAACCAAATTAAAGAGGCCAATTAACATTTAAATAAATAAGACAGATCTGTGAAGAATACACAGAAACCAAAATCTAAGGGGTAGGATGGAAAAGTCAATAGAAAATGAAGGACTGAAAGCTGCCTCTTTTTTTTTAACTGTTTGTTTTGAGATTATTATAGATTCATAGGTCCTTGTAACATATCACGTAGAGGGACCCTGCCTACTTTCCACCTACCCATGGTAACCCCGTATATAACCACAGCACAGTATCACAAGCAGAAAACTGACATAGATTTCACTAGTTTTACATACTCTCATTTGTGTGTGTGTGTGTGTGCGCGCGCGCACGCATCTGCATGCACACTTAGTCCTATGTAATTTTATCACCTGTAGTTCTGCTTGGCAAAACAGACAAGAGAGGAGGCTAGCAGGAGAGCCCCAAGCCGGTCAGAGTTCTTTTCAGCGAAACCTTCCATTTATGATGCAAAGTATGGGTTTAGACACCGGGTGTATGATGTATCTGGGAGTCCCGAGATTCAGCAGGAAAGTCAGGGACAGGGACAGTCTCTCTTACTACTGAGTCTCAAACCACTTTGCCAGCTTGGTCTCTGCTAACCAAGCCCTCACGTCACAAGTTCCAACAAATAATAAACGCTCAGGTTTTCAGCCTTAGGGCCCTGGGAGGTCAAAAAGCCAGCCAGGAACTCTGGGCTCTGGCAAGAGGCCGGGGAGGAAGAAGCAGGTTTGCAGGAGGGCCAAGGTCCTATCTGGCAGGAAGGTCAGGAAGCCCTTTAAAGGCTGCCCTCACAGCACACAAAGGAGACAGGTCATATTCCACGAAAAGCCCCCCACCCCTAAAGCCACTTGCAGATTCTCCTCCTGGAACCCGCTGCCCCATGAAGTACCGGCAGTCTACACTGAGTGTCTACACAAAAGGTGAGTGGGGGAGACCAATCTAAAGAAACTGCCAGAACCAAAAATAAACCGCAAGTTTCTAGAACTTCAAACTGATCCAGAAAACAGAAGTCAAATTGGACACGTCCTTTCAAACTGCTTATTTTATAGACCCTAGAACACACACACGTGGCCCTTTATTTGGAAGAGATCCACCAGTCCAAACTCCCTCCCACAGACAAAACCAGCCTCTTGGGTGGGAACGGGAGGAGTTACCCAGCATCTCTCTGCCTGAATAAAAGGATGGCATTTTTTATAACTGGCATTTGTTTGCTCGGCAAGAAGTTGTCTTTAAAAACATAATGAAATAGGCAGAGCAGAGACGCGTTTTAAGGCCGGGAAATTATTGTATCATAGTTTGTAATGTACATCGTAGCATACAAACACGACAATGGTGGGTAGGTGTCATTATACAGTTTCCAGACCCATAGAATGTACACCAAGAGTGAACCCTAATGTAGCGATGGACTTGGGGTTTTAATGACGGGTCAATGGAGGTTCATCGATTGTGACAAAGGTACCCCTGTGATGCGGGCTGTCTAAAGTGGGGGAGGTTGGAGGTATGTGGGGGTGGGGCTACATGGGAAACCTCTTTACTTTCTGTTCAGTTTTTCTGAATTTTTATTAATTAAAAGAAACTGAAAACAAAAGTATAAGTGATCCAGTTACTGGAAACCTTTCATTCCAAACCATCCTTAACTTGCATGAAAATGATAAAAAGTCCCTACTAAACAGAAATGGAGAGAGGTGGATCCTTTATAGCATCTGAGACTCAGCCAAATGAAGAGGCATTTTATCGCAGCACAGACAAAATTTGGTGTTAGAGAAGAACACGGTGCTGAAACCTGGGGGCCAGCAGCACTGAGGGGATCGCATGGACTCTCCCCAGCCAAGTGCCCTGGGAAGGAGCAGCTCTCCTCAGGCTGATAGAACAAAGGTCTGGGTGACCCCAGGCCCTCTTCCCACAGGATGAATTCCTGACCAGTGACTGTGACACATCAGGGTCAATGTTCTCCGGCCACCAGCAGGATAGGGTTTCAACACTAAACCACAACCCGCCCACCCCAACACCTCAAACCAAATGTGCATCTCGGGTGTTTTACTATAGATGTTACAAACTGAGAAAAAAATTGCTGCAGTTACTTGACATTCCCTTTATAGGTTCCCAAAGTGACGATTTGTTGGTGTTTTAGACTATATGTTTGTAGGGTCATAAAATACCTGTCCCATGTTAGCTCCCTTTTTTAAAAAACCTTTTTTATTAATATTGTACCATCGATGACATGAAAACAGGCAGTAATTAAGGTTCACCTAAGGTCCATCCCTTCCACACAACAGAAAGCCTGGGACCAGACCCCCCTCTGGTTCAGTGAAGCGTCAGTATAAATGACAGTCTCACCATCGGGCAACTTTGCCACCGGCACAAAAGCCTTTATGTGCTTTACCTTTATCTGCAGGGGTAGCCAGGCCCACTAGCAGCTGAGCTGAGAGCCAGACGTGTGTGACCCCAAAGCCGGTGACTCTCCCCCCATGTCTCTCCAGCACTACTGCATGCAAGACCTGGGCATTAATGAGTGGGGACTCTCTCTCTCTCTCTAGGGAGGTTAAAGAGGCGACTTCTCACGTGTACTTTCCAGAGTGCACTACTTACAGGCAGAGCAAACAATCACCACCCAGTACAGGAGAAGAGATGACATTGTTTCCCTTCCCTTGGTGGGGAGTGTGGTGGCGCACAGGGGCCCAGGGAGGGCCGCTGAAGTTGGCTTCCTCGGGTGCCCTGGAGCAGATGCAAGAGACACAGCTCGCTGTCAGACACCTGTGTCTGTGTGCGCTGGGAGGCAGGAAGGTGGCCGGGAAGTAGGGGTGGGAAGAGGGCTGTTTAAGGAAATGAGCGTTTACAAATGTAAATCCAGTAATTACACACCCACACATACACCTATTGGTAGTTAGACATCTAACTACCCATTTGCACACGCAATTACTGAATTTGTACAGGTTCATAATAGATAAGTAGGCATTAGGTGGGCACACCTGTTGAACTGGCTTCAGAAAATATAAATAATTCTCTAAGATACAAAGGAGGAAATTGAAGTCCTTTAAGGAAGGGTCTGTGCCACCAATTAGATAGATATCCACGGTGTCTGGTGTGTGAATGGCCCCTGCTATGGGGGTTGACATCCAGCAAGAGTCACTGGGTGCTGCTAGCTGATCTGACCACGTGGCTGACCTTGAGTCATCTGGACGTGCCCTTGCCTGGCCTGGACCTCCATCCCCAGCCAGCTCTCTTGGCAGACTCCTCGGCCTCCACCTCGGAACCAAAGGCTTTTCCCCACGTGTGCTTCCCATCTTTTCTCTCCATCTCCTTCACTACCGCCCCATCCAAACCACCACCACACACCCAAGCTCCCGCTAATTTCCCTGCATCCATCCTACCCGCAAGAGCCCTTAAACAATTCTGCCCATTGTATAACAGTCACTTTAGAGACTAAAATCTTTAAACACGTCTACAAGGCCTATGGGGTCTCACCTCACCTCTCTCTCCCACCCAGCTCACAACATCCCCTTACTCTCAGCCTCCAGCCCCAATGCCCACCTTCCAGCCCTCAGATTCACTGAGCTCCCTCTGCCACAGGGCCTTTGCACTTGATGTTCCCTCTGTCAGAATGCTCTCCCTTGTGCTGTGCCTATCTAATCCCCACCCAAGATTGCTAAGATTATACTTTGGCAGGTGCAAGTCCCTGGCAGGGAGGCTCTGAGAGCTCCAGACACTGCTCCCTAAGGCACCTATCCGAGTTGTGATTTTGTATATGTTCGTGTGATTTTCTAATGAGTATCTGTCCCTCCCTCCAGACTAAAGGCTCTGCAAAGACAGGGATGGAGTCTATTTTTGCTTATCATCATATCCCCTGTGGATAGTAAGTCTCCAATAAAATCTTTGGGTATGAATGAATTACTGAGTGGGCATATGAATGAATGAATGAATGAATGAAAGCAATGCACCCTCTTCCTGGATGCCTCTGCTTATGTTTCTCATGTCGCACCTGCATATCTCCCGGTTTCTTCCCTAACAAAGTGTGAACATGGTGCGAGCAGGAAACTGGCCCTAGTGGTGAAGTTCCACACGTGATGGTTGAATGAATGAACGAGTGAACGGTGAGCTGCATGACCCTCAGAACGACTGCACTTACTCAGCAATTAGGATCGACAGGACTCCCTCATACATACCAGTTCTCCTCAGGAACAGCTTCACACAGTAGGTGTTATATACACCTGCCGATCAGACAAATGAATTAACCTACCACATTGTGCCATACAGATAATAGAAAAGTGTTTTCCAAATGCCCGCGGGAGTTCTGCATTCACACGATCTTACATATCTACTGCCGGGGTTTGACGTTACCAAGCCATTTAAAACTTACATGAGCGTGTACCCTGTCGTACTTTGAGCTAACCGTGCACTAATTTCCAGGACAGCAAGAAAATAGTTAATTGCTATTTTGTACCACAGTCCTCTCTGTCCCTTCCACCATAATGTAATGCAGTTAAATGAAGAAGTCATTCTAGTGCAATTTTCATCTCTAGAAAGAAAACAGCACTTAAAACTCTTTGTTTGGGAGTTTATTTTTAGCTCACTTAAGAACGGTTATCGGAAGTTCTCCTAAGAACAGAGACACCCTAGAAAAATGGGAAATCACACAGAGAGCGCGGGGTTGACCCGGAAACGCCGTGTTGCGGGCTCCATGCGGAAGCGGAAGCGTAGGGTCTGGGGGGTTGGCGTCACGGAGTAACCAGGTAACCGCAGCTAATTACCGCGGCCGCGGCGGCTTAAGGCGTGAATCCCTTCTGTGCTACCCTTGAGATGGGACGGTGCACTGTCTCCGCGTGGGCGTGAACTTCTCGAGGCTAAATTCTGTGGTCTTCTTAATGAAATCCCTGTGGTGGCTGCTTCTACCCTCCATTTGTATTTTAGATTTGACCACAAATTCTCTCTGCCCCCACCTTCCCCGCCTCTGGGGATTTGTGGTTTCTGTCTGGTTTCCTTGCAAATTCTGGACGACACCCATCGGGGCCCTGGGGCTCCCCAAGGGAAGACTCCAATTCCCAAGAGCGTGGGTGCAGCGGAGGGCTACGAAAGTAGGGACACCCCCTTCCCTGCAATGGCAAGGAGCCTGAATATTCCTCCCCAGCACCCAGACAGCTGAGAACCTCAGACAGAACGAATGCATGCCCACTCGCCTCTCCTGGCAGAGAGGATTTCCCTGGGAAATCCTGAACCAAGGAGAGGCCAGAAGGGAGAGCATAGGATTTATAAGATATGCCACATCAGCTAAATTAATACTGATTTGTCCTGGGGCATAATTACAAGGTTTAAGGTTACAGTGCCAGCAGTTTGAGAGACAATTACATTCTAAGACAGCTCGAAAAGGGGTGCCAGAGTTGAAATCAGAACAAGGAAAAGTTTGGCAGAAGATTCAGTTTCTGAGCGAATTAGCAAATGTGTGTGCCTGTTTTTTCCCCCCAAGTTCCTTTACCTTTTACCCTCTTTCTCTTGGTCTTCTTCAGATCCCGTCTGTCCTGGGCTTTATCATCTTTGTATTAAGCACTGAGGGCAAGCAGCACCTGGGCACAAGCATTTCCAAATAGAGACTGCTGGGCCAGGTGTGGGGCCAGAGTCCCTCCTCTGCACCTGGGATCAGAGATGGCAGGCGTTCTGGGACCACATGATTTGTTTGCACTTCCTCGGGCTGTTGGCAGAGGGTTTCCAGGTCTGACCTGTCCAGGTACCTGCAGAGGCAACGGCTGGGATCTCAGCTTTGGGCTGAAGTTGGGGTACTTTAGGCCCACAACATGCACTTCTAGAAGCAAAACTTCATCCCTAGTGAATAAGTATTAATGCTGCCAGTGTCAAGGGCACACCGTGCCTGAGGTTTATAAAGTGCTCTGTTGAGAAGACTTAGAAAGCTCACAATTCTGTCTCCTATGACATGGAAATGGATGCTCCCAGTGACCCCAAGCCCTCACTGGTGCTAAAGGGGGCTGAATGTAAGCATGGGATGTGGGGAGGACAGGTAGTCTCCCCCTGCCTTAGTTAGAAACCTCTGGAAAATGCACAGATCTGCCTGCCGTCTGGCCTCCCCATGGGGATCTCTGGCTATGCATGCTTGGGTGTTTTTAAAAGCCAGGAAGGACACTGCAAGCCCAGGGAGCCTGGAAGCATGCAAGCCCCGTGCCCTCAGACCTCAGAAGCCGGACCCCCAGCTCCGGTGTGGGGTGTGGGATTCTCTGGATGAGCCCGGCTGGTGAGGTGCAAACAGCAGGAGGGTATGCCAGGTCAGGAGCTGGGGGAGTCTGCAGCCTCGGGACACCCTGGGTCCTGACTGGCAGCCCCTCAGGCTTGCACCATAAACCCTCTGCAGCCACCCCCTGCCCCACCAACTCTCAGAGTTTCATTTAATGCCTTTGCTCTTACCAGCTCATGCTGCCTTTCTTCTTTCCCAAACCCTTTTCAGTTTGAGGGCTTATTAAAGGGGAGAGAAGAGAAGGCCCTAGCAGTTTTTATTTTATAAGTTCCAAAGTACACTAAGGACAGCTGAACTGAAGATTAAAGAGAAAAGCAAATTAGCAGGATTTTATTCTTTCTGCTCGACAGTCTCAGCCACAGCTCAGGGATCTGTAGGAAATGGGTTCAACAGACAGTAATTGCTAAATGACGAGTAAACTTTCCCCTACAGGGCAGGCCTCTCAGTGCACAGGCATGTCCTTGAAAGTCCCTGAGGTCCTGAGCAGGATGTCTGGGGAGGCGTCCCAGGGAAGGAGGCAGCATGCACAGGAGGGCAGGGACCTTGGTGGCCATTTGGGACATTTCAGGGAAAACACAGCAGTGCTGCATGCCACGGGGCCTGGCCAGCCATCTTTCCTCTCCAGTTCTGCTGGAAACATCTTTTCTCAGAGACCTTTACGGCTCAACTTGGAAAATGTCACAACAATGCACTCAGCAACCAAATGGTGCTTCTAGAAGACAGGGGCTGGAGGAGCCCACAGCAGCTCTCTGCTATCTCCGTGGGCCAGCAGGACCCCTGTGGGCAGGGCAAAAATGAGGGAGCAGATCCACCAGGATTCAGCGTCCGAGGGCATGATCACGATTCTACCCAAAGGACATTTTCCAAGCCAGCACCTTCGATGGGTCCAGTCCTATGCCCAGCTTAGCCCAGTATGGAATTTCCCCATTGGTAAGAAAGGCACAGATCTGGTCCATGATAAATGTCACCACAATACAGTCCCCTGGGGGCAAATCATTACTCATCTTACTGTACTGAACACGTAAGAGATTTCGAGCTGGGAAGTGTAGGTGCCACAAAAGACCACCAGTGGTAAACATACATCTTGGGCCCAATGTTAATTTTCTTTACAATGATCTTGTGCCCAGAGTAGATGAAAGGGAAGACTCTGACCTACGATACTCAGATCCAGCAGGGGCCCTGCAATCACCCTCTGAGCAGATGCTCCCCCTCCCAGGAGGCCCTTCCCAAAAGGTTCCATGGGAGGATCACCCACCACACGGTGACTTCCTGAAGAGTCCCTGTGCGTGGAAGGGCTGTACAGACCAATCTTCACTTGGGAATCCTAAGACCATGCCTCGCCTCTGCAAAGGCACGGGGAGCCATGTGTAGGATGGGAGCCTATGCTGGGGGAGGGTCCCACACTGGGGGAAGGGAAGTGGAGGGGCTCACACACAGTCCTGTGTTACCACTTCAAGGTGGGAGGAGCTGGTGCTCAAAAAGAGTCGGGCTGGGGGACTCTGTCCTGTCTCCAAGACCCCATGCAGCCCTCAGCCCTCATGAAAGGGGCGCTGCTACACAGAAGGGGTGACTTCCAGGAAGCAGGCCCCCTGCAGTCAGTCAGTTACTACATAAATGTTCTATTGCCAGATGTCCTAATGAGGACAAGATTTTAGTCCTGGAATGCAGGGGAAATTCATAAAACCTCTGTCTTCACATTAGCTGCCATGTACTCACAGGGAAAAAACAAATACATCGTCCACTGCAGCCCAGCCCTGAAAGAACGTGACAGGCACAGTCCCCGGGTTACGAAGAGCTGGTCTCCAGATGACGGCACCCTCACCTTGCAAGTTCACACTCACGTAGCTGGATTGCTCCCCGAAGCGAAAGAGTCAGAGCAGCCCTGTCCCACGATGTGACAGAGGGAAAGTGTGATCTGGGAGGACACTGAGGGTCTCAGGCACTGACCGCCCCTCATGTCGCATCCTGGATGGCAAAGCCACAGAGAGGCCACAGCTGGAGGCCACGCCAGACACTGTGGAGTGGAAACCCCACCTGCCAGAGGGCCATGTGGACTTGGGCAGAATCATGGTCTGAAGACCAGGGACCCCCATCGGGTGGGTGCCCCAGCACACCTGCAGGCCCTCACTGACACCCACAATTGCAGGTAGTTTTAACTTGATATGCAAAGTCACATGATGTTTTTCACCCCAATTCTTGGAGAGGAAGTACACACATGCATTTTCACTGAGGTCCCTGGGTGTGGTGGTCTGTTGGCTCGTGTGTCTTAACTCAGGTTAAGCAAAAGAGGCCCCCACAGTGGGCTCTAATTCACACCTCCCCCCTCTGCCAGAAGTCCAATAGCCACTTCCCTGTCTCCATCTCCCCACAGCCCACTTCTCACAGCTGCTAATTCCTGGCCAGATCAACATTCGTGTGCAGCCTTGAAGGCCTGGAATCTGAGAGCCATGGGGAGGAGGGTAGACTTGGGAGGAGGAATGGGGACCCCAGGGGTGTACTGACCAGCCCGCCTGTGCCAGGTGGGTGCCTGACCTCCCTCCACACCCCTTCCTGGGCCTGCACCCCTGCTCTAGGCTGGCCCGTGTCCTGGACAGGCAGATGAGTAGGTGTCCGGGTGAGACGAAGGTGGAGGGAGCCATGCGCTCCAGCCAGGCCCCCTGGGGACAAGGCCGGCACATCCAACAGCCACTAGTGTCTGCAGCTTCTCTACAAACAGGGATTAAGCAACAGAGGCAACAAATGTCCCTTTCTGTGAGCATTTGACCTTATCTGGAGTGTGTCATCAGCTTCAAGAGTCATGGCTTATGTCAGTGTGGGTGAAAAACGGCCTCCACGGCTTCCAAATTGGGAGCGTTCTGCTCTCAGCGGCAGATGTAAACCAAGCCCGTGGTAAGTGGCAATAAATGGTTTGGAAAGAAGCAGTGGGTCCCTCACCGCCATCAGCCACAGGAGGGCAGGGAGCAAGCACCTCCCTACCCCAGCCTCGCTCAGCGAGGTCTTCTGGGCCCCGCTCACAGCAGCCAGGGGCCGTGAGGCCTTGGCCTCAACTGCATGGGGCTAGACCCAAAGTCAGGCTGTGGCCAGTGACAGTCCCTCCCTGGTGAGGCAAGCTCCATTTCCTTTAGCAGCTCACAGCTGAGCACCTCCCTTCTCCCACATTCAGGTGATGCTCAGGCTTTCTTGTGATGCCATCCCAAGGCCTCGATGGGTTCCGACCACAGGACCCCGGAGCCTGTGCATGAAGGCTTGTGTCACACGTGGACCAACATAAAAAACAGGGCTCTCCCTCCACTGACCACCTCTTGTGTCCCCACTGATGCTTCCATCACAAATCCAACAGCCCAGCTCGGGCTCGTACATCGCTTCCTCTAGCATCTTTTTATCAGAATCTTAACACGCAAATGTCAACATGCTATCTTAAAACTGCTGACAGAGTGTGACTTTGGATAAGCCCTGGATACAGTCGCTCCTATCCACACCGCCAACCCGTACACAAGCTCTGTCGCTGCTCCTCTATGATAGACCTGCTCCCTGAGAGGCAGGAGGGACTGCCAAGTTTCTTCCACCAAAACCCGTCCCCAAGAGCCTAACAATAAATACCTGAAAGCCATGGCTCTGGCTGTGTGCCAGATATTGGATGTCCACAGATATTAATATTAACAAACACTGACTAAGGACCTACTATGTGCCAGGAGAGACAAGAGGCAGGAAAGGTAGACGTGTAGACAGACTACATCGTGTGGTCAGCTAAAGGAGGACTAACTGTACCCAGGGCCAAGAGAAATGGCTTCCACAGTGGGGTGACTTTTCAGTGGGATTCTGGAGGATGAATGGGAATTCTCTGGAGTGGGAGGAAGAAGGATAAGTGGTTAGCTTTCTAAGACCAGGAAATACATATGCAAAGGGTATAGAGAACCCAAAGGTCTAGTTATCTGAGGAATGGCAAGGTGTTCTGGGACACAGAAAAGAGGTGACATAGAAAAGGGACAGGACAGGGGCTGGGAACATGTCATGTGACATGAAGCTGGGAAGGTAGGATGGGGCCAGGGAGTGGGGAGCCTCAGATGTAACACTAGCTGTCCACACAATCTCTAAAACCATCTGCCAGTTCAGTGACGACCTGGGAACTGCCATTCATTCATTCATTTGGGCATTTCCATTAAGGTCCCACAAGCATGCAATGCTCTACAGAGTCTATGGCTCCCCCCAGCTGGGGATACAAAGCAACAACACAAAAGATATCCCAAGGTAGTACCTATAAGGCTGAGTTCAGACGGCAGTGGAGGTTCCTGGTGCAGGTAAAATTGCACGTGAGCCTGAACAGCCGAGTCTGAAAAGCTGGGGGTAGTGGGTAGCCTACCAGTAGAGGAAACTGCGCAAGCCCAGGTGTGGGGTGGACAGCGTGTGCTGTGCTCATACCCATGAGAAGGCAGCATAAGCTCGTACCCATGTTAGAGCCCATAAGAAGGCTAAGGATGCTTAGTGAGGCCTGGTGCAGAGAGGCCTTAAGTGCTGAGTTCAGATGGTAGGACTCCACCTTGCAGGTGACCAGGAGTGCTCCCTGCATTAGGAATAGCAAACAGCTGGGAGTGGAGGTGGGGGGGCTGATGACGGCAACACAACACAACAGAGCCAAGAATGACCAGAGGTGGAATCTCGCTTGGCAGCCAGGGTACTGCCTGGTCCCCCAGCCCACAGGAAACAACCATCCGGGCATCCAGCAGGAAACTGTCCCCCCTCTTTGGAACTGGCACTCCTTCCCAGGGCAGGTGATGCCCCAGGCACGTGGCCCCCACCGCCTCCAGTCACCACAACCACCATAAGCCCCACTATCATCGCTTCCGTTCACCGCTGGGGTGGTCACCAAACTCGACCACCTTCCCTTCCCTCCTGCCGTTCCCTTGCCTCCTGGATGTTCCAGCCCCTTTGAGGCCCTTTCCTCCTTTTCCTACCTCCAGCTGGGAGCAGGCCTTTTCTAAACGCCATGCGGGTACCCATTCTTCCTCCCCCGAGCCCCACAGCAACGTGTGTGGGTAACCATTTGACAGTCACACTCTACACTATTTGGGAGTCTCCATGCAGCACCTCAGCTCCATAGTGTCCAGACCCACATCCATGACTGAAGGCCCCCAGGGAGCCCAACACAGGGCCTGGCCCATGAGACCACTAGACAGAAAAGGCACCGGGCACCCACCCCGTGCCATCCACTAGTATGGCGCGTCATTGAGAGAACCTGGCTCTGTCCCCTGCTCCTCACCACCCTGCCCCATCCACACACAGTATGTGGTCTACAATGAACCCCAGTCAACATTAGCAGGAGCATGGCTGCCTGCACAGCCGTGGGGTGTGGCTACCCAGCTTGATGAAGTAGATACATTCCAGAAAACCTGAGTTGCATTCCTTGCTTTTAGGGGGGAGAGACCTGCATTTTATTCCAGATGCACAAGAGTGAGATGGCCAGTTTTGAGGATCTCCACAGGGAATCTTTTTGAACAAAGAAGAATAGCTCCCTGATTTATGCTTGATAAAGGATGATTTCCTATACTAAACTTCCTTAACACAGAGAGCACCCATATGTTCTGAAGTCAGGGACTTAGATGCCTGCCATTACCTCCATCCCCACCAAAACCGCTTGGATTGCATGTGATCCACTGCGTCCTCACCTCCGATGCAGTTCCTGCCAACCCAGGCCGCACTTCCTTCTCTCACCGCTGATCCCCGTCTGAGCAATGCATTAGCAACATTCGTGTGCTGCCAGAAATACACTGATACCTCTAGCATTCACACAGGACTTCCTTCTTAGGGAAAAAAAAAAAATTCCCTACCCACATCCCATCCACCAAAAGAATGCTTAATCAATGAAAAAATTAACTGTATCCCTAAATAAAGAAGTGCAGATATTTTCTTTACAGTGCTTTATTAATTTGTAAATACCATTATTGAATTTTTGAAAGTTCTAATTTAAATGTATTGATCTATTATTGTTTTGTGGATTTTCCACCCAAATGTCTTGGAGGAAATGAATGGCTAACACTGGACCGCTGCAGCGGCGGAAACTTTGCCAAACCGTAAAAGAAGAGTTTTGCACACACACTGCATTAGGAATTGGTATCCTGTCCACAAAGCTGACATGTTTATGCTTCATTCAGACGGAACAACTTTCTTTCAATAGCTGTGTCAGTAGCCCTAACAGGGAAGGGGACACAAGCTGTCTCTGTGGGCGGGTGGCAGGGGCAGATAGCAACCCATTGAAAGTGAGTAAACACATCAGCCAAAACGTGAACAAAAGAAGATTCCCATTTACTCAAAACAACTCACACGGCCACTCTGATGAGATTGAAACCAGGGAATGAAAAGCATTCTCCTCTCCCTGCTTGCTGTCTTCCCACAAAAGAATTTAAATAAGAAATGTTTGCTGGTTTCCCCGTAGTAAACTTCATGGGAATTTAGTTAGCAATGCTTTATACATTAAAGGTATTTAGATGGGGGTGGAGGGGCCAAGAGATGAAACAAAAGGGTTGTATATACCCATCAGGTCAGCTCTACCTCCCTAAGGACCTTGAGCAGGTCTATCCCTCTCCCAGACACCCCCCAACCATCCTCTCTCACCCACTCCCCATCACACTTGTTCAGACTTCCCATTAGCCTGGGAATTAGCACCTTGTCACTGCCTGCAAAACCCACTTGGTCACCCTCCATGGTGGTCTCACCGCACCAGGTCTCTCCTCCCTGTCCCTGATGCTCTGGTCCAGCTCTTTCAGCATGCAGTCCTGTTCCCACCTTGGGACCTGTGCCCCTGTGGGCTTCCCTATGTCTGGACACTCAGCTCTTACTCTGTAAGACTCCAATCAAACGTCACTTCCTCAGGAAGGCCTCCCAAGAAGACGTCATCTGTGTCCTCCCCGCCACACTACCCTCTTTTCTACAGTGTGTGTATTGCAGGCTGAGTAGCTGTGTCCCCCTTTTCCTCTCATTGCCCCAAATTCAAGCTTGGCATCCCGTCCTTAGCATGGTGCCTGGCACACAGCAGGTGCAAAGACATATTAATCTAGTCAAGAGAAATGGGATGACTTTAGGAGACAAGATTTGTGCTGGTTATGTAGCAACAGGTGTTGAACACCTGGATGGACACAGGGCAGGTCCCTGCTGAGAAGCAGCCAGACACAATTCTTCTGGAAAATGGCCCACACTCCGCCCTCACGGAGCTGTACTTCCAAGGGAACCCGAAGTTGGTGATGTCCACTCCCAGTGCCTTAAGGCTAAACTCCAGAGGGCACAAGGTTCCTTCTGGTCTGAGAGCACTCACGTCTGAGGCCACAGCAGAGTTTTCATGCAGCGTTCGAGACAAATCAGTTGGATCACTTGTGAATTATAGAGCGCTAAAAAATTAATATTTATGACTCCTCAATACCTCACCTTTCTTTGGCCGCTCATAACTCAGACTCACTGGGCTCGAAGCTTCCTAGAGCTGATCCACCACATTCTTTGCGCGGGGGATGGAGGGTATACAGGCGTGGCCGGAGTGGCAATGCCATCCAGGCCACACATCACAGGGCGGGCCCATCTCCAATGCTTATGCCATGCCTCCAATGTGATGCACGGTTTCCTGCCAACGTTCATGCCCACATGCTAATTTCTATGCAGCCAACAAGGAGTGCCTTAGGCTGGCTAATTAGGGGTGCAATTGCCTAATTGGACCACGTAAAGATGGGACAAAAGGCTGACTCCTGGCAAAAAAAAAAATCTGTTTTCAGAAAAAGGCCTTCCCCAAAGAATGCTCTTGTACCTGGGGCTACATTTTGTGTTTACTGCTACTTCTGGGTTCTCGGGCGCAGTCCCCCTGCCAGAGCTGCTCGGTGCAGGAGGCACGGAGTGGTGAGGCATCCATGGCACAGGCCTCGCTCTGAGGGTCCTGTTCCACCACTGCCCGGCTCGGTGAGCACGAGCGAGTTATTCCCCACTCCAGGTTTGAGCCCCTTATCCAGAATACAGCACTCTCAAGTCCTTCCTCAGGGCTGCTGTGGAAACAAAACCGGGCAAGGCAAGTGAGGTGCTCAGAACAGTCCTGGCACAGGAATAGTGCTCCATCGCCTGCTAGTCCCAGGCTCACCACAGCAACTTGCTGAAGTTGAATTCAGTATCATTTCGTTACCCCTACCCTCTCCCGGCATCTGCTGCTGTTACCACTCCCACCTGAGGGCGTCTCTTCCCTTCAATCCCCTGCCCAGGCCCCAAGCAGACAAGTGGATCTCCAGGTCTCCCAGCTGCCGTCCTTCCCCCCTCATCTCCCCTCAAGCCCCCCCCCCTTTTCTTGCCCTCACCCAAAAACCCTCCACCCTTCCCCCTTTCCAGGCCTTAGACTCTCCTGGCAATGAGGGTGTGTCTATGCCCCACCCACCTTCCATTTCATTCAAACAAGAATCAACTCAACAGAAAGTACTGAACAACTCCTTTAATTAAATATCATCACCCACGTAGGCCGAAGAGGGCTCCATGGAGAAGCCATAAGCCAGGAGTCCATTTTGCCAGACCTGGGGGTTGTCACTGGGGACTCCGGCCCGTGTGACTGTAAAAACGCCACACAGTACAAGCACCGGCCCGTTGCACCTCTAGTCCTGGCCGGAGCTCCCCACCCAGGGAGCACTTAATAGGTAGCCCCATGACCAGCTACCAAAGGGCCAGTGGGGAAACTTTATTCCTGTCTTCCCACAACAGTTTTGTGCAAACTCGTCAAGGGGAGACATAAACTCCAAGATAACGCACATTTAGGATTGTCAAATAAAAGCAACAGTCTTAATATGTCAAATCATATTTATAGGATATTTCAAAGTAACTAAACATACACGATTTCCAGCTCATCCCCACTGCGAACCAGGCATGCGATGGGCCTGAAGTCATACCCACCCCTGACACACTCCTCACTCCCCGGGCTCAGAAATCCAGACACCTGCCAGGGTCACTTGAGATTGATGAGACAGTGGCCCACGCCTGTGTCCCTCAGGCACCAGACACAGCATTTCACACAGAGTAGGCCCTTGGGACATCAGGGAAGGTGGACGGAGCAACTTCAGAGCAGGCATGGTGCCCTCGTGAGAGGTCAAAGGGCAAGGCTTCCCAACCCTCTGAACAGGCCCTGGGAGTGATTTCTTGCAAGAGAGCTCCTCGATGTGGGCTAGTCTCCGCTGCTCCCTCCTGCCCACCCCTCCCTGAGAGCAGCTGGAGCTGAGGCTGGGGTGATGCAGGGACATGAACAGGAAGGAACAGGGCACCGACCCAGGGAGACGGAACAGCCTCTAACACAGAGCCTCAAAGAGCGGCCCAGGAGTTTCCCGCCATTTCTGAAGGAGCCAGACCAGGCCGATTCACTGCCAGAGTTCATGTGAAGGGTGTCGGAAGACTCAGAACGTCAGAAGGGGTGTCACGGTGGGGACAGTAACAGGGCCAGGATGCTCTACTTCTTTTTAGGAAGTCTGCACCGTTGGCAATTCCATTTCAGTGTAGAGATGGCAGGACACGGGTGCCGTCAGGCCGTCTCAAAGACGAGAAGATCGGGTCACAGCAGGTCAAATTCTGTGTTCAAGGGCACA
The DNA here is from genome assembly GCF_003009895.1 of Hyaena hyaena. Lineage (NCBI taxonomy): Eukaryota > Metazoa > Chordata > Mammalia > Carnivora > Hyaenidae > Hyaena > Hyaena hyaena. The sequence continues at coordinate 3,646,770 of NW_024080693.1, forward strand.
TCAAGGTCGGAGATGGGGCTGAAGTTAGACACCAGAGGTCTTGGAGGGGCATGGCCATGGGACTAAAGAATCCAAACAACCTGTTCTGTAAGCAGGGTACGCACAAGAACCAGCCAGGACTCTTGTCACATCCAGAGACTGGGGGAGGGGGAGGGCATCACCAGAGAAACACGCCTCCTTGTGCCACTCCCATCCCTGAGCTCTTGCTGCACTGAGCTTCCCATCTGGAGCCTCTTTCCTCTTTCACCTCTGCCCCAGTGCCAGGTCATATCAGGTCTCTCAGAGAAACTGGCCCCTTCAAGAGCCCCCACCCCAGGGTGGCCAAGGACATGAGCCCACGGGGCAGGCACTGGCTGCCTCCAGCTTGCCCCTGGACCCCAAGACCAGCCAGGCAGCAGATGCCACCTCTGTCGGCCCGTTGCACTCAGGCCCACTGTGTGCTGGTCACTACACTAAGTGCTGAGTATGGCAGCGAACACACTAGCAAGGCCTGGCCTCAGGGAGCAGGAGCTTTACTGGAGGCAGCAGCTGAAGGTGGCATCTTCAGCAGAAAGTGCTATGGGGACCCAAAAAGGAATGAAGTGGGACACCGGATGGGTAGAAGCTTCCGGGAGGACTTTTCTGAGGAGGGGACAGTTGAGCTGACAGGCAGGTGAAGGAAGAGCATCCCAGGCAGGAAAACAATAAATAGCAAGGCTCCCAGTGAACGGTCACCTGGATGACACCCCCTATTGTCCCTTGGAGGCCCTCGCCCACTGTGTTTTCCAGTGAGACTCTGTCCAGTCCAGCCCCCTCTGAGGGCTAAATAAAACTTGAATGCCCAACACAGTGCCCCACACATGCTAAACTGAAACGGGGCTGTGCCGCCCTGGTCCTGGGTGGGCCCAGCCCTATTTTCTGCCGTATAGTCATGGGAGGACATATCAGCGGGGGAGGCACACATGGGCTCAGATCAGAGAACCCCACCACCTCTGTAGCCAGGCCATTTGCAAGTGGCTGACCAGGGTGTAGATCGGCAGTCTACAGAGACACATCCACAGGGGTGAAGACACACAGACCGTGGTCTGGAGGGCCAGAGCCATTATCACCATCCACGAAGAGGAGCATGGGGTAGAGGGTGCCACAGACAGTTGGCACTTGGCACTCTCTTAAGGACAAGTGGCCCACAAAGAAAACTCCGTATCCAAGAAGCCGCTGGAGGATGAGGAACTGAGGGAGGGAAGGCCACAGCATCCATTCCCCGGCCCTTGGGCCACAGGCAGACACACGGGCCCACACTCATGTGGAGAAATGCACACCCACACGCGCTCACTCATTATACACGCTCACCACGCACACAGGCACATACATATGCTCTTACTTATGGTCACTACATGCACAAACCTCAAATGCACATGCCTACACAGGATACGCCCCCCACAGTCACACATGTGCACTTACATGTGTGTCCACACACACGCACATATACTCACACGTGTGCAGAGGGTTCTCGCATACGTACACATATACACATCATCACAGCACTTAAATATAGACCCTCATGCACACAAGGCACACTCATGAACACGTGTGGTTGCACACGCTAATGCACACACGTGTTCATCTGCTCATGCCCACACACTCATTCTCACTTGCACATTCAAGCTCACCCACTTTCCCATCTATCCACGGTTCTGGTGCACTCACACCAGCATGCACAGGCATGCACAGCCACCTACACCCATATGTGCACACGCAGGAGCCCAGGCCCAAGGACACCTGCAGTCCAGGGCCGAGCTCCCCTGCACAGGCGGCAAGGAGGGACAGGCACGGCTGGGGTGGCCCATCGTCCCCCGAAGGTGGGTCCCGGGTGGCCCAGGTGTAGGGGTCACCAGTGGTTACTGCGCACCAGCAGCTCTCTCGGCATGGTGACGGCGCCTCTAATTGATCCCATTATCTCTCCTCCGTCAGGTGAAGTGCTGAGCTACAAGGCTGGCCCTGCTGGCAGGCTGCGGTCACAGCCACCCGACCTGGGCGGGCGGGCGCGCAGCCAAAGAACACAGGCGGCGGGCTGAGCTGGGCGGCTCTTGCTCCTGAATAACGATTCGCACTAAAACACCCCGGGCCTAGGCGGCGCCTTCGTCCCATTACTGCCACCGTCGTTGGTGATCTGATTCCTTCCCCCATCCCCATCCCCATCCCCACTCCCACCCCGCCCCTCCCTCCCTTCTATGGCCGCGCCCGCAAGCCTGATCCCTGCGCTTCACTCCTGGAAGCTACAGGATGCTCCCCCGTGAACCCGGTGCGAATGGGCGCTCTGCCGGCCGCGGGCGCCCCTGCTCCTCCCTGACCGCCGACCTGCGGGCTCCGGCTCCGGAGCCTGCGCGCCTGGGCACCGCCGGGTGGCCTTGCGTACCCCCCTTCCTCTCTCCCAAATCAAACTCTCCCTCGCTGCCAGAGAGAGAACAGGAACAGCCCGAGGAGTTGCAGGAGAGGGAAAATTAGGAAACAGTTTGTTGTGTTTTCCTTGGGTTTGTTTTCTTGCCAAAAAAATTACCCCCTTTGTCTTTGCGCAAAAGAGGCAACGCGGGCACCTTCTGCTGGGCACCGAGATGGTGCCAACGTGCCTTTCTTAAGGGCGGCTTCTGTTCGCTTTCTAGCCTCACAAGATATATTTTTAACATAAAAAACACTATATTTAATTGGTTATGGATCTCTGTTCTCTTAGCACTACTGGATATCACAGAAAAACACATTAGTACAGAGCAATTAGTGTGATGGCAGTAAACAACTAAGGCACTATTAAGCTGTGGGTGATTAAATAGTATTACTTTTTATTTTTTATGGTGCTACACTAAAAGATGGAGGAGATTGAAAATATATATATTCCATTAATATTAATATAAAATATAAATAACAGGTGTCTTCCACTTCTTCTAAAGGTGCAATTTATACCCAGCACTTCAATCTATAGAGAGTTACTTTTTTTTTTTTTTAATGAAAAAAATCTCTTTCTTTATACACTCTGGGGCAGTATTTCTTATCTTCATGCACCCGGATATTTAGGCAGAAATATTATTTAATTGGAGATAGAGTCAGGCGAAATAATGCCCGTACCTATTTCACCATAAAAAAAAAATAAAGCTTCCTTCCAATTGATATACACTCCATCATTTCTATCTTCTCAAAGAGCAAATCAAGCATTATGTGATAAATTGACTGCAGGCCGGGGCCAACAGGCAGGTGGTGGGTGGGCCGGGGCCGGGCCTGGCTGCACCTTGCTCTGGGCCCACCCCTCGCCCGGTGCCCATGGCAGCTCAGGCCGCTCTCTCCCTCCGTGTGTGTGTAGATCATCCTCTGGGTTCTGGCACATCTTTTCCTCTCGGCATCTGATTAAGTTAACAATGTGCTGCTATTTGCATGCAGATTTGCCGGGGCTTTCTCTCCAGCTGCTCCCGGAGACTTGGTCTTTCTCTGCGTTGTGATAGCACAGCAGTCCCTAAATGCAATCTTTGTCAGACCCAGGTGTGCTCTCATTGAGGACGCCTTCGTTCCAAGCAATTTTTCTTTCTGTAGCATTTATAAGGCTCTATTATAGTATAGCCACATCTGGAGGAAAATTCTCCTATTAATTATATACTTTTACCACTAGGAAGACAAATTCTAAAAGATACCAACATTTTTGTTGTTGTTGTTCTTATCTCTTTGACAGCCTGCATTTTATTTTATTTTGTTTTGTTTTTCCAGGCATTTCAATATTTAAAGAGCCATTAACCAAAGGGGGGGAGGGAGGTGGTGAATTTCTAGGAAAAGAGAAACAACAGAACTAAAATCTCAATGTCAGCCCTGCTTCACCTCGCCCAGGCAAGTGTGGGGAAGGACGCCTCGAGGCTGCCACAGGGCTCATTATGGGGACCAGGCAAGCGGGAAAGAGTTCTCTTTGGCTACAATTTTTAAAAAAAGGAAAAAAGAAAAAGAGAAGAAAAAAAGAAAAAAAAAAGCAAGTGCTATTAACCTTTAACCTCGTCAGCCTTCAGGTGGACACTTGCTCAGGTCACCAAATGGCAGACAATTTGATTCTTCCACAGTCCAAAAGTAGAACCAAATTGGATCAGCACGGTGACCCAGATGCTGTGGTTTTTTTTGGGGGGGTAGGGGCGGTGGGGGTTTGGGGGGTATTTTTCAATCAGATTTGAGGCAGATTAAAAGGAAAATTTGTAGCTAAGTATTCATTGTCATTTTTCAGGAAGAGACAGCAAGAAGCTTTGCCCAAAGAATCTGAAAGTTACTTCAGAGACAGGCTGGTGGTGTTGGGTGGGGGGGGGGTGTTGGTTTGGTTAGTTTTGTTTTGCTGCTTTATAAAAATCGCTTTTTGGTATAGTCAAATCAAATTCAGGAGAAGACAGAATCAAGCTGAAATGTAGGAAAAGTTTTAACAACTAGATGATCCTTATTTGAATTTATAATACATTTAAAGTACTAGAAAATGTAATTTTTGATTCCAAGATTAGTTCTGCAAAGGGCTCTGTCCTGTGTGTATATATGTGTGTGCACATGTGTGTGTGTGTGTGAGTGTTCTGTGCTGGGAGGCTGCACACACACACGCACAAAGAAAGCTAAAACACTTTGAGAACAGGGATCATCGAAATGGAACCATTCTTGCTTTTCAAGCCAAACTCCATCAGGTAAAATCCCAAGCAGGTTTGACCACTCAGTCCAGCTCCTATGACAGCAAAATGCTGAATCGTCTTCTTGACCTGTCTCCACAGCTGGCATCAGAGAGCACCCGGGGCTGTTGGTGCCTCAGGGTGGCAGGGGGCGGCTCCCAGCCGGCCACACGTGGGCAGCGAGATCACAGACGTGAGCCCTTTCAGAGTTCCTGCCCCCGGCCACTGGCTGCCTCTGCTCACTGGTGGTAACCCCTTTCCCTCAAATGACCAGCCAGAGAGGCCCTGCAATTTAGAGTCCACCTTTGGATCATGCTGCAGCCTCAGTTTCTTCAGCTCTGAAATGGAAAGAATATACCCTACCCCAAGTGGGTACTACATGCAGGAAGGACTGTGAAACATTTTCCGGATACAGGTGATAAATAATGATGAAGTTCACGGAGATTCTTTTTTCTTATGAATTAGCTGCTCCTCCCTCCCTCCAGGGAGACAAGCAGCAGATTCCGGCCCATGACACTTACAAATCTATGCATTTAAAAAATATATATATATTTTTAGAAGAAGAATTTAAAGAGGAAGAACTGATTTTTTTTTAATTTGACCCTTCTGGGGCCACTTGCCTTTTAAATCCTCTGCTTGCTGGCATCCAACCCCCCCTCCCCAGATACCCTCCTGCAAAAATAGAGCAGGGAGACAGATGCAGTGATACTAGATTACATCACTGGATAGCGTGAGGCATTGAGGGGAGGGAAAAAAATAAGAAAGACAAATGACATTTGCTGCTATAGTGTGCTATTTTAGTGGTGATGGCTTGACTTTTGGCCCAAACGCATATGCCAATGGCAAGGCTAACTCCAGGGACTCACAAAAAAGAATGTGTGTTCACAGCTGTACTGTACACCAATACAGATTACATGTTTTCAGTGTTGCGGCCACAACAGAATGCTAATTAACATACTGGAGTGATGAGTGCGGCTGGAAGGGCCTTATTGTTCCATTATTTCATGAAGCCCAGCTGCCTTTGTTTATGTCACTTACCCTCTCGTGCCACAGGTTTTTACTCCAAAAATACTATCCCAATACAACGTTAATATTTAAAAAACAAAGAGGTGGCAGATTGTCATTTTTGTGTCAGTCTCAAACTGCAGAACTGTTAAGCTGTTCTGGTTCGGTATTTAGAAATAATTTAACGGCCACGTTCAGACACTGCCTGCATTCTAACATAATGGCTGCATACTTGAACCAAGCAAATGCATAACTATCCTGACATCACTTATGAGATTTAGATTGGTCAGTTAATGGAAGTCTTTACCAGAATCAATACCATAACAGCTTCTTGAAATGAACGTGATTTTTTACACGGAGTGCTGCAAACAATAACTACAGAAATATACTACCTTTGTACCCGGCACAAAGAAGCGAGGATGCAAAATTAAGAAGCAATTACGTTTTTTGCAAACTAATATTACAGTCGATTATTAAAAACAAACACTTTCAAAAATATGTACTTATCATAAAAGAATTGGAGAGCATTAATACCCCCCACACCTGATTAATCATTTTTTTACACTTTTTAATAGCTGTTTCACCTACTGGCTGCATTATCAGGTTGCTATTAAGTATTGATATCGATGATTGATGTAATAATGATTAAATAAAAAGCCATATTTAGAGCCTGTGGGGTTTTTTTTTTTTGTAAAATTTTTTTTTCAAAATCCTCATTCCAAAGAATACCGTCTGCTGGCTAAATTAGTTTTTTTTTTTTCTTTTGCCTGGATTGTGCATAAAAGTGACATTCTATAAAATACAGGTTTCCTCAAATAGTGTTCCACCAGCAATCTATACATACTACAGTAATTTGCAATCACGGTCAGGGAAAGCTGTTGGCTCAAACCCAAAATGTTTATGGTGCATTGCTTCCCCAAAGAACAAAAACACCCTGGAGTTTTATTTCAGATTTCCCTAAATGCGCCTTTATTGACACCAGGTACAATAGTTGAGGAAATACGTAATACCCCAGCACAGACGCCATTCAACCGGAGTCATAAATTAAGTTAGAAAAGGTCTCCCCTAAAAAGTATAGCACTCCACTAATCAAAGCCACACTGTCGCTCAAGAACACGAAATCTCCCCAACAGCCAATTGAGTGAACAAGCCATGGCTGCTTTTTAACGAGTTTAACTGGTAATCTCAGATAAATGGAGAACTGCTTGAAGTGTCTGTCTTCTATAAGGCAGTAATGAGAGGATTTAGAGTATTCTGCATCCCAAACTGCGTATAACCAAGAGAATGCCACAGGTGTGTCACCATCTACGACAGAGTGCTTTCTCAGCTATGGCCATCTCCCACTGTGGACACAACATAGATTTTTTTTAATTGGATCCAGGAGCTAGCTAAATTATCCAACTGCTCTGTGCTTAAGCCCCCAGCTAGCTCATATACCAATAATAATAAACTTTCCATAATAGCATCTCAGCCGATTACTGGTTTTTTTCTCTTAACCTAAAAGTGAAAGCACTTTATTCTGATTACAGCCACCAAAGAAACTCCTGAATAGGTTTCTTCCTTTAAAAAAAAAAAATTGCTCACGTATTACAGAAGGGATCTAGGTAAATAATATTCAATTACATACACACGTATTTTCAAAGGAAAACCTGTTTATCTTATGGTACCAGGAGAAAATAATATCATAATCCATCCCTTTATAATTTGTGAATGCTCCCTTTTCCTTTAAAATGTGTATTTGCCAGGTCAAAGCAACAGCCAGTCATGTCTCCACAGTGGGACAGTGATGGCCAACGTGGAGGGCTACACGATCACAGACCAGTCAGACTCAATTTGATGCAGCTTCAGTTGGATTGTCTACACTCCATGCATTCACATTTAGTTTGCAAAAATAAAATACAAGCCCCGTGCTGCCACTGTGAGCCTCAGAAAAGTGTTGAATGTATAAATAAGAGATCAAAATCCGTTAGTGGGCGGAAATAAGATCTTCGAACTAAATACACGGTTCCACCATTTGGACGTGTTTTTAACAATCCCACTTAAACTTTGCGAAAACTCTATTGAAAATTTAACCTTGTGCTCTTGAAGCTGAAACTGATAAAACTTAATAGCAACGAGGCAGTGAAACACTAATAAACTCATTATAGATCACATAAATGGGATGTCTGTGTGGCTGCCAGACAGCACACACAAGGAGCTTCAGTTGCAAAAAGCAAAGGCAGGCAAGGTGGTACGGATGTCTGTGTGGACAGTTGGAGGAAGAGGATATGGTAACACTTCACGAGAAGTTTGCTAAATTTACTTGATCAGGCAGTTCATTTAGAAATTTCAGATGCTAATTATAAGTGGATGCAGACAAGCTGGTATGGAAGACTGAGTTTTCCCAAGGCCTGAGAACCGTGTCAGGGCCCACACTTCCAGAATGGATCCTGATTCCTCAAAACTCTCTCCACTTGACAACCTTCATTTCAGCCAGGTCCCTCCTCAGACCCCAGTGACTTCTCTCCAGCACGATCCACTGAATCACCCCCCAGAATTGTGAGTGCCAGAGAACCTCGAAGCCTACTTGCAAGATTCCAACCCACACGCTCAGTTTGGCTCACATCGCGATTTAAGAAAAACAAGTAAGAGTCATCAACTTGCACTCACTAGCTAAGTTCCATATGAAAAATTGGATTTTTGATCCCCCACCAGAGAAATCCAAAGGTCTAGCAAGCCCAGATCCATATTCCCGTGGACGACCCGCAGAGTGTTCTGTGGTGGTCACAACCTCGTCCACTGATGAGAATGATCTTGCCCCGACTGCATCAGAGTTCTACAGCCCTATTCCTCACCATTCAGAGGCTGCCGATCAGAGGAAGGGGAAAACATGGTCAAGAGAAGTTTCTCCAAAGGGAGGCTAGAGGGTGAACTGGAACAACAGGACTTCATGTCCCAGGGCCTACCATACCGCGTGCAACCAACATGTGGCCGCAGAAGCCAGTTCTACCCCAAAGCAAGACCCTCTTTGCAGACAGTTAGGAAGTACACTTCCTTCCTGCCATTGTGAAGAGAATCTACCAATCCTGGAGGCACTGAAGAGGGAGACTGGGGCAGAGTTGTTCCAAGCATGAGGATCAGACACCCAGAGACAAGGCAAATGGTGGAAGACGGAGGACCAAACCCTGTGTAAAGACTTTACCACCCACAAGAAACCACCATTCTTAGCCTGGGGAGAGGCCATGATGCCGCAGGGATGGGAGGGAGTGATAGGAAGGACTGGGACAAGGGAAGAGGAGATAAAGGATGGAGCCGCAGGTGGAGGTGAGACAAGTGGGAGATACCACATGTGGCCGTCACTCCCTGTAGTTAGAGGTGCAGGTCACAGCCAGCGTCAGGGCTCACTCACTTCTGGTCTATCCTAGACTCTTGCTACTCACCTTGCAGCTGGTCCTGCACTTCCTGGTGGGGTCTGGTCAAAACTGAGCAGTATGGGCCAATACCCCAGACCTCCTGAATCAGATACACATTAAAGGTGCAGACCTGTCCACCCAACAAAGCAAGTTGATGGCCACTCCATGCTCCCAGCCTCCGATGTGTCCCAGGCTTTGCCTTGTGTGCGACACACTAGTCTGAATTGCAAAGGAGTCCTACCACTGGTGGGCGTGTTTCTAGCAGAGGCACGTTCCAAGTCCATCCACCTCGATGATGTTCTTTTAGACCATCAATAAATATGGCTTCAGTAGTCAGATGATATTTAATTAGCATTAAACTCTTTTATTTAATGTAAGTTAGAGCCTTGCCTGAGACACTTCATTTGGAAAGTAACCTGGCACTCAAGATTAAAATGAAATATTAGCATGTCAGCGGTAGCCTCATCGTGGTGAGCTCCCCTTCTGTCCTCCAACCCTGCAGGGGGACCACATGACACTGCTTCCAAATCTCCCCCCCAACACACACACACACACATGCATACAAGAGATTTGACATAGGGACTCTCAGAGGTGAGGGGTCAGACTTTCTTAGGTGCAAAAGGGCTATAGCCCCTACAAAGTGAGAAATGGAAAAACTCATCTTTGTCAAAGTTGGAATTAAATTTTCATTCTTTTGTCTGAATTTCCTTTCTGCACCTCAAAGCCACCAAACCCACCTGTGCTTCCGAGCATTTACATGGGCCAAACCCTCTGTCCAGGAGCTGCCCCCTCCTTACAGGCTGACTTGCTCTTCAGAGGTCAGACTCAATGTCACCTCTCCAGAGGACCTTCCCTGACCTCTCAGTCTCAGCTCTGCCTGCTATCTCTGTCTCAGATCCCCCTATTTTAATACTCTGCATGTGTCCCTACAGATCATTTCTGGTTTCTTCTATTTGTTGATTTGTTTATTGCCTGCCTCCTCCAGCTAGAATGTCTGCCACACAAAAGCACGGATTTTGTTTTGTTTTCTGCTATATTCCCAGGGCCTAAGACAGCACCTGGTTCATCAAGTAGGATAAAAGGAAGGAAGGAGGGAGGAAAAAGAAATGATAGATTAGACCACAGATACATAGTCAAAGGAGAGCTACATAAACACAGATGATAGAGGAATAGAAAAATGGATGGGACGATGGAAGGATGAATAGACAGATGATAGGAAACAGAGAGAAAGAAAATGGATGGATGGATGGATGGATGGATAGATAGATAGATAGATAGATAGATAGATAGATAGATAGAAGATGGATAGGATGGAAGGATGGATGGATAGATGGATGGACAATGGACAGATGGACACATGGATAGACTGGTAGCTAGCCAGCTCAAGCGATCATACTCTTTGGTAGACACAGAAGAGCATGGCGCCTACTCTCAAGAATCCTGCAGTCTGAAAGAGAAGATTTGGAAAGCAAGGCGCCAGCAACTGCTCACAGCATTATCAGATGTGACCAAAGCAGCACATGACAAAATGACAACTGGGGGTTCTAAGGGTAGGCATGGGCTCGGAGGAAGTCTTGCTGTGGGGGCTGGAGGGACTGGCTTCCCCAGGAGTGGAAGAACCTGAGCTAGACCCTAAGAACCTGCCTAGAGGCAAACATTCCAAAGAGGGCCACCCACTGATTCCCAAAAGCCGAAACAGACCACTCGGATACACGAGATGATTCTAGATGATACATGGAAAAAACTCCTTTCAAAAAAATTAACAACTTATATAATTATTTCAATATCCTCTATGAAAACTATTTAACTGGCACACCAAGCCCAGGATTTCCTAGATATTATTATTTAGAGCAAAGCTAAATATAATACTTAATTAAAAGAAGGGTGTCCTTTTAATGAAGTCTACAAGCAGGTTGTACTTGATGTGGTAAAAATCAAAAACAGGGATGTGTGGATGATGACAGCATGTAACTTAGACCCAAGGGGTCATTCTCGGCTTTGATTCTGCCCCCCCACTGTCCCAAAGGGCCTGTCCCTCATGCATGGGAGGTCTTGCTCTGCTGGCTCTGGTCCCCAGCTGGGTTGTCAGAGGCAGATGTGACTTAGCAACCCTTCCCCGAATTTGTGGAAGTGGCAGGGATGGGTCCAAGCATGCGAGGTCCTCCTTGGGCACACGTGTCCACTCTACCAGAGCTAGACAGGAAGCAGGAAGCGCTCTGAGGAGGAAACCCACAGGCCTGCCCTGCCTCTTCCAGAAACAGCCTCAGAAGCCCCAGCAAGCCCCTCCCCTTTGAAAGGAGAAGAGGAAGAGAAGAGAGACAGAGACAGAGAGACAGAGACAGAGAGAGATCGAGAAACAGACGGACAGAGAAGAACAAATGCTAGCTAAAGTCCTTATCAGGAAGAAAAATTTTTAAAAGCATGAACTCTATTTATACCCTGAATAAACAAGATAATTACGTGTTCGTTTCATAAGTTGTGCCGTGATTCCAAGATCACCAGTGGCCATGAATGTTTGGATTTCACATAAGCATGTTTAAAAGCCACGGGTCTTGACCCTCTGACCAGGAAGCTAAGCTTAGCCAACACTTTCACACTGCGATCAAGGCATAAGGCAGAGCGTTGAACAAACTAACATTTTACTCTTGGAATCAAAGTATAAGCAGAAGAACTGATGAATCTGCTAATTGTTCCGCTGTTCGTGCCTGCTCTTGACATTGGCACACACCCCTGGCACAACCCAAAGTGCATCTTTCGCACACGTATGCAGAGAAAAACGTGTACGTCTCTGATTGATGTGAGGGTAGGAGGGCTTTTAAAAAAGTAATTTCCTCTTTATTATCTTCATTTTTTTTTAAAGGCCAGCTCACTGTGGGCACTTCATGGGCCTGCCCCGAACATGGACAAACTCCCTACAACTGAGTGCCATGGGTCAGCAGGGCACGGACTGGACACCCCAAACCTCACGGTATCTCTGCTTCACCCCTTCCCAAAGTCACTGTAAATCCCAACCGAGAGAAGAGTAACGTCTAATTCCACAGTAGGCTGAGAGGGGTATATTCTTTCTCCCCAGCCCCATATCCACTGCCCATTTCAGCCCATCTCTTGGATGCATCCTAATTAATCACAAAGTCCCTGACCGGGCAGGAAGCCTCTCTCACCATCAGTCAGGTCTCCCCACACATCCACTCAGGCGAGTGTGTACCCTCAGTGCCAAAGCCACAGAGCTACTTGTCATTCCCCAACACCAATCCTGTCCCCAGTTTACCCTCTATTGCCAGGAATGGCCCTCAGTATCCCACCCCCCACACACCCCAGCTGCAAATGCGCCTGGCAAATTCCTGCCTTCTGCAAGCAACTTCTCTCTTGCCTTCCCCTCATCTCTATTTATGAAAATCTTCTGGGGCCCCAAGGCCCAGCTGCAACACCAGCTCTCCACGAAGCTCTTCCTGAGCCACACATGAGTCTGACTTTTTTCCCTTTTTATTTACTGTATGTTTTAGTTTCTGGAGAGAGAGAATGTTAGCAGGGGAGAGGGGCAGAGGAAAAGAGAGAGAGAACCTTAAGTAGGTTCTACGCTCAGCATGGAGCTCAACACGGGGCTCGATCTCACAACAATAGGATCATGACCTGAGCCGATATCAAGAGTCGGGTGCTTGACTGAGCCACACAGGAGCCCCTGACTTTTCCATTCTTAAAAGAACTGTGCAGTGCTGAGCACAGTCAACACCATATTCACATTGCTTTTAATTATTGATCTCTCCTTCTCCAGTTTGAATTCATGGCTGTCTGTTTAATCTAGGAAGTGGCACTGGTCACATTCTCATTGTGATACGGCTTTCTGAGTGTCTTCTCCCCACTGTCTGTACCCTTCATTGCTCAGACAGTAGCAGACAGAGTGGCAAAGCTCTGCACATTTCTGTTGGTTCAAACTCTACTGAAGAATGACGTGCCTTACTCCCCTTCAGGCACATCCTTTTAGACTGAGTGTCAATAAATGCTTAGAGACAGTCCTTGGGGTCATACTAATTTGCAGCCCTGGTTACAGCTACCCCCTGCAAAAGTAGTACCCTCCATGACCTCCTGGGTTTAGATCCTCACTGAACATGCTGTTCCCCATGCAGATTTTCCACAGAAAATCTGGGTTATGGGGGACAGACGGGAAATACTATGTGTCCCTCTACCCCTCAACCTTGAATTCTAGGGGCTGGCCCTGATTCACCCGGTAATAGGTGGGCCCTTGCAACACAAAATCCAAATCAGAGTCTTCAGCTGATGTCAGCTCTCAATTTCTCTCTGCTTCTTTTTTTTTTTTTTTTTTTTTTTTAATTTCTAGGAGAGAGAGAGAGAGACAGCGTGAGCAGGGGAGGGTCAGAGAGAGAGGGAGTCACAGACTGAAACAGACTCCAGGCTCTGAGCTGGCAGTCAGCACAGAGCCCGACGCGGGGCTCGAACCTACGAACCACGAGATCACGACCTAAGCGAAAGTCAGAAGCTTAACTGACTAAGCCACCCAGGCACCCCTCTCTGCTTTAAAACAAGATCCAATAGTAGCCCAAGAGGCCATATTGAGGGGAATGAAAGTATAAATTGGCCTTGGCCTTGAGGCTAAACCTCAAATGCAGAAACATCTTTAAAATCCTACTTCAACTGTCCTCCCAAAAACAGAAAAGCTCTGTATTCTTCTTGATGGCACTGGATCCTTTGAACCCAACTTTGAGCTGAGGCAGACGCGAAGACCGTCCCAGAATCACATCACGCCCAACCGCTCCTGGCAGCCCCCCCCCCACACACACACATTCACACTCATTCAACATGTGTCGAGGAAGGCCTGATACAGAAGGAAAGTCAAGATAGTTTTCTCCCTCTCTTTTGCACCTGGCCCATTACTGTACCCATAAAGACCACCTGGGTCAGTGAAAGAGAAAAGCCATCTTGTCCTTATGGAATAGATACCACAGCATTGTGTACACAGATCTTTATTTCCCACATAAAGCTAAAAGGCTTGTGCCCACTTTACTTTTTGTGCATTATCTTCCTTTTGTATTTTAATTAGCGTGCCTGAAACAAAAGACGATGATTTCAAAATACACTAGCAGAGCTGCAAAACCACCAGAACGGAGAACTGTTCTTGCCTTTGTCACCTCTTACAGAAGGAGGGGGCGCTTGGGACTAGGGAGAGGAATGGCGTCTCCACCTAGACAGCGGCTCTTTTTTCCTCGGTTTACCCACAATGCCCCGAGAGAGGGAGAGCCCAGGTTTTAGAAGGGTTAGGCTTGCTGAAGGAAAATCCCCGGGGAACAGGTCATCCTGGGAGGAGCTGGGACAAGACGGATGGCCGTGGCTGGCCCGCCCAGGCCCTGGGTCCATGGGCCCGGAGCCAGGGGCCGTTGAACAGCAGGGAAGCCACTAGAACATCTGCCTGTAGGCAGTGGCTCCGGCCTGAATTCCAGTTCCTTTTCTTTGCTGGCACCCAAGCCAGGTGTTCCCTGCAAAGTGCCCTCCCAGAGAGCCACGCTGTGTGGGCTGCATGGCCCCTCACAGACCGTCTTTCTAGGAGAGTACTGGAAAGCAGCTTCTTATCTCCCTCTGCTCTCCAGGAAACCCAACGGCTTGACCCCTAGGACCGTCACACCTGTGCTATGGAACCACTGCTGCCACAAGAGTCAAAGGTGACAAGAGTCACCACCCTTGGCCTGAGGCTCTGGAAGAACAGAGTCCTGACATGAGTGACACAGCCCTCGCTTGGGATAAGGTTTGGTCATGGAGAGACCAGGCCATGGGTAAAGCGGAGATTGGTTTTTCTTTTCTTACTGGAGATACGACCCAGATCCCTCTTATCCTGTCTCTACAGCTGTCCATATTGCACTGTGTGGGACAGACATCCACACAAGGCCAGGAGAAGTGAGGCATCATGGGTTAATGTGCCTCTTTTTTTTTTTTTTTTAATTTTGTGGTGTCTATTTGCAAAGCTGACCTAATGCACGGCCTCACAGCTCTCAACCTCTGAAGGGCCTAGAGGGACACAGGGGCCTTTGTGTAGCGGCAAACAAAGACAAAGTCACGGCAGAGTGGACCCTGAAGTGACGTGGGATGCCGCCCCACCAGTGAGGACGGCTGCCTGGCTGGGGCGGCCTCTGAGGGAAGCAGCAGAAGGAAACGTATGTCCAGCCTCAAACTCGCTGCCTGCCTGGTCCCCACTCTCGGGAAGGCCCCACTCTGAGAGAGCTCATCTCAAACCCGGGGAGATGTGGCCATTTCCCTGCCCCACCAGCTCACACAAAGAGGAACATCTCCAAAAAGAAAGATCAAATACATGTTTTGACACCTTAATTGAAGCTGGTCACTGAGACTTCTCCAGGCCTCTCCCCTGGCTCCCTCACCCCAGAGTAAAACCCCCAAAAGGTCTTTCATTTAGAACCTGGTTGTGAAGCAGAAAGAGGCATTATTAGCTCCATAAACGAATCAAGCGCCATTAAAGGGAAAGAACGTGACATGAAGCTTTTGTTTCCAGAAATGAAAGAGAGAAAGCCAACCAGGAAAAAAGGAAGAGAGAAAGAAGGAGGGGAAAAAGCACGGAGGAGGCGAGAGCAGAAGCCCCAGCCGCGGCAGCACTGTGCGGAAAAAGAAACCAGCACCCAGAGGCGGGGGAGGTTTCGCCCGGGCTGGTGCCGGGTGGCAAGAAGGGTTAAATTTATGTTCCATTACAAGTCCCCTTTTTTTTGGTTTCATCTTCTCAGTAAAACACATAACTTAAAATGAAATCAAATATTAAAAATGACAGACTCTATAAGTGCTGTGAGTAACTCCAGGTCACGGAGGGAGGGAAGAGCCGGCGAGTTGTCAGGCACTATCTGTCAGAGTGAATTAGAAACAATCAACAGACACTGAAAGGGAAGGTGATTGTTATTAGGCAGCGGGGCTGGGATCGGGCTGCCCAGATGTGGTCGTGCATATCAAGGACAGGAAGCAGCAGTTTAATTCAGGAAGCCCTGGCGAACAGGGCAGCCGAGAGGAGAAAAGTCCTTTGTCGCTAATAAGCTGGAAGTTACTTTGATAACAGCAGGGTTAGACTTGAGAATAAAACACATTTCTTTCACTACCACACACCATTAATATCACAGAAATGCGGGCGGAAGCGACGCCGGGCGCACGCGGGATTAGCCACTGGCCTGACTGGCCCTGCAGCCCCGAGGCCCGACGGGAGGCCCCACCCGGACCGAAGCCTCCGCTCCTTCCGGGGCCAGGCTCCTTCTGACCACGTCAGGCCCCGCGGTCGCCCTCCAGAAATGTCGTCTGGCCGAAAAAGAATAAAGATAGTATTTCATTATTCCCCTGTGTCAGGCCCTCCCGTCTCTGTGGCCTGTGGGGAAGGTGCGCGCCCGGTAAACAGCCTCCATATAATGAAGTCCATGTATGCAGCAACGAAAAACAATTTTATATGCAGACAAGGCCCGATTTCATAAGAAATTACTTATGCAGGCGTTCTGCAATTATCCTGTGATACTTTCAGGCAACAGTCTGACAGCAGTTGTGCAAACAATAAAGGGATTACAGAAATAAAAACAAATAATATTACATACACAGAAACTCCATGTTGCATGTGGACGGGATGAAGGGAGCCGGGCAGGGGCCAACAGGAAGTGAGGGAGAGACTGGCCCACCCCCATCTCACGCACTTGGACTACAGGGAAGCTCTCTCCCCAGCACCGTGGCAGGAGCCTGGCAGCTGTTTGGGGGTGTGCCCCTCTGTCGGGAGATCTGCTAGCTTCTCAGGGAGCCGAGGACATGGGTCATATTTGCAGAAGGAGCAGAGTCAGGGACCAGGAAGGGCCAGGAAGTAGGTGGGCTGAGCATCCCTGCCATTTTCTCTCACACCGGGTGACTTCCCAGGACAGAATGCATCTTGCCCTTCCAGCTCATCCCAGGGTCAACAGTGGCCTCCCATGTCCAGTTACAGCCCAGAGCTTCCAGTCAAGTTGGTGCGAGGCCAGGAGCGCTCCTTCCCAAGCACAGGTGAACACTGTAGGTACATCAGGCACACACAAGGACCCATCAAGACTCAGGGGGCTGGGGGCATTCACCCTCAACAGGTGGGAGAAAGAAGCTGGTTCTATCACGTGCTCCCAGGGGCAGGAATCGAACTCACCCACCACCGTGTCCCCATATTAGATGCAGGTAGGCACCGTGTCCCCGTATTAGATGCGGGATGACACCGTGAAACTGGATTGAGGGGGGAGGCTCTCACAGGGACATCCTGCCCGGAGGATGGGTGCTTTCTCATTGGGTCCCCCTCTCTGGGCAGCAAACATCCCCATGTGGCCAGGAACTGCCCTGGCCTCCCGTGGTAAGAGAACACAGGAACAAACAGGGGACCAGGGACCTGCAAATGCTGTGTGCCCTGTGCCCTGTGCCTGCCCGCAGGGCCTGGCTCCCTGTGCCAACTGGACACACACTGGGCGCACTGCTGAGTGCAAGCCTCACCAAGTGTAGGCCACAGCTCTGCCCAGTCTATAGGCGCTTGCATTTGCAGAAAGTTTTTTTTTAAACTTAAATTAGTTGCTAACTTTAAAGGGGGAGGGGGGGAGAACTGGATTTTTTTTTTTAACTTCTCTTTCCCTAAAAACTATGATGACCTGAAAAAACCCATCTGCCCACATTCCCAGGTGGTTGCAGTGATGAGGGCTGAGGGGACACACAGACCTTCCAGCAGGGTCTGCTCTCCCCAGCCTGCTCTGTCCATGCCCAGCTTCATGCATTTACCACCTCGACCCTGACTTTGGGTCTAGGACAACTCCCCAGAGAGAGCTGAGGCCTGTCCAGGACGCACAGTAAAAAGCTGGGCCAAAGCCTGGGTAGGTGTCCCTGTCCTCAGGAACTCAGTCTGGGGCAGAGCCCTAGCCCTCGCTAGCTGAGCTGGCTTCAGCACTGATGGTGTTCATTCAAACCCTTCAGGGTTCTGTATCCCTCAAATGGGCCTATGAGATAGAACACCTGAGGGGCAATCCTCAGTCACCCGTGCAGCGATCAGGACCTCCCAGTCAGGTCCCGGCCTCATGGTGTTCTGAACGTCAGCACACATCAAACCCAAGTAGGCTTCAGGCTTTGCAATCCCTGCATCCCCGGGAATATGGAACGCAGTGCGGATCTCGTACATATCGATTGCGTTTGCTTAAAGCGAGGTGCAACAAATTCTAATGATTACAAATTGCAGAGGCGAGAGGTTATCCGTCAAAGCCCCCGGATGAGTGCTGACTACTAGGCGTGCCCGGAGCCGTACGACGTGCTATGGGTGTGGCTAGACAAACGTCAGGACAGCCCCAGCCCCTGCCACGGCCTCCACCAGCTCAGAGCCTCCCGCGAGCTGCCTGGGGCTGCCAGAGGGGCCGTCTGCTGTGGTCAGGTGAGAGCTGGGCTGGGCACAAACACGCCTGGGGCCCTCTCTGGGCCTCAGTCTCTAAACTTCTAAAATAAAGGGAGCTTTGATCTCACGGTGTCTGCTAATCCTCCTGGAGTCCTCGACGGCAGCAACTAGGCTACCGAGGGCAAAAGAGGGCAAATTATAATCACCAAGAATCCGCAGGCTATGAGACAAGCCCTGAATCAGCATTAGCAAGACAGCGCTCACAGCTCAGCTTGGAGTCATGCATGGGCGGTGCCTAGGCCTCCCAGACCCCCACACAGACTCAGGCAGGCCCCAGCTCCCGGACTGAAGGGAGCCCCACAGCCACAGCCTTCCATCTGCAACTGTGCCCAAGCCCACAGCTCGGGGTGCAGAAGGGGAGCTCGGGCCTCCCTGGGCTGCACAGGAAGCTCCAGGTGGGCAGCCACAGGGCACTATCATGAGCTACCATGTTGCCTCTGAGGGCAGGGCCCCCAGGTCAGCTGGCTACCTTCCCTGTACCCACGGGGCTTGCTGTCCTTGACTCCTAGCTGTCGACAAGTCACCAGGATGTCCCTCTAGCAGAAAATAAGGGCCACGGCAAACAAGAGCAGGTTCACGGCACTCACAGGATTCTGGCCCCTAGGAGCAGCCCCACCTCTGGGAAGGTGGGCTTCTCAAGCCACATCCTCCGGTCAAAAGTGACACAGACATAAAACAAAGTCAACACTCCTCCCTCTGGTTACAAAGCCACGTCCAATCCAGGCCCTGCAATGCCCCTACCCTCTCCCCAGAGCGCACTGTGCCCTAGCCTCACCGGCCTGTACTCTGTCCCTCAGACATGTCGTTCCCTCTGCCAGAAATGCTCTTCCTCCAGACCAGCACCCGGCTGGCTTCTCTATGCCCTTCAGACCTCTTCTTTCCAGCGTGCCTTCCTCAGGAGGGCCGTCCTAACCAGCTCCTCCTCTCAGGACTCTCCCTCCCCCGTTTCCAGCCCAGACATTCCTCATGGCACTCACTACTATCTGACATCATCTTATCCATGGCTCCCTTGTCTGCTGCTTCCTAGCCCCACAGGACACGATCCTTAAGGACAGGGAGTTTGTCTGTGTTGTCCAGCACCAAACCCAGGACTGTCCCACGGCCCAGGGATCAGGCTCCGAAATCAGGAAGAAGCCGGCTCAGTCTGGGCAGCCTTACCACCCTCCAGCTGTGTGACCTGAGGGAGGCCATTTAATTTCTCTGACTTCAGTTTCCATATCTGGAAAATGGAAGTAAGAACAGTATCCACCTGCTAGGGACGCCGTGAGGACTAAGATAATCCCAAGAAACTTCTGGACTAGAACCAGTTCCACCGTACCTGTTCTCTAGAGCTCGAGTTATCTCTGATTGGAGTTTTCTTCTGATTGGAGACTAGCGAGACCTTACCTTCCTACCTCATTCAGCAGCTACAGAGGAGTTTGTGGGGATCTTGATCTTTACCTCCATGAGCCTGGAGATCTCCCAGTGAAGATCAAATACGACGCAAAGCCCCACACACATATGCAGGGCTTATCATCATTATCACATAGAAATTACAATTATTCACTCCCTCCTCTGTGCTCACAGAGTACCGCTACCGCAGCATTTAACTCAAGTAATTCCTGCTGCAGAAGGGCTGTTGACTCACACAGCTGTGCCAGGACAACGGGGCCACCTCAGGACAGCCGGAGCCAAAGCGGGGCCAGCAACCCAGTGCCAGGTCCTGCACACATCCACCTCAGAGGGGCCACACCGTGTGCGTCAGATGGAGGCGAGGGGTCCTATGGTCTCTGAGATCCCCTGGCCTCTGCAAGTCCTGGGGTCTTTCTGAAGGGGGAAGCTGAGGATAGTCGGACAGCCACACCTCCCGACTCTGCCTCCTGTCCTTGCTGGCAGTTCTCTGGAAATGCACGTTGTGGTGGGATAGTGACTCATTCTCTGACACGTGTGAGGGGTTCGGTTACTGCTAGGCTGCTTGGGGCTTCTATGCAATGGTGCTTCGGGGTGACCGTCTGGTTGTCCCAAAGCTGCACGTGTATAGCATTTCATAGAACACTTTGAAAAGTCAAGTGGACATTCTAAAGCATTGGGAGGACATTCTTGGAGAAGACAGAAGCAAGGGTCCTGACAGGTACCCAGAAATGGCCCACCAGCACATCACAGTTCCAGACTATTCGGAGAAAGAGTCCAACTCCAGGGCCCAAGACTTGCTCTCGGATATAACGTTGCAAATCCTACTTCCAGTTCACGTGCCCCTAAAATTATTCCAAGATTTACAATTTCTGTACAGGAAGAGCTCCCCGCCTTCTCACCACCAATCCCAAGAACACCACATCATTGTTCTTTATCTTCTCCAAGGCCCCAATGATTAACTCTTTAAAATACAGGCCTCCATGGCAAAAGACCAGGTGAAACTCATGCATGTCCTATTCTACAGAGTCTGAGAAACCACCCAAAGGATGGCTGTGTCCATTCACACAAGAAGTTCAAGTCAATCCACGGCCTCCCGCCAAGTCCCCCCACCTGGTCAGACCCGGTGACCCAGCCTTCTCCCTCCTTCCCTGTCCGCTGCAGGTCAAGGGAAATGGCCAGCCCCCTTGCGGTGCCTCCTCTCCCAATCAAGAGGCACAGAGCGTGGAATGCACCAGAACAAGCTGGTGCACCGGGCTCCCCTGGGAAAGCCAGCCTCACGGGTCTCTTCTACCTGAGGCCCTCAGCAGCGATGCTAAGCTGGGCTCTCGGAAACTGTGAGCATCCACGCAGCAGAATTCCTACCATCAATGTAGCAGCTAAATATTGTAAGACTCCTAACTCCCCCATCTGTGTTTTGCCTCCCAAGAGGGAAAATAGTCTTCACAGACATTCCCTTATCTGGCAGGCAAATTCTAAACCTTACTGGCAATCACAGTCTTGTTTTCCCAACCAAACAGCTATGGAACCAAAAATTGCTCTGCCTGTGATATGCTGAGGAGGGAAGTAGCCAAACAGCTCAGTCTGGAAGCCCGGGGCCGGGAGGCCCCTGGTTTCTCCACTGCTAAGAGGAGACCCAGGGCTCCCCAGAAGTCCCAACTGCGGGGGGAGGCTGTCCATCCGCTGACAGAGACCACGATGACTGCCGTTTACTGCTCCTCGTTCTTAACGCAGAATACACCCACCAAGAAGCTGACGGAAAACACTCCCCACAGTGTGAAATCAACACTTTCTAACTCAAATAAAGGGGGTAAAGAAAAAGGGAAAACTTCCAACCCTTTTGCTGCAAATATCTTCTCTGACAAGATGACATGAGGCAGCAGCTCCCTCGTGGCCCAGTGCCCTGCCACCAAGCGTACCTTGGACGTCACACCCTCACTTTCCAACTTACAGTCTCTGCCTGCATTTCACCTGCCCATTCTTAATGCTGGAACCCCGTACCTGGGCAACTGCTAATAAACCGAATCTGAGGATAACTGTAGAGGCCTAATTGATAGGGGCCTTTATCGACTGGCCTTGATGTCTATCTGAGGTTCTCAACAGCCAAGATTTAAATGTTTCATTTTATTTCTAACTTTCACTTTTGCACATTTCAGCAATGTCAGGCTGAGAGGTATGGTTTTACTATCAGAAAGAATCATGGTGCAGAATAATTTATGACTTCAGCGTGGGCTTTCAGAAAAGCTATTTCAAATCTTCACTTTGATTTGGTTGTATCAAAACTACTCAAAATAACAGCGGCCCTTTCTCGGAACCAGAATATGTTAGCGGCACCTCAGGATTGCGAACTGAAGCCTCAGATTTATCCCAGAAGAAAACTTGAGAAGAGAATCAAGTCACAGAGGGGAAAAGAACCTTTTTTCCTGAGTCCTTTGTTCCCCCCTCCCCACCCAGTCCCCAGACACACCCAAACCATGAAGGAAAGTGTCCCCAGCCCTAGGGAAAGATCCTGTGGGCCCACTCAGCCAGAGCTTACGGGCAGGCGGGAGAGTCCTACGGGGGTGATGGGGGGAGGCCAGGGGGAAGCCGGTGGCCAGGAAGAGAAAGAGAAGGGCTGTTTGGTCAGGATTTGTGTTAAGTCAACTCCATGAAGCAGGAGGAAACGACATGTGTCCAGGGCAGAGAGTTCTAATATGGTAAGACTTACCTTAGCAGTTTAACTGCATACTTGTCTTAAGGACTGTCAGTCTCGTGAGAAAACACCCCAGAAAGGATGCGGCTGATCCAGGCACTGACAGATTGCCAGAGGGCCGTCCCAGTTCCCTATCACAAAAGGAAATATAGAAAGAAATGATGTAAAGTGAAATGTAACAAATTCACCAAATCACAGCAATACGCAGAGGTCAAGGAAATTCAACAGAAAAGGTTAAAGATGAAATCAAATCCCGTGTAGGAGAATGAAAATCTATCCCAATGCAAGGCCACCGGTGATGTGCTGTAGACAAGAAGCTAAATACTGCCTAGCACTGGGATCCTTCATTTTCATCAGATCAATAAAAGCTTATATTTATCAGGATTCCAAGCAGCTGCCACTTCTGACAACCTCCACTTTATTTTCTCACTCCTTGTGCTGTATCAGGGCAAAGAGGAGAGGAGAAGCAGCTTTTAATGCTATTTACACCTGAAGACACAATTCCATTAAGAGGTCCTGTTTTGTTAAAGAAACAGGGATTGATATGATTATATTGGCAGGAGCGCGGGAAGTCCCTTTGTTCTTCCCCCCATGTTTTCCCCTTTGCAATCCAGACCCAGCTCGGAGATTTCCTGACACCAAGTCTGCGTGCGAGCACTTTTTTGTTCAAACTTACCATTTACAAAGAGAGGCAAGGCTTTCTGCTAAAACAGTTACCACTCTAATCATCTGTACAACAATATTTGCTATCAGGCATTCTAAATAGATTATCACCAGTCCATCTGTGTCATTATTGATTTATAAGGCTTTAAGCAGCTTTAGAATGGAAGCTTTCCCACTGAAGGGTTTCTTGTATAAATCAGAGCCGTGCTCAAATATAGCAGCCATCACTCAAGATATTGTTCTTAAAATCATAACAAGAAGGAGAAAATGATAAATTGCTTGTAATATACTGATCCAAACTGATATGCAAATCTTGTTTTTTAAATATATTACTTGAGTAAAAAGAGGCATCATTAACATATGAATGCTATATGCAAATGATAGTGATAGAGCAGATGTTGGCGCATGTAATTGACCTATATGTGAATTGCATCAGAACCCTTAACTCTATTAATTCACTACCCAGTAACTAGATATTGTCCAAAAAGTACATTCTTTGAAACCATATACTGGAAGCAAAGCTGACAGGGTTCCAAGCATTCTGGAACAAGGTCACTGTCACTAGTATTTTGCTGTCATCTGTATTCCCCTTCTTATGGATGACATCATCATGGGGCCGTGTAAATCGATCACTTAATAGCATTTAGAAAATACTGCAGTGGGGAACAGGTTATAAAAAAAAATGCCCCAGTTTTATTCTTTTTCTTGGCAGAAATGTCATACCTCTTAAACTGAGGGTTTGTGCATGAGTGCACTGTGAAACACACAGATGCCATTTTATTCCCCGTCTTTATTTTTCCACTTCTTCTCAGAATGACATTAAATTGTATTAAATAGCCTTTTGTCCACAGGGCACAGACCACCCCGCATATGATAATGTATTAATGCCCCACGTTCCAGCCACTGAGCTGAAACATTCTGAGACTTGGAGGATAAGTATGAAGCACCATTGTGTGTATAGCCTGCTAACAACTGTGACACATACTAATAGAAACATACCTAATAAATTACTGCTTTCAGGTCTAGCAAGCTGACATTTCTCTGCAAGGGACAATTTTATATTTGTGGCGCAGAACAAAATTGCTTCATATGAAGCCACTGTGGATTAGCATAAAAATTAACACTTAAATTTCGGCTTATTTTCCACCCTCTCCTCCTGCCACAACAATCAATTCCTCTTATAAATCTGATTAGATTTTATGATGCTTATTATTCAGAGCATGTCTCAACACAGCATTCACAGGCTTGAAGACTATTTGTTTAAATAGAAAAAAGAAGCAGATAAATCTATAGGTATTTTTTATTACCCCATTCCCCACCAGTTTCTTTCTCATATTGTAACATCAGTAATTGATTGCACACATTAATTAACATGTAAGGTAGAAATTCTGCATTATGCATGATTTATTTTCCTATCTGGTGAGTAGGTTTGTCTGCTGCCCTTGTGTTTCTAGGACATTGGGCTCGATTCTGGTCCAGACATAAATGCCAATGCTCATTCCCCCTGAAAGTTATTAATGTCAGATATGAAATGAGATTTTTTATTTCACCTGCTTACTAATCCACAAAAGCTGTTTTGAGTGATGCAGGCTTAAACGCCAAAATTTGAAATGATATATTGCTATATCTGATAACATGCAAATATGTTCATTAGACATAATTTAGCAGGAGAGAATAGCAATACTTTTATAACAAGTCTAGGTCAAAAATGGTTGTTAATTAAACAAGTCATGAAAAATGGCATTACAAGGAGACACCAGACTTTCTAATGATATGCCGCTGATAGGTACCCCATGCTTCCCACTGAAACGGAAAGGGGGGAGAAAACTTTCTGAGCATTTCGTGTAATCTAAAGCAAGATTAGCAAAGCTATACCTATGTTAGGAACCTCAAATTGATCACGTATTTTTCTTAGATTTCAATGGTAACACACTATCTTTTTCCATTTCAAGACGTGATTTCACTTTCTGTCTTAGTGGCTTAAAGTGATTTATATGGTTGACTCCTTCACAAATAAACCAGAAAAGAAATTAATATTATATCCGGCCATGCTGCCGGCTGCCCTGAGTGTTTATGGCTGTGTATTTTAAATCAAGTAGAGCAATAAGCAAAGGGATGGTTGGACAGTGAGGGCAGGTCTGGGCCCGAGGTGGGTGAAGGATGAACACAGAGGGGGAACCACATGCCTGTGTGTCCTCCTTCTCCTGTTGTCCTTCTCAACTGGATGCTTCTGTTACCTAGGAAACCAGTGGTAGTAAGAACTCTTTTGATTGGCCATGAGTTGAGATTCAAGTGGGCGGGGTTCTGATACATGGGTACTACAGGCACCTGAGCTTGGCTTCTTGGGATGACACTTCAGGACAAGGACACCTTGAGAGTTAAGTACCATCTAAAGGAAAGCAGGGTGAGCTTCCAACTGGCCACTCACACCACCTTCTGTGCGGTGAGGAAAGTATTCATGGTGTGCGAAAGGCTGAAAACATCTTCTGGGACCAACAGATGCCCCACACAGCCGGCATGTATGAAAGCCATTGGTTGATGTTCTACTTATTAAAGGATCCTGGTAGCCAGATCACAGTCTGTGAAGCAGAAAAAAAAACACCTCTGTGTATTTGGAGTCACACATAGTAAGGCAAGTTGAGTGGGGGAGCAAATAACCACCTCAGCAAACCAAGGAAGTCCACATCTAAGCCATCTGAACAATCAGCCTATATTCATGACGCCAACTCAGACACAAAAGTTAAGTCTGATCCTCCATCATTTGGGGGAGGCAGGTCCATCCCCAAGTACTTCATGTCCAAGGTAAAATACTCTCATGCTTAGCCTGGCTTGCGGTAAACATTACTACTATTGCTAGAAATCTCACCTCATCTTTGTATTGCATTTTATGGTTTCTGTGCTTCCAAATATAGAATCTCAGCTAGAGAAAGAAGCACCTTAGCATTCATCCCACCTGTCTTTCATTGATAATGTGAAGTTCGAAAAAAGAAAATGGATGGAAACTCTTTGGTGGAGGAAGAAATGGAAATATTAGTTCTGCAGGACTTTTGGTATCCTTTTTATCCCCACGATTCCCTTCCCTGAATCTCCTGCCCACTCTGTATAGGTCCCCCATGAGCTCATCTGGACAGACAGCCCCTGTCACACCACAGTCCTGGTTCCTGGACTCTGTCTATTGCTTCCCTGAGGGGGATCCTGCCAGGTGTCACATTCCAGAAGGAGCCCAAGGATGGCTCAGGGTCACAAGACTTATTGAGAAGGTCCTGGGGACCCTATGAATTCTCAGGCAATGGGAAAGGCCTGGAGACGGTGGCCTCAAAGACCCCAGCACACAGTGGCATCTGGGTTTCACAGTCACAGTGGGCAAGTTTAGCCGTGCCTTTTATAGGCCAATAATTCCTTCTTGGGGCCCCTGGCACTACTTATTCAGCTTCATGTGACTCTATACCCAGTGACAGGAAAGATGCCCAGGGTCTACCCGGGGTCACGGTTAAACTATTCCACATTTCTCCAAAGGCTTTAATTTGTTTCAAAGTGTTTCATTTGTTGAATGAATGAACTAAAAAACTCATACACAAACAAATAGGTGAATGAGTGAATGAAAGCATAAAGGCATCCGTGCAAGGATGGATGGAGAGGTAAGTGAAGATGAAAAGAGTTTTTAAAAAGTAATAAATGCACGAATTAATGTATAAATGCAATAATGCCAGTATCTTTTTCATGAACAAGTATGTACATAAGCCCCTGCACACCCATCCTGTGGGTTGATGCACAGTGTAAGAGAAGAAAAGTAAGGTCTTATTCATTGTCACAGGGTTTGGTCATCCATCCTTGACTTCCTTCCCATGTCTCAAAGAACACAGACTTGTAGAGAACCGTGAGGGGCAGCCTATAAGATTCTGCACAAACTCTCACAGACTTATGAGGGAGACAAATATCCCTGCCTCCTGGCTGAGCCTTGAGGATAAAAGGAGTCGGTCAGGTGTTTCTGACCATGAGATACCTGGCTTCAGTGCAAGCCTACACCTGCTGGACACTAACTGAATCTTCCCCAGGAGGCAGGAGTCACAGGCATGAGGAGCACAGATCCTAGACCCGGGCCCAGTAGACACCAGCACTGATACTGAGAAGTCACATCATCATCCAAGCCTCCATTTCTTCATCCATCGAATGAAGATAATGCATCCAAAGTGCTAGCTCAGGGTCTGGCACCTGTTACCACTCAACTACCAGCCATTATTGTCTGAGATTGCTGAGCAGGTCTGCCCTGTGTGTCCTGGGTCCTCTGCCCATGGAAAGCTTGCTCCCAAGTAGACATCCATCTCAACCAAATGTGCTGGTGGCCAGGCTAGCCAAAGCAGGGGACTAGACCATAGGAAACTTCCCGACTCCCTTCTAGTGTATATGTTGCCAAGCAGACATAACATATACACTTGAAGGGAGTCAGGAAGATTCCTAAAAATATCTATATTGAGGCAGATCAGTGGAACTTGGCAGAAGACATAAAATATACACTTGAAGGGAGTCAGGAAGGTTCCTTTGGTCTTCCCACATACGAGCTGATGAAAGACCATAGTCAAAGCTGCAGAGAAGAGCCCTGAGTCCTCTTCTTCCCTTGGATGTCACAACCTCTCCTTGGAACCTGTGGGGTCCCATGGAAGCCAGTTAGAGAAGTATTGGATTGGCAACCTCCTGGTGGCCAGGAAACTGTTTCTACGTGACAGCAGCCACAGTTGCACAGGGAGACATGTCCCGGATGGCTGGTAGTCAGCAGGACTGTATGCCAACCAGGTGCACAAGAGCTAGAGGGATGTCTTCTGACACTGACAGTCCTCCAGCCCTGGTTGGCCACCAACTCCTTCCAGCCCTGCCATTAATTCCAAGCTAGAGGTCAGTTCCCTTTGAGGTAGGCATGAGCCTTGAGGAAGACTACAAGCTGCTTGGATCTCCGGCTCTTGTTCATAGGTAAAGAGCCACTGCCTCAGACACATGTTAGGAAAGATAAACACCTAAGACTCTCCATTAAGCAAACTGCTCCTGAGACACTGCCAGAGACCATCTCCCAGAATGAAGTCAGGAACTCAACTGAAATTTCTACATGTGCAATGACTGAATTTCCTCTTTCCTCCCACCTTGACAAGATTAGGGACAACATGACCCAAATTTCAGTCATTTGCATGGCACCTTCTCACCACATTGGTTTCTACCTGTACCATTAACTAGTTATAATTCTTCTTGAAATAAACTCACAGGTTTCCTTAAATCAATTTGTTTCAAATGGAAATTTTATATAACACTGCCCTAAATAAAAAACAATACTTATGCTTCATTTTATATGTAAAGTAGATGCCTTGCTATATCAAAGAGGAAAACAGTCAGCCACGAGGAATCTGAAGTTCATCTCCTACCATCGGGGAAACAGTGCCAGTCGGCGGGTATAATACACCAACTTTGGAGGCAGGGGCCTCCACCACCTTTCTGACTTGAGTACCTGATAACCTGACTGACTCCCAGTTTCCTGATCTGCAAAATGGGGATGATAGTAGTACCTATCTTAGAAGGTTGTTGCAAGAGTTAAATGAAGTGAGATAATTAATTAATGATTAATTAATTGAGATGATGTGTCTGGCACAAAGTTAGTTGTTGCTTGTTACCACTGTTGTTATACTAAAAGCTAAGCTATGGGGAGGGGAAACTCTTACAGACCTGGCCTCCTATCGTGTGTCTCCCACAGAATGTGGGCTCACATACACTGAACTAGACAAGCAGAGGGACACTGAGACAAGGCTACGGGGCTAGGCATCGGCAGCCTAGCCCTGGCCCAGCCCAGCCACTAGCCCAGTGAACGTCTGGAGTCCCTTTCCTTCAGGTGTACAATTTAGCGACTGAACCCAGAGGTTTCCAAAGGACCTCTGGCCATGAAGAAATTGAATCCCTGAGCCCAACCCTCCTACACTGTTGGTGGGAATGTAAACTGGTGTGGACCCTCTGGAGGTTCCTCAAAAAATTAACAATAGAACTCCCCTACGACCCAGTAATAGCACTGCTAGGAACTTACCCAAGGGATCCAGGAGTGCTGATGCATAGGGGCACATGTACCCCAATGTTCATAGCAGCACTCTCAACAATAGCCAAAACATGGAAGGAGCCTAAATGCCCATCAACTGATGAATGGATCAAGAAAATGTGGTTTATCTATACAATGGAATACTACATGGCAATGAGAAAGAGTGAAATCATTCCATTTTTAGCAACATGGATGGAACTCGAGGGTGTTATGCTAAGTGAAATAAGTCAGGCAGAGAAGGACAGATACCATATGTTTTCACTTATAAGTGGATCAGGAGAAACTTAACAGAGGATCATGCAAGAGGAGAAGAGGAAAAAATAGTTGGGGAGAGGGAGGGAGGCAAACCATGAGAGACTCTTAAATGCTGAGAACAAACTGAGGGCTGATGGAGGTGGGGGGAGGGGAAGGGGGAGTGATGGGCATGGAGGAGGACACTTGTTGGGATAAGCACTGGGTGTTATATAGAAACCAATGTGACAATAAACTATGAAAGAAAAAAACTGGATAATTAATAGATTTTTTTTAAAAATTGAATCCCTGAGCCCAACACAAGCCCAACCTCAGTAAATAACCACACTTCTCCAGCTTGCAGGCTATGGCAGGTGTTGGTGAGGAGACGGAGATGCAGGAACTAACTGAGACATAAGGCCTGGCGTTGGCACAAAGGAGGAAGTGAAAGAGGCACACATCAGGGTCTTCAGTCTGAATCCTGTAACTGGAGGAAGGCCTGGACGGTGGGAGACCAGCAAGTCGGCACAGGGGTGCACGTCGGCACAGGGGTGCACGTCGGCACTGACCCCCAGCCCCCAAAGCTCAGCACCCAGGCAGGGCCTCCCCGTGGACTGCTGTCCCTGAGTCCCACCTAAGGCCATGGCTCACTTCCTCAACACTTTTTGTTCATGGTCGTCACAACCATCACATCGACACATTCCCTTAAAAAATCCTGAAGTGGTGGACTTTGTAGGGTGCACTTGGGGGGTGACCAGCCTCCTGCCTCCTCCCAACCCCACCCAGCATCCGTGGGTGAGGCTTTCTCAGGAGCAGAAGTCTGTGTCTGTGTCCTGAGCAGCATCTCATTTCTGCAAGAGGAGATCACCATCTCCCTGTTTTTACATAAAGGGTCCATCCACAGAAGTTTATGTTTCACAGACACACACAAGAAAGGCACTCCCTCAAAAGTCTGGTAGAAACCATGGGCCTTTGGCATGGCGAATTCACACATGCATGTTGGATTCTTAATCCCATTGCCCGGAGGCTCCGGCCTGCTCTGGGACCCCCAGTCAGCAGCCCTTACGCACACCCTTCCCTCCCTCCTTCCTCGTCTCTAGATGGGCGCTGGCCCACCCAGAGTAGAGGCCTTCCTGCACGCACCCCCAAGTGAGAGCGTCCCCAGGGCCACCCCCCTGCACTGGGAGAGGGAGGTGCTGAGAAGCTTGTCCACATCAGGTAAATGGAGCTGGTGAGGACTATTACAGACACGGTCAGGCGCCCCGGGAATCACTAGGTGTGGCTTCTGGACAGACATCCACACATGTAGAGCTCCGTTTTGGAGGCATAAACACAAGCTCTCTAAAATAGGCAATGTTGAGTCTTTGGTACAAAACGAGGGGATAAAGCAGACACTGTTTATAATCTGCCGGGTCCCTGGGACTTATAAGCCCTTTTCCAGAAACACTCATGTGAAAGGCACTTTCTTAGGAGCGGGCACTTGTCCTGGGGCCAGGCAAGCCAGAATGAGGGCACCATAGAAGGGCTTACCCGGGGGCCACATGTGTCCCCATGGGGGTGGGGGAGAGGGCCGACCCAGACTGGGACACGCTGAAGCTGCCCGCCCAGCCCCCCGCCCTTTCTTGAACTGGCTCCGGGCAAGAGGACTGATAAGCCCTGAAGCTTCCTGGCCAAGCATGATGGTGACAAAACCCGGAATCACTTCTTCAGGTGTTTGCTGCTCTACAGTCTTTATGAAAATAAACAGTCTAAGAAACCAACAAAAAAATGTATTTTCTCATTTCTTTGAATTGTTCTGCTTGGCAATTTTATTGCACATTAGTTCAAAATAAGCTGCCAATAAAGTTGGATAAAATTAAACTCACACTGGAGTTCTCCCCTCAATAATTTGTGTCGGGTTGTTTTTATTTTCATAAGGATTTGAAGTGCAACATTATCTCAGGTTCACAATTTCACTGTCTGGATGGTCACAGCTTAACTCCTACTGGGCTTACGAATTCCAATTCTAGTTCTTTTAAAATGAGCTTGGTTTTACTGTTGTGGTAGCTTGTCTTCTCCTGGAAAAAAAGCACAACATTATAGCCTTAGAAAATTATGGGATTTCCAATTTAGCAGAACCTCAGAATACTGCAGGATCCACGCCCCAAAATCAACACTTTGTTTGGATGTAAGATTTCAGGAAAATACTTTTTTTTAAAGGTAGCATTTGTGGATAGGCCAAAAGGATTCAATTTAAGATAGCAAAAAAGAAACATCTTGGGAGTAAAAATAATGTGCTATCGTAATTTGATTACAGCAAAAATCAAACGTTGTGTGTTGTAAGCAAACAATAGGAATTTTTATGCAACTAAACATTTTTCTGGCTATCTAACCATGATTTATACAACAAAAATGATAAATTTAATCCCATCACCAGTAGATCAATTGCAGGTATAACAGATAAAACCAGAATAAATCATCGTATCACTGTATTGGAAACACAAACAGCAGATAGAAAGGGAGTTTAGACTTTAAACTGAAAGCTGTTTCCAGGCAGTCCAAGGACAATTTGCAGCGGAGAAGTTCAATGTATACATAAAGTCATCTGATCCAAATATGCTAATGATTTTTACTGGTCAAATCTTAAAAGTGAGGTTTATTTTTATGAGGATGCATTAATTAACCCAGCATGTACTATCTTTCAGACTATCTTGCCAGGGACTTTCATTTAAACATGTTTATTATGAAATGTTTGCATTCTCCACATTTGTGGCCCACACACGGATTATTTCATACTTTCCTTTAGAGCACTTAGAAAAGTTAAAAGGAGTTATTGTTTTTGATTAATGCCATTTTGAGCAGTTAAAAAAAAAGGAGTTCTAAATCCCAGCTCTGCATAAATTCTTTGACATTACAAACAATGTCTGCGAGTTCTACTGCACGGAGATATGGGGGGGGGGGGGGAGTGTTCCGGATTTGCTTTAAGGTGGCCTTGCTGAAGCTGAACCTGGTTAACTTTGGTGTTTGCGTGAACTCATGTGGACGAGCAATGGCCCGGTATGACACAGCTCTCAGGCGCAAGGGGAGAGGCAGCGTGCTCAGGGCCGTGGCGTGGTACTGCACAGATGGGAGTTCTAAAGCCCTGCCTGTCATCTTTTGATTAAGAAAAGGAAATGATTTCACTAAAAAGATATTCCCTCTTGTGTTGTTTTGTTTTAACTGAGTTTGTACTTTCCACCAAACTGGACATATTTATTGAGACTCATAAGTTACTTCACGATTACCAACATCACTGCAATCTCAACAAACTATTTTTTTCCTTGCCAATTATCCAAATATCATAACTATAAAATATCTTAAAACATTCTCCATACTGTAAACATCTTAGCTACAAAGCTTTGAGTGTAAACAGTATGATGCATCAGAATGGTTTTAAGCGATGTTATAAAAACTGCTCTTAAAAACTAAACAAAAATGTAAAGCTTCCATCTGTTTTATGATTTTTCCACTGCTGAACGGCTGCTGTGTGCCAGTTCGCTGAACCATGGCTTGCTAAAGAGATTTCTGGGGTCACAGATTGAAAACACAAAGAGCACGTCTTTAATGGTGAGATTTTTTTTTCTCCCCAAGTTTTCCTGCCATGGCTGGAACTGAATTAAGTGCGCGGCAGCAGAAGACGGGGAGCAGTGACGCTCATGATGCCTGTTGCAAAAGTAGCCCTCAGAGTCCCAGAGAGAGTCTAGTGTTTTATAAAGGATGTCATCTCCGCAGTTACCTTACGTTCTTCGGTGATTTGTATCTGTGACCTCAATACGCTCTTACTTCCTCACGGAATTTTCTTTGGGGCCCTGCATGTACAAGTTAAAAATAGATGGCAAACTGCATACTAGGAAAAAGCATTCAGGCTTATTTTTGTGTATATATGCAGGTATGAGACGATGATAATTTGGAGGCTGCCATCTTCCCTCTGCTCCAAGCCCTGGTCCAAGGGGATGTGAGAGAGCACAGGGAAGGTGAAAGAGGAAAACTATCCATCACTTGCGAGGTTTGTGTCTGATACGCTGGGAAGGTGAGAAAGGGAAGGAACTAAAAGAGAATGTGCATGGAATCCAGTCCCTGTGCTCAGATGATATTACTGCAAGGGGGGCTGGGGATGGGGGGAAGCTGCGTCTAATGCAGTCTCCCATCAGGGATGGCATTGCTGCCCCAGATGTGTTCCAGGGACCCTCTTAACACCTACCACCTTGTCTCCTGAGGCCACATCTGAGGAATAACGGTCAGTGTGGCCACAGGGATTGGGGCTTCCTAGGCAAGTACCTGGCCCCAGTTCTTTCAGAGACGGAGCCAATGGGGCCTTGGGGGTGCCTCTGGCCTCCCACCCCAGGAGAGGTTCAGACCTCCTGAGTGGCTGGGGGTGGCTCTCCAACGCCAGGCCAAGTCTGACCGGCTCTCCATATTCCCACCACTGCCCTCTGTGACAGCAGACACTCCCAGAGCTGGGGCAGGCTGGGTAGCAGCCTGCCAGGGACTGGGGTCGCTTTCGCTGGGAGTCTGCCTGCCCTTCCTGGGGTGACAAATGCACACAAGACCTCCTGCCACCGTCATCCAGCTTGCAACTGTGAGATACCCTGGATGAGAGTGCCAAACAGATATCCAGGTAAGAAGCAAACTTTCCGGCCCACAGAGGCCACCCACCCATGGCTCCCATGGCCCGTCTGGAGCATGGCTGCCACAGTCTCCCTCTCCAATCCCTCTTCCACGCCCCAGGGCTACAGCTGTCCCTCCTTTCAGCCTACAGTGCAGAGGCCTTATACCCTTCACCCCAACGTGGGGGTGTCCACCTCTACGAACAGCTTTGGGGGCCAGAGCAGGAGCCCTGGCATGAGCAAGGAGCCCTCCCCCAGAGACCTGGTAAGGCCAGGATATCAGTGAGCAGGTCTCTGCCCAGGGGTGAGTCAGGTCCGAGGGTGCCACACCCTGAGGCCGAAGGGCACTGCTCAGGGGACCCTGGGGAAGCAGACCCAAGTGCCTACACTTGCTCACTCCTCTCGATATGCACACACCTCCCACTGGGGTGTCTGGCCTGCATCGTGCCCAGCAGACCAGCAACCAAGAGAGACGCTCCTCCAGTGGGCGGCCAGTGGCCTCTCCCTGGCCCCACGAGTAGTTCTGGTGCTTCCATGGCACTCAGGGCTTCTGGAGCCCAGCCCGGGCCCCATACCCCACCATATGCCCACCGTCTCAGTGTCCGGAGCAGCAGGGGCCCAAAGATCTCCCAGCCCGTGGGCCCTGTGGGCTGGCGTGATTCTGCGCACATTCCAAATTTAAATCTGGGACGCTCTCCCCTTTCTTCACCACTCCAGAACATGGGGGAGGCATCTGCCTGGAAACAGCTGTCACCCAAAGGAGGAGGCGGCACATGCGGATCTCCTGCGAGCACCACCATGCAGAGCCACACATCAGCCAGGGTTACTTAGCTACGGAGCTTCAGAGCCTGGGGGGTAGGGAAGGCCCAGGCAGAGAGCGGTGCAGAGCAGGCACACTCGGGCCCCGGGGCCCCGTGCCTTACAGAACTCATCAGTGGGCTCTGCATCCCCACTTCATCATAGGGAAACTGAGGCTCAAAGAGGTCACACAGAGACTAGAATAATACAGCAATCACAATAATAAACAACGAGGACTAATACTGACTAGCACATGCTAAGGCTCACCACGGGAGGGCTCCCCTTCGTGAGGCCCACGTTCAAACCCTTACAATGACCCTGTGAAATGCTATCAGCACTGCCCTTGTGTAGAAGGAGGAAATGCTGACAAAGGAAGGTCAAGTAATTTGCCCAAGGCTAAGTTACCAACAAGTGACAGGACGAGGGGTCCAAGCCAGGCAGTCTGGCTCCCTTCCCCTGCCACCATGCCACACTGTCTGCCATCATCATCACTGTCATCCGTGCAGGAGAGGAGCAAACACCGAGCTCTTGCTGGGAGCCCAAACAGTGCTAAGCTCCTTCAACCCCATGCAACATTCTATTTCATTTTCATTATTCACTTTATCCCCAACACACAGATACCAGGAACATGAGGCTCAGAGATGCTGTGAAATTTTCTAAAGATCAACCAGCGAATGAGGCAAGAGCAGGCACAAGAGAGGCGAGCAAGGCGTGGGGCCGGCATGCTCTTGGGGAGGACCTGCCCTGGGCTGCAGCAGTGCCTCTGGCCAGGATCTGGAATGAGATTTCAGAGGAAGAAAGAAGACGACCGTCGGTGTGCTGTGCTCATCAAAGCGCTGGGGATGCTGTTTGGGATTTGCCGTTGTTGCCAACCCATGTGTACTTCCCACTAAGGCTAATCTCAATTATAATGAGGGTTTACACTAAGTCTAGGGAAAGGAGGAAGGCCAAGCCTAAATCTACAGTGGATGCAGACAGTGGTGGGAGTTACGACAAACACTGACCATATTTAGGAGAAGTTGGGAGACTGGGGGCGCCAGCCATTCGGCTCAACGGCCCAACTCAGTGGGCCAAGCAGCCTGGCGGGGGGGAGAGGGGCAGTGTCCAGCGCCAGCCCTGGCTTTCCTGGCCGTGCAGAGCTGCAGGCAGGGGTTTCCATCAGTCTCCTTTCAGGGTGGTCCAAGTTCCAATAGGAGGGAAGGGGAGCAACTGGAGGGACAAAGCAGCAGAATCACGAAGGAGTCACAACCTGGCTGCTGTCAGGAAGCAGCAAGGTGCCCAGGATGCACAAGACCTAGGAGAGAGGGCCCTTAAAGCCAGGGACCTGAAAAGCTACTCACTGGCTACCCTTCCCTGCATTCCCACAGCTTGGATACAGACGATATGAAAAATGCTGGCGGGTCAGGCTGCACTTTCCTCGAACTAATCACTAATGAAGTTTGGGGTGAGCTATTTTGAAAGCAGCCCACACAGCATAACCACACGCCATCATCAGCTGCGATCCTCAAATGCAATTTCATTCATAATTAAATATGAAAAAGCCACCACCTTAAAATAACATCAGGGGGTCACAGCTGAACTCCTCGGCCTGGGTCTGTGAATTCTGGCCTCTGCTGACCTCTCCGAGATGGTCCCCGACAGCTCCCAGCACACACTCCAGCCCCACGAGCCTACCTGCAGTCCCCCGGGCACACCTGCACGCCTACCTCCACACCTCTGCCCATCCCACCGCTATGCACACTCTTCTCCCTCCTCTGCCTCCAGAGCCCATCTAGGACTCAAAAATCAGCCTGAGCACCACCTCTCTGGAGGCACCTCGGACAGTCAAGGCCCTTCACCAGCTTCTGAATTCTACAGCAATTGCTTCTATGATCCCTCTGGTAGGTAAGGCTGCTGGTGTACTGCCTTCTGCTCTCTTCTCTAGCCCTTTCAAGCACCATTAGCATTCCACAAGTGGGTGTCTCATTCATTCATTCATTCATTCATTCATTCGTAAGGCTTCCTGAGCACCTGCCATGTGCCAGACACCAGAGAAGCGACAGTGAATGGTCAGACACAGTTCCTGCCCTCCTGGAGGGCACCCTCTAGACACAAAAGATGAGAAATACAGCAATAAACATGCAATCGATTTTTCTAGCTGGAGTCTTAGTCTGCCATGGTCAGGCCCTGCCCTACACTCATGTCGGAGTCTAAACCAGTGCGTAGGACACAGGCTATGCTGGCCAGCCCAGAGCTCTGGGCAGGGTCACCTCCTCCCTTTTCCATCCATGGCTCTGCCTCCAGAGCTCCTCCTGGATCTGCATTTCAGAGAGATTCATTTGGCAGGGACAGTGGGAGCTGGGCCGGTGTCAGCCCTCGAGCCCCTTGGCTTTATTGGCCACTGGGTGGCCCAGTGTTGAGCTGTGGTAGCAATAGCTGGGGGCAGGGACCTGTGCAGGACCAAGACAGAAGATAAGCCCATACCGTAAGCCCAGGTGGTTGGTGAACAAGCAGAAAAGTCTTAAAGACCACTATCTGGGGCAGTTCCAATGAGGAAGATTCCATCCACATGCTAGGGTAGAACAGGGAGCTGTGCAGAAAGAGGCCCTCACAGCCTCGGAGCATATGTTGGCTGAGGAAACAACGGATGCCCTTGAGAGCCAGAGGCCAGGAAGGAGGTGCACCAGGCACTGGGAAGGGGAACAGGTGACCAGACACGGACCACACTGACCCAGCACCTGCTGGTGCCAGGCAGGGCCATCCTGTAAAGCGGGGCTAGTGGGGCCAGGCTTCCAGAAACTCATGGGCCTGAGGGGAGAGAAGGTGCTGTACTTGTGAGGCCAGTGAGGACATGTACCCAGCAGGAGGCATTACAGAGATTGACCATCTAACTGAACTCCACACGTGCATTGTTTTCTTTGATCCACAAGAGCTCTATTACAGAGGTGAGGAAACCAAGGTTCTAAGAGGCCAAGTGACATGTCCAAGGTCACACAGCTAACACTGGAACCAATGACCAGGTCCTGAGGCTGCTTCCTTCCCACCCATGCCAAATTGTCCACACTCTGGCCTCAGCTGCTCCTTCATGGTTTTCTGTGTCACTCCCCCAGTCATACTCGCCTTTTGGAGACCCCAGGGTCCTCATCACCATAAGTGTCACTGTGGTCAAGCCGCTGTGTGATGTTCCCACAGTGCTGCCATCATCACAACAAATGCAGCAAACAGATGGGAAGACAGAGAATATGGCCACCCCACAGTGACTGGGGAAACACACCCTAACCTGCTGTCACGCTGGCACAGCCCGACCCAGCTCCTATTCTCAGGGTCCTCCTCACCTCATGTGAGAGGCAGGGAGTAACACTCACCTGCCACACGGGAATTTGGTTAGAATCCCCGCAGAGAAAGATAGATTTCAGGGACTGAGAAGTTCATTCGTGGACTTTCTGAGTGCTCAGCAAATAAGTATTCGTGAACATCTTTCTCCACTCCCCAGAAGAATTGCACAGCTCTGGGTCCAATTTGGATATCATTATCAATACCCAAGCCATCATCAGAATTATGACTCTTTCTACAAAAAGGGAAGAGAACGTTCTGGAACCCCAAGCACTCACTTCACATTGGCTAAGCTGCTGCTTTTTCTGGTTGCTACCACACTCAGATGCACGCACAGCGCTCTCCTTTTATTGAAAGTTGTGGGTCTGTCACCAATCATGTCCATCAATAATCAGCAGATTAGCAGCCTGCTTGTGCAGACACTTCTATTTTCAACCTGAAGGGTGGTTTGGGGGTTTCTTTTAAATTTAACTATCCTCATTAAGGATTCATAGCACACCAAAAGAGCGATGTTTTTAAAAAAAAAATCATCTTTGCAGAGAAGGAATATCAGCAAAAATAATCACTATTCCAGGCTCAACAATGAGTCCCTAATGAGGACAGCAGTCATCAGTTAAATAAACATATCATTAGGGAGAGAATGGATGTGTCAACACAGACACAGTCCACTAATTTGGGGGCGGGGGTCGTCTGTGGTTAAGTCTCATTGGGGTCCGGGGCTGGGGAGGTAGGTGTGTCTGGGGCAGAGTCATGGGTCACCTTTCAGAGGTAGGGGTCAGGGGGTGGGCAAGGTCAGGTCCTATCAGGTGGGAGCTACCAATGAGCAAATGTCAGAAGGCAGACAACGGGATACCGCCCTGGGGATCAGGCAGACCTGCAGCAGTGAGCCCGTTTTACCCAGAAAAGCTCCAGAGAGCTGCAGACAGAGATAACACAGATGAGGAAGAGGTAGAAGAAGAGCTTCTAAACCAGAGGTCCCATTGCCATGTTGATCCCAGAGGCCAAGCCCTACCTGGACACGAGGTAGCCACCCTGCTCTTCTTATAGCTGACCCATAGCCATGCTTCTTCCTCTGACAGCACGGAATCAAGTGAGTCTCCAGGAAGACTCCCAGACTCTTGGTCTGGGGTCCACTGTCCCCTAGAGATGAAATCAGGGCTCTAGCCAGGGAGAGGAGGCTGGATCACAGCAGCCCGCTCTCTCCACAAATACTCTCTGAGTACTTCCTAGGTTTCAGGCAGCATCCTAGATGCTAGACTTCAGCATAGAGCAAGATGCATTTGGGCCTTTCCCTCAGGGGATGTAAATTTGCAGGACAAAGAACCAAATTAGGATAATGATAGCTTATAAGAAAGTGTTACAGAGGGAAAAAGCAGGGTTAGAGACAGCCAGCAACTGGGAGGTGGGGCAAGGCCTTGAGAGGAGGGGACCTTTGAGCCAAGGCCTGGGGGAAGGACAGTCCCAGCAAAGGAGAAGAAGGGCAAGAGTGAGAAGTGGGGGCAGCGGCTAAGGGTGTGTGTGTGACATAGGGTGTGCACATGCGCGCTCCCCAGGGACCACTCTGCAGAGAAGGACAGAAGGGCTGGGGTCACTGGCACCCCTGCAAGCAGAGAAGGGACGACAAGGGCAAGGATCTGTAATGGGTGCAGGCTGGATGGGAAAGTCCCCAGAGAGCCCTGCTTTCTCAGGAAAGGCGAGCTCAGTAACAACAGGGGACAGCAAAGAGGAGGAAGACAGCATGACCATTTTGAAGAGCAAGCCCTAGAGAAACGTGGCAGAAATATAGCGCACTGAGCACCCACTTCTTGTTTGTCGTCATGGACTCACAGAAAGACCCATTAGTTGGGCGGTGGAATTTGTATCGTAAACTGAGGCACAGGGAAGTAGCACAGACCAGATGGATATCTGAGCTCACCTGACGCTGTGGTTTTGTCAGGTGCACATGATGGAAGAGAAGGGGGTCAGGGGGACTGAGGAGGGACGTAAGGAAGTAACTGAAATGACGACATGACCTCCAATCAGGGTGAAGATGATCAAGAAGGCAGGGAAAAGGGACGGTGAAGCAGCAGCGTCAGTGGCTGAAGACACCTGTCATTTGACAGTGGAGGCATGACAAAACAAGAGTTGGAAGAAAAGGCAGTGACAGACAGCAGGAAGGGTGGGTGGAGGCTGGATTTCAGAGGTGGTGAGGTCCTGGTCACCATCAGTGGCTCTGGGCTGGAAGGCCAAAGTCAAGTGGAAGAACACTTGCCAGAGACGAGAAGGTCAAACGAACAGCAGAGTCCAGCCTGTTGGATCCATGACCTTGACACTCTTGGGCAATGACACTGGCCAACAGACCTGCAGAAACTTGAAGTAAAAGCCTCCTTCAAGAAACACCAATACCAAAATGCAGAGCCATGAATAACTTCCCTTGTTCCCTCAACAAAGAAAGCTGTCTGGGAATAAGCATTACTGCCACAGGGGCAGGAGAGATCTAAGATTGTGGTGTCCGGGAGCCATCTCATAGGAAACAATAAACTGTCCTAAAGATAAACAATATTCCTATTTACTGGTAGCACCGACCTCATGCCTGAGTCCCCCAGTCCACTGCTGGGAACACAGGAGACACTGAGACCTCTGGCTCTTATCTCCTAAGATGCAAGTGTGGAGCTGAGTTATGTTCTGGGAAGCATGCCTCAAACAAGGGCATCACTGGCCCTCAGGCCAACCTCTGCCCAGTAAGTAGGAAGCCCTCAGGGTGTTGAAACGGGCTCTTCTGGAACACCTGGAAGTTACCTGGACACCTGCTTCTAACCCATCCTGATTCTGAGAGAGCCTCCAGCAGCTGCCTCTTGAGAGCAGGTCAGGGTCGGTGAAGCCTGTCCCCCCACAGCCTGCTGTTTCACAGACATGGCCTCAGAGCACACAGATGTCAATGTGCAGGAGCCCTCCTTGAGTATGACCCCCAGAAATGGGAATCTATGGCCCCAAGCAGCAACTCCACCTTTCTAAATACCTTTGATGGCAAAGTAAGGCCATCAGTTAGGCCTCACGATTCCCAGCTCCAAAGTCAAGGATCTTCTGAGTCCCTCGGCTTCTCCCCCAGTAGTGAATACTGCAAGGCTCTGCTCTCATGCAGTGAAGGCAGATACAGAGCTAAATGCCCCAACCAGCTTGTACCCACAAGACCCCGTGTGCAGGAAACTGACATCAAGAGTGGGTTTCGCCCCAATTCTGCAACTTCTGTCCAAGCTGCTTATGCTACCAAATTTATTTTAATATAATACCCATGGCCACAAACTTAAATATGATCAGACATAGTACAATTAATATTTAACATGTGGGCACCCAGAGCCTCCTGACAGTACAATAAATAAAGTATGTTACTCAATATTTACCCAACTCAGGAAAATCAGTCGTGGTGCTGGTGCTGGTGGTGAGAGTAGGCATAATAACAGAAGCAAATAGTATTTATCGATGCCTACTGTACACCAGGCAGACTATTAAGTATTTTCAAATACAGTATCTCATTTAAGTCATGAGATTATAAAATATCAGTGAAAACATACTATTTTGCAATATTTTAGTCTGTTCTACACAATCGATATGTTTCAAAAATCAAGTAGCACAGTTCAATAATACTCAAATCAATGCTGATTTTTCTTGAGAAATTTGGTAGAGAAAGTCTCTCCCCCAAGTGCAGACCTGTAAGTTAAGTTATGCCCCAGAGCAAAATATCCTGCCACAGTCATAAATCTCCATTTAAAAAGTGTGTGTTTTAATGGAAATATTGACGACCTCAGACCGAACAGCAGTGACCAAACAGTGCAGCAAGAGGGTCTGATAAACCTGTGTGTGTGCCTTCCCCGGGGCCTGCCTGGTTCTGTGCAAAAGGGAGCTCCAACAAGTACTTGTAAGGGTCACAAATCAGGTGCTCTCTTGAATGTAATTTAATCACCACTTTTACAAATGTTCTATTGCATAGGCTGGTCCCACTTTACAAAACAGAACTCCATTTATACCACTCCCATCGCGTTTCTCTCTACAAGCAGATATTCTGCTCAACAGGCTTGAAACAGATCCCTCCCCGTCTCCTATTCCCTGGCCCCTCACCTCCAAAATTCCAACTGAGCACATTTTTACTCAAAGGGCAAAGCTGGACTAGGATTATGTGTGTTTTCCGTGCAAAGGATATGTTTTTCAACGAGTAGGACCACATTCCTGCAAAGCCAAAATATTCCCTGTAAGCTGATTGCTCTGGCCCTTTCAAACTTTTCTCAATAAGTTTCTATTCTGCTGGCTTGTGGTTGTGCGACCCGTGCTCTCGGGTGGGGCTCCGGACAGGTGTTCATATCCCGAGATGCCACCGATGTACTCCGACCAGGCCCCTCCCACTGCTAGGTGTCTCTCCCATGAAGCTGCTGACCTTGATGCACCAACTTTTACAGAGCAGTCCTGCAATTTAGATCTATTGTGATAAGATCTAAAAGAAGTCCCCTTGGCAAGTGTAGTCTCTACAGTCTTAATTCCCATTGCTCACTCTTGACAGTGCCTCAACATTCCACTGCTGTAGGGGGCACAGAAGGAGAGGAGATGGAGAAGAAGCCACAAGAACAAAATTAGAGCAGCCAATATTTTGTTTTTTAAGTTTACTTATTTTTTTGAGAAATAGAGTCAGTATAAACAGGGGAGGAGCAGAGAGAGAGAGACAGAGAGAGACAGAGAGAAAGAGAGAGAGAATCCCAAACAGGCTCCATGCTATCAGCATAGATTCCGACACGGGGCTCGAACCCACGAAACCCTGGCATCATGCTGAAACCAAGAGTCAGATGCTCAGCCAACTGACCCACCCAGGTGCCCCGAGAAAGA
Source organism: Hyaena hyaena (assembly GCF_003009895.1). Classification (NCBI taxonomy): domain Eukaryota; kingdom Metazoa; phylum Chordata; class Mammalia; order Carnivora; family Hyaenidae; genus Hyaena; species Hyaena hyaena. The sequence continues at coordinate 3,689,865 of NW_024080693.1, forward strand.
GCAGGTAATATTTCTAAGTACCTCAAGATGGTCTCTAGTTTTTAAAGGCCACCAAACTAGATCCAAAGTATGCCAAACAGCTGGTGATGCTGGCTTCAAGAGCAACAGGAACATCCAAAAGGAACCCCTCTCCACATCGATGTCCATGCAGCAACTTGTTCAGAGAAAGGCATGCTCGTCCCCTTCAGCATATACTGGGTCCAGCAAATACCTCCCTCCTGTAGGGAGGACTCATCAGATTAGACCTTTATCTGAAACACGCATGTGGTACAAATAACTATTTGCATTACAAAACGGTTCCAAGGGAACTTGGGTGATTAGTTGAGGCTGCTTGGACGGCCCGAATAAGGCGTCACCATTTACTGAGTGAGCGATTACTAAGAGCCAAGTAATCCATTGTGGAGAACTCCCAATGAGCTCCGAGTGAGATCAACAGCAGCATGGGGCGCACTGACCAGGCTGCACAAAGGCCCCTCCTAAGAGCACACGAGTTCATTTGGTGCCTTGCTGGGGCTTTGCTGCGATAGGGACACAGCCCCACAGAGGAGTTAAAACTGCACCTCAGCGGCAGTAGCCCAAGCACAGCCTCCACCAGTCTGGGCTTATTCTGCCCATTTCCCCAGATTCATGGTCACTGGGGCCCGATGGATGCCTCCCACCCCCTCCAGGGAGCAGCCCACGCAGAGCCACCTAATAAGCTCTCTGCTAAGTCAATGTCTGAGTGATGATCATCATCATAATTACGCACTTTGCTGGACACTTCACATGCATTATTTCATTTCATCCACACCAACCCCGCCAAGTGGGTTCCATTGCCTCATCTGAGAAAGGAGGAAAGAGCCAGAGGTGTGACCTATCCACTGGAGTCATGGTGGCCCCAGGAGCCTGGGCCACCCCTGCCCACCCACACCTTGATCATTAGGTGCCAAGTTTGTTGTCAAAGGCATGCCCCCTCTGTGCTAGGGAAGTTGGCTAGGTGACACAAACCTGTCCTCCAATCTCAAATGTCATTATGATCCCTAATCCCACCTGTCAGAAGACAAATACCCGCCAGAGGACAGCCATGCCACAGAGATGGGAGAATGGGAGCCAGACTCTGGGAGACACAAGACAGTGTGCTGAGCACAACCGAAGACAAGCTCACTTCACTTTGGGGAATTTAGACAAGAACATGAAGACCCAAACGAAATTCATGAAAGCTGCTCCCCAACCCTGCCCTGAAAGAAGGGTGCAGGGCACGGCGTGCAGGTCTGACTTCCAAACAAAGCCTACTGAGGAGGTTGGGGGAATAATTACAGCATTCAAATATCATGTGATTTTTGTCACTGATCTTGTAACATGAATAGCCGGGCTCATGTGTCTCCAATTCAGAATCCCAAATTGAAGACTTATGTGGAGATAATTATAAGTGAAAATCGAACGCAGGCCTGGAAAACACCCCGCTTTCCTCATGAAACAATCGCATGCCGAGAAGAGCCTGGGTTCCTAGAGGCAGTCGGGACAGGCCGGACTGGACGGTGTGGGCCAGGCGGGGTCAGGCCGAGAGTAGGTGGGGTCACCCCAGGAACCTGCACATGAGGTCCGTGCCCCAAGCTCGAGGGGACACACGCACCTCCTGAGTTCACTGCAACAATTGTACATCTTTTGACTAAAAGCTGTCATCGAAGAGGAGATTAAAATTGCATAAGGAGAAAAAATGGTTTTTTTTTTCCAAATCTCTCAGTTGGGAAAAAAAAAAAAACTGAGTGTCTTCCAAGGGCCATTTGTGCAGACTTGTCTCAGCTGTGCCAGTAATGGGAGCGCCCACCTGTGTCACCAGGCCACTGTCTCACACACAGCATCCCTTGTGCCTCTTCTCAGAAAGCTGTTAGTGACCCAACTGGGGAGAAATCCCTGGAGGGTGTCAAGGGGACATGCAGGGCAGCATGAAGGTCAGAGAGCCCCTGCCTCGACCTTCATCTCCAAATCACCTCCTCTCTCCTTCCACCCTGCTCTCCCTGCAGTGCTCCGGTCTCAGCCTTCCTGACCCCCAGTAGTGCCCCAAGTCTGCAGGGCACACCCCAAAGGCCCCAGCCCCCTCCACAGGCCCCGGCTGGCCTCACGCCGGGCTGCCCCTCCTTGCCGAGCCTCTTCAAAGGGGCTGCTCTGTGTCAGCACTGCCTGGCTGCCTAGAGCATGGCAAGAGGTCACCATCTGACCCCGGCACCATTAAATCTTTTTAAAGTGTAATCTTCAGGGGATTTCGGCTGTAAATAAAGAACACTCCACATGTAAAAAATAAACTTACACTCATGACTTCATGCGTGACCCCAAGTTCCATTTCTGTTTGTGATTTAGCAGAGGGGAGACGAGGCGTGCAGGCTGCAGGCGAGCTAGTGGGTTCACTGAGCGCACTGTGGAATCACAGCCCAGAGAGGCCACCCCACTCCATAGTTAGAAGGTGCCACCCAATGGCCACACAGCCGATAGGTGGCACAGCTGGGCAGCCCAGCACCTGTGACCATGGTCCTGCTCATCCCCAGGCTGGGCACGTCCAGAGGCCCGTCACTTTGACAACGGGCCGGGCCTTTTCCAGGACTCACTTCCAAGACCATACTTCCACCCAGGCCATGGTCCACAGAATGGCGTGGTCCACAGAATTGGACTTTCTGAGGGCAATGTCTAAGACTCTGCGCCTGCTCACCCCCTGGACCATGGGGCTGCTCTGTGGCAGGAGAAGAGGGGGAGACCCAGGGTCCAAGTCTGAGGGAATCCACACATCAGAAGGTGAAATGCTGAGCCTCAGCCCTTACCCTCCTGCAGTGCGTGAATGGACAGCCTGAGTGGACCCCGCCATAGCCACTGGACAGTGACAAAACAGAGGCTAGCGTCCCTGTTTTCCATTTTCTAGATGAAGAAACCGCTGGAAGAAGCACCAGAGCTGGTTATCAGCAGCTGGGCCTTCACTGACAGGACCCAGCTCAGCGTTGTGGACCACACTGTGGTCCAGCTGTCTCTCCTCCCAGTTCCTAGTTCCCAGTACCCACCTGAGGTGGGGTGACAGCCACATACAAATCACTTCAAACCACAGCCATCTTCTGTCCTTCAGAGATGGCAGAGTGTGGGGGGAGCAAGAAAGGACGTCTGTGCAACTTGACACCAGCCCCCACAGAAACCCTTGCTACCATGTCAACTGTTAATCCCTGAGGGTTAGGAAGGCATGAACCCTGACACCAGAGAAAACCCCAGGAGGTTTCCCAAATCCAAGACGCTGATGGGCACGAATTTAGAACAAGAGCCCTCGTATAATGATTCCTGCTTACTGTACAACTTGGCCCAGATGTGTTTCCCTCCCTGGGCCTCCTTCCCCTGTGTGCAACAAAAGATCTAGAAGGTATCACGTGGACTCTATTCATCAAGCACGCCTTAGGGGAAATCAGCCCATCAGTCTTCAGGAAGCACTGGAAGAAGAGAATGAACTTTGTGGAAGAAGGCATGGTATATACAAATTATCAGGAGGCGGAAGCTCTAATTTGGTCGGGGGAAGCCAACCAAGGGATCGTCAGGGATTCCCTTGACTGAATCTCTCACTAGCCCATGAGGCCAGGTATGTGGAGTTCAGACATTTGCACTGTGTAGATATCCACAACACAATGGATGGATGGATGGACAGATGGCTGGGAAGATGGACAAATGGTGGAGGGTGGGTAGGCAATGAGTAGATGAGTGAACAGATGAGGAAATAAAGGGAAAGAGGATGGAAGGATGGACAGAGAGAGGTACAGCAGAAAGGAGAGGTAGAGGGACAAACAGAAGCAGAAGACCAGAGAGCAGGAGGGCTGGAAGGAAAGACGGATGGCAGTGGGTAGAACAATGGAGGATTGAACACTGGCCGAGGGAGAGAAACTGAAAGAGAAGGTAAAGGTTCAAAGAACCAGCAATGTCCCCTCGAAGCATGGCCAAGATCACCATGCCACACCAGCCATGGAAGGGAGAACAGCCTGTCCCCACATCATGCCCGCCTTCTCTCTCATGCTGCCCAACCTGAGAACCCTGCACCCCTGGAACCGATCCTTTATGAAGTCCCCAGTCAAGTACTGATAGAGATAGTATGTTTATTTTTTAAACAGGAATGAATTATTCAGCACTTCTAAATCCAGAACACATCAAATCTAAAACGACACACACTGTGCTTTTCCCCCTCTCCGTGCATACACTTAGAAATATTCTGTAATTTCTTTAAAAGAATAAAATTATTGATTGTGGGTGAATTAGCAACTCGAGAAAGATCCAGATGCAAACAGGAGGTGGGAGGTGTTGCTGGACTGGAGTTAAGTGCCTGTGGAGAGGGGGAGTCTATGAGGAAGTCTGGGAAGAGGCGGAAAGGCGGGGGGAGGGATCAGGGTGGGCTTGGGAGAGAGGAGACGGTTGTGCAACGTTGGAGCTGATCAGAGAGAACTCCCCACCCACACTCATTCCCCCCTCCAGCAAGAATCCCAGGTGTGGACTTTGCCAGCAGATATCAGCTGGGTGAGGAGGCTGGGAGACCCCTTTAGAACGTCCCCAGCACAGGCAGGGTGAGTGGTGGCTCTGGTTCATCAGGAATATCACAGAGTTCTGGCCTTGAGCCCAGGAAAGGACTGAAGACCCTAGGGTCCCCCACTCTTGGCTCTGCTTTTCACGGCTTGTTCCTGTCAATGGGTGAGAGGACACTTTGGACCCGGCACCCATCCTGGGATGTCTGCTTCCCTTGAGGAACCAGGATGTTCTGAATGCTTTGAAACTCAGCAATCACTCCCATGAGGTGTCCAGCCCTTCCAGCAGGACCCCCATGAAATCATGTGAGGTGGGAAGAGCCAAGCCAGAGTGGTCTCACCAAGGCTACACCCCATTGGCTAGTGCTTTAGCCCCCCACCATATCTTGTTAAGTCTTCAGGCATCTGGAAGCCCCCATCTGGGAATGAGAAAAGGGGGCTTGGGTCAGGGATGGCAAATATGGTGGGCCATTGGGAGGTTTGTGATTCTCTTGCTGTCAAGCAACAGAAAGTTCCAGAAACTTAGTGTAAGCTCCCAGAACTCTGACAGTTTCACCCACAGAGCATTGATTAGATGGCATAAGAAGGGAATTTCAGGAAAAAGGCGGCTCCTTATTTAGACTGGGGCCACTTCCGGTGGGCTTAGCCAAGGGCCAGGGTTTCAAGGGGCTCCTTGAAAGTGAGTGTGTGATTCCTGCAGTCCGTGCCCAGAAGGAGCGTGAAAAGTCTCTGAGGCAGCAGGACTAAGTCCCATGAAAACAGAAATCTGTGAGAACGAGTGGAAAAGCAGAGTGGTGTCTTTTAATTGCCCCTCTGGGAGTCAGGCCTAAGGAAATAACCTGAAGTAAGGAAAAAACACATCTTCTTATACAGAGATCCTCATCACAGTGTTTTTTATATTAGAGAACTATTGGAAATAACTTGAATGTCAATAATAAAGGAATTGTGAGGTAAATTATGGCGTATCCGTTCAAGGGGAAGCAGAGGAGATTAAGCACGATGGTCATAAACTACAAGGGAATTTAGCAAAATACAAATCACGTGAGGCCAGGGAAAAGCATTTAAAACTATGGGTACAATTATTACAATTACGAGATGACTGTATGGTGGAAAATGTATATGAGAAGGGAAGATAAAAAGCAAGGTTACCGAAAGGTTAGCACATGGCTTGTGTTGGACCGGGGGTGGGGGGACTTTGGGGGTACTGTGGTGGCTCTGTTTTCCGCTTCCTCTGTGTGCCAAATTTGTGGTACTGGATTAAGATTTCCTTTGTAATTCTGAACCACAATCATGGGGAGCGGCGCTGTAGTGAAAACCCCACATTTGCTTGGCATCCAGAGGAGAGCAAGCTCAGAAAGGGTGGTGCGCATGGAGGAGAGTGGATTTGCAGAAATGAGGGGGATGCAGAGAAACAAGGCACGTTGTAGGTGGGGCTCCCGACAGCAGAGGCTGGTTTCCTTACACCACAACCAACAGAAAGTCAGGGTGTGGCCCTGGAGGGGAGCCTCCTAGGATGGTCCACACCCAAGGGGAGCGGATGCCGAAAGCAGAATGAAGGTCCAGGAGGACAAGGTTATTTCTGTTTGCTCATTGCTGCACTGCAAGCATGTGACACATCCATGTTAATTACATGTTACACATACATACTAGTCACATATTAGTAATTCATACATACTACTTAATATATAGTACATGGATTAATTGATTGAAATACACCTCCGTGTTTGAGGATACGTGCAGCACACAGTGGGTCTTCAATGCTTCATACAAACTGAATGACAGGCCAGGATTCTATGTTAAGGCAAGTCAAGGAGAGATCTGAATGCCGTGTAGTGGAGGAAATTAATCTGGAAATCACTGGGGTAATCCAGGTCGGGAAAGGGAGCCTTTATTCTTCCCTGGGCCCAATTTCCCCAATTCCATGCATGCTCCCACTATTCCATCCTCAAGGCCTCCCCAGCAGGGCTCCACACATCAGACCAGACCCTGCCTCTGTGCCTTCCACTTCCAGGATGCTGTGTATTCTTGCCTGGGACCCAGGGGCTAAAGAAGACCTTAATGATTGGAGAAAGTACAATTTGCTCAGGAGAAGCACATTACATGATTTCTTTGAGAAAGACCAAAAACATTCCCTAGGAATAGAACCCAAAGACTTTGATTAAAATTGACTAGAATGAGTCCACTAGACTTCTATTTTCAAATGAGAAGCCACTAATTCAGTTTCATGCAAAGATTAGACATGATAAAAATTTCTGTAAGTTATCTAGTTGTAAGACAAAAAACACTATGGCGGCCATAAAAACACTCGTCGTTTCTGGGACAGGACTTCTGGTATTGAATCAACATGATTTTTCATCATCCATGTTTCCCCCTTCAAGTCAGCTTCTCCCACTGAACTCCATTTCACCAAGGCTGGTAAAATGTTTGGAAAGGAACAGATGTCAGAACACGGGGATCTCCAGTAACACTGATGGGAGCCAGTGATTTCTTCCCTGTCCAATGGCAAAAGGACAAAAAATAATCCAGACTGTATACAGTCATGCAAGATTTACTGAAACATTAATGGCTATAAAAAGGAAGAATATACAAAGCCATATCCATTTTTTTCCCAAAACATCACTAAGGGCAATGCCTTATTTTTATTTTATTTCATTTTATTTTAATTTGTGAGAAATTTGACTGTAAACTGAAAGGTCTCCGTACTTTTAAACCCTCAAATATCCACACAAATACAGCTGATGATATTGATTAATGTTTATTAGCTTGTTCCAAATATACTTGCATCTTAGTCAATTCTGCCATTTAATAATTTTGCTAAATCTCAAAAATGGAGATGCAATCTTGCCTTTAAGAAGGCAGCCCTGCTAGTTATTTACAGATTGTAACATTTACATAAGAGTTTGGTTTAACAAGAGATATAAATATAGATAAAACCCTTAGGACTTCATTCTTTAAACTGCCCTCTAAAAATCTGCCCTGCAATTTGCAAACTGAATTTTGTGCAGACTATTCTTGGAAGCCTTTGTGAATTAGGGAGAACTAACTCAAAGCAAGGGCTGGCTAATCACAATTTTGCAAATTGTACGTAGCAATCATCCTCACATTGTGAAATTCAGATCTATAAAATGCTGATGTTTTAAAGTTGAAAAATAAATTAGCTCACTAGAACTATTTCGCAAAAAAAAAAAAAACCACATCAGTCTGAGGCTTTACAACTAAATTATTTGTTTAAAAAAATTAAAAGATAGTCACATTGGTAGCAAATAATAAATAAAGGCAGAATATCATTGCAGCATGTTCCTGCCACAGTCATCCCTCCAATGGAGAGGGCTCCCCGCTGGCGTCCCCAGCTCAAGGCACCTCCTATAAATACTCACCTGCCTACAGCACGTAGATCCCGAAAGTCCCCAGAATACACTTGTGGCCATGCCGAGACTTCTATTTTAAACGCCTCCAGTGTATTTGTCTATGATCTGGAAAACGCTCTCAGACAGGGAAGGGATTAGTCAACATATTCTTTGATATGTCATCTATTCACTTGCTGTAGCCGATTCACGGCTGTCCAGCCAAAGAAGTTGGCAGTTAGCACGGGTTTATTTGTTAAAACCAATGCCATCTGGGTTACAAAAACTGTAATAATACCAAATATGTCAGAAGAGAAGGAGTTGCCTCAAACCCAGTGTGTCTGATAATGGAGCCACCCTGGGTGAAGAAAGCTGACCTCAAAGCAGGGGCTGGCTTGCCTAAAGAGACAAGGACACATGGGAGCAGGGCTGTGGGTCCCTTCCCGGGGAATGTTCTATAGATCATCGCCCTGAGAGGCGAGACGTGAGCACATGCACGTGCATACGTGTGCACCGATACGCACACATGCAAACACACAGGTGTGCACATACATACGCATGCGCACACACATGCATCCAGTATTCCTTCTGTGAGCCCCAGTGCCCCATGCTGCAGGTACCAGACACAGAGGTGAACGCAAAGGCTCAAGCTCATCAAATCCTGTTTTCTCAGCCTCCAAGACCTCTCCACAGCCCTTGGCTCTAGTGGAGTTTTGTGATATTTAGAATTACTTGACATAAGCCCATATTTAAAAATACTCTAATTCCCTTGCAAAGGCATCTGCCCGCCCTTGCCATGGTCTGCTCCTTTCATTGGTTCTTTTCAGACTTACGTCTGGTTTGCTCAGTTCCTTCCCCCTCGTTGGATATGACGCCAGGCAAAATAAATGCAACTGATGTCTGATCTAGTCTTACTCCACCTTCATGCAACGTCAGCTTCTCCAGAGCTGCCACGACACGGCTCCGGGCACACTGGAAAGCATGCATTTGAACCACACGGGCTGTTGGGATAGGCCTCCGGTAAGCTCAAGGGATCCTGGGGAAAGCTGGCAGAGACGCTTTTTTTTTTTTTTTTTTTTTTTTCATTTAAAAAATGACCACAGTGTCCTTGGAAAAAGCAGGCCGGATGTGCCAACATGTGGCCATTCCCCTGCCTCTCAGCCGGGGAACACCAGCTCAGCTCCACACAAGGGGCGTCGCTTACCTCTAGCGTTCAGCTGCTTAGCCTACAGCTTTGGCATTTTGTGTAACATTGCTTCTAGAAAGCAAATATTTATATTAGTAAATATCATCAAGATATGACCTGCATTCAAGTGCATTCTATAGGTAGCTGTTAGAAGCAAGAAGAGAAATTACTGCCTACGTGGTGACGAGAGAAAACAGGATGTCGTGGGCACCTAAGCAGAATTAAGGAAATGCCTTAAAATGTTTTTTTTTTAACACTTTTGCTCATAGTTCTGAATGCTGACTCAACACCCAGTTACAAAGTAAAAATCCTCCAAAGACCATGGTCAAAGGTCATGGAAACTCGCCCCACCCTCTCAGGAGAATGCCAGCGCCCCTCCAGGGGCTGAGCCCTATGCTGGGGCCCAAGATCTACTGCCAGCCGCACACGCAAAGACAGTGTTCAAACACACATGCCCAAGCCCACCAGAGCACAGAGCCCTGGTAGAGACAAGGTGGGAGGCCAAGGGGCACTCATTGCTGGGCTGCTGGCAGGGCTGTCTCCACATATGGCCATGTGGGCACCAGTGCATGCCCATGGGTCCTGGGCCTGAAGAGAAGTGTCACCCCCCCATATGTCTTCTCTGACCTCAGAGGGACCTGCAAGAGGCTCTCCCAACCCCTGCAGGGCCCTGCGACTGTGAAACTGGGGTCAAGTCCTAGCTGGGACAGGAGCTAGCTGGCAAACCTCAGGCAAGACTGTGAGCCCCCACCCTCAGTTTCCTGGTATATAAAACCAGAATGATGGCAGCTGCCTTCTGGGACAAGGGGAGAATCTAGGTTCCTGGAGAGAATGGGGATCACTGTATTATAGTTGCCTTCACTATGGGGTGGCCGTGGTTATTTTTAACAATAGTGTTTTGATATATAGTTTCAAAGTTAAGTTCTTGAACTGCAGACTATCAGAGCTTTGGACATCTTAAAGATGATGGAGGCTAACCCTCACAATCAAGGAGGCAATTTGAGGCCTTGCCCAGAACCACCTCCTCCCAGCCCAGGCTTTGCTCAATGCCATATCTGTTTCCTTGAGCCACATCCCTGCCTTTATGTCCTCAGACTCCCCAGGGTCCACAGCCAGGCTCCATAGGGTTGCCTCCTCGATGCCAGAGCAGGGTGCGGGTGCTGGCATCCTACCTGGACCAAGAACAGCCATGGCTAGGTCAGCCTGGGATTCAGAGTTCTGCAAAGGCCCCAAAAGACAAATAGTTTAGTTTTTATGCATGAGAACTAGGTCCCAGAACCAGCTTTGTAACTTTCTAAACTACCCCAATACATTACATACCCAGAATGCCTTTATGGAATGAGAATCAAGACTCGTGCTCTGCAATGTAAGAGGATGATCAAGCTCACTCCCTCATGCCCAGACTACTGCAGGATACCTTGTTACTGTGCCCCTGGTCTCTCTGAGCCTTCTATCATATTCTAAAGAAGTCTAAGGGGGGCACCTGGGGGCTCAGTCGCTTAAGCATCTGACTCCAGCTCAGGTCATGATCTCAACAGTTCATGACTTTGAGCCCCACATCAGGCTCTGTGCTGACAGCTCTGAGCCTGGAACCTGCATCAGATTCTATGTCTCCCTCTCTCTCTGCCTCTCCCCTGTTCACATTCTGTCTCTCCCTCTCTCGAAAATGAAGATTTTTTTAAAAATTCAGACTCTTGGGTGACATGCATAAAAATACTGCATGGTTCCAGTAGTTTAAAAAAAATACAAGTCCAAGAAAATATTTAAAATGTTTGCAACAGAGGGTTTATGTCCAACATAGGTAAAGAGCTCTTAAAAATCCATGACAAAAACATGGAAAAATGAAAAAACTATTAACAAGTAGTTTATAGAAAACAATGCAGTGGCCAATACACACATAAGAAGATAGTTGCACTATGAATGAGGGAAATCCAATTCAAAATTACCAATTTTTATCCTTCATATTTTTCATTTGAAAAAGCAGTAACATTCAGTATTGGTAAGGTTTTAGGAAATGAGTACTATGAATACAAGATTCGTAGACATGCGTGTAATGCATGTATATATACACAGTATTACTTTGGAGGGAAATTTGGTGATATCTATCTAAAAATTAAATATGTATCTAGTGACTCAGAAACATGAGTTCTAGAATTTCATTCTACAGAAATATTTTCACTTGTTCACTATAGCACTGTAAGTACAATGTAGAAGGGAAAATAAAAATTACCTGAACACCCATCAATATGTATATGGTTATATAAATGTGGATATGCCATCTTACAGAGAATTATACAGAAGAATTATATTGGGTGAGGGTAGGAAAGAGCACAAAACAGAATCAAAAACAGCAATAAGGCGACTGAGTGAGCAGAAAGGCCTCTGAGAGATGCCATCTAGGCCGAGGCCTTCAGGAAAGGAGGGGTGGGCAGGTGGAGGGGTACTGTGCATCCTCCATGGTGTTGTGGCCAGAGGTGCCCACACTGTGGGTGGTTGGGAACCTTCTGTCTGGAAGAACAAACTAGCAAATGGTTGTCCCATCTAGTAGCAGCCCCACCCAGAGGGCTTGAGCACAGTCAGGGCACACCAGGATGCCTGCCTTGTGCCTACCCCCCACCCCCGCTCCCCCAGACACAATCCTCTTCTCAGAATGGGCAAAGGCCATGCCAACCCCCTAAGGCCCCACCTCATCTCCAGGTGTGAGAGAGGTCACAGTAGGGGGCCTCCTGGGACAGCAGCAGAGACCTCTGCACAGGCCAAGTGAAATCAAAATGGAAAGGGAATCCCAAAAACATGAACCCAACAGTGAGCTCTGTCTCCTCGAGCCCCTGCGCCGACCTGCGCCTGCAGGTCTCTCTGCACACGTGGCCCAGCCCTTTCCTAATGGGCAGGCAGACAAGGTACAGGCTGTCTGCAGGAAGTGCCTGACAGCACAGCTATGGCTGACCCGCAGCAGAGCCATCCCAACAGGGCCAAGAGAACAGGAGAGCCCATGAACGCCACGGCCTACACCACTAGTCCACAGCCTACACACGTCGGCCAGAGGCTCCACCCCAGAGGGAGCCCTCAGTGCACTTTGCGCTCCATCTGCCGGCCTCCCACAGGGGGCCAGGGTCACTGCCCCTTCACTGTGATGTCTCAGTGCAGCAGGAAGGCAAGCCCCTCTGCCAACCTGCAGCCTGAGAAGACAGCGAGGACCCTCAAGAACAAAGGAAGCCTATGCTTAGGACACGAGCAAGGCAGAGCTGCCCCAAAATGAGAACATTTGCTACTTCCAAAAGAACAACAAGGTCATCGCTCTGGCAACGTCTGACCTTGGCTGGACTTCTCACACCTATATTGTGGCCGGGCACTGTTTTCTGTCCTCAGGCACACACACCTGGGAGTGAGGGGGAGGGCACTCTCCTCTAGGAACTCAGGCCACCAGTGCCTTTCTTGGGCTCCATTAGGCCTTTTCGATGGGAGACTCAGTTTCACCTCCTGATTTTTCTTAAAGGTGGGTGGGGGGGTCTACCTGTACTCAGGCTGACGAAACCTGGACCCAAAAGGCCAACAGTCATACTAAGCCACAGACCCTCGTGAAGCCATTTTTGGCTGAGGTCCCCGGGAATGCTAGAATCCACTGCCTGAGTAGACAGGCCATGAGGCCCTCCCTCCTGTCATACTGGAAGACTTGGGAAGGCTGTGTCGTGGAGAGTGAGGGGTGCCGGGGAGGGGAGCCTGGAGCTCCAGGGAGAGAAAACACCACCACAGGGGGTGTGGAGTGGGCAAGCTTCTCCCTGACTCC